>NW_020954596.1:7268578-7282686 GCF_900497805.2 Vombatus ursinus | reverse complement strand
CTATCTATCTATCTATCTATCTATCTATCTATCTATCTATCTATCTAGTTCATTGGCCTCCAGGGCAACAATCCCTGGATTCGATGATCTCTGAGGCACCTTCCCACCCTAAATCTATGATTCTATGAACATAAACAGTCCTTGCTATTGAGAGTGTACATTCTAATAGGGAATGATAAAAGCACAAACATAGGTAACTATGCCACAGGATGGCAGATTCTAAATACACCAGAGGGGTACAAACAAAGCACCCAGTGAGTATTGAGGGATGGGGGTTGTGTTGTTGATCACCAGGACAGAAAGCCCATTTGCAGAGAAGTGGGAGTTCTTTTTAGGAAGCCTTCTTTTAGGAAGGGGAACAAGGAAGCATTGGGTAAGGATTGGAATGCCCTTCCAAGGCCACACAGGTGTGAGGGCGGGCTCTTCCCCTTGCCAGCCCTGGAGGTTTGCCCACCTGACTGCGGCAGAATGAATGCAGCGGATGGATGGTGCCTGTGGATGTTTGAGGATTAACTGGTGACACATGCATTTTGTAAGCCACTACAGCACCCAAGGGGTGAAGAGGCCCCAGACAGCTTTCCAAATATTAATTCCTTCTCTCATGTCTGCCCCGGGGAAGGGAGGTTAAGCATTAGATTGGTAACAACTAGACTCAGCAGGTACACCGGGATCCCTGCCCCAGCCCCAGCCCCAGCCCCAGCCCTAGACTCTGCTTTGGTCCCCGGGGTTGCTCTGAGCCCAGCTCCCCTCCTCTCCCCTCTCTCCCCTCCCCAGAGGCCCAGCCATGGAGCACCTCCATTTAATAGCTCTGAGATTTGGGGCAAATCAATTTCCCGCCTCTGAGTGTCAGTTTCATCATCTGTAAAGTAAGGAGAGGTTGGGCTGGATTAGGGGATCTCTATCTCAGGCCCCTTTGGGCTTGGTCTCTGATTCCATGTACATCAGGGTTTCTCAACCGTTTTGTGTCTTGGATCCCTCTGGCAGTCTGGGGAAGCCTACATACCCCTTCTCAGAATTACGTTTTTAAATGCGTAAAATAAAATACGTAAAATTACAAAGGATGCCAATTATGTTGAAATCATTATAAAAATTTTTTTTAAAGATAAGCTCCAGATTGGTATGTGATTTGGTTCTAAAAGGTTACATCATAAACAAATTTGAGAAAGGTGGAAAAAATTACCCATTGCATCTATAGATAGAAAAGTTCATGACCAAACAAGGAATAGAGAAGATGGAAGAAGAGAAAATGAATACTTTTGATTAAAACTATTTTTTTGCACAGACAAATCTAATAAAGCTAAAATTAAAAAGGGAGAAGGAGATAAGCAATTTTGAGCACTTTTATAAATTGGTGAAGAAGAAAATAAGCAGAATGAGGAGATTAATTTGCACAATGATGACAACATTGTAAGGACAAACTACTTTGAAAGCCCCGTAAGTAAGATCTTTGATCAATACAATGAGCATTCATGATTACAGAGTACCAATGAGGCAGCTGTGCTCTTCATTCCAGAGAGGTGATGAATTGAGGGTGTGGAGTTATAGATTTATATTTTTGGATACATCCATTGGGGGACTTTGTTTCGCTTAACTATGTGGATTTGTAAAAAGAAATTTGCTTTGCTTTTCTTTTCAATGGGAGGAGTGGGAGAAAGAGAAAATAGATTTCTATTAATTTTCAAAAACTGGGTGGGAGTTTCCTACAGATGTGAAATATTGCCTGCCCTTTGATCTAAGGTTGTTATATTATTAGTTTTACTTAACTGTTTTAATTTATTACAAGGGTACACCTTACAAATCAAGGACGATTTGTAAATATTTGTAAAAACAAAACACATATCAATAAAATGGGAAAGGAAAGTCAAAGTAAAACCCAAGTTCACAGACCCTAGGTATCGAACCCTTGATCTGGGTCAAATCAGTTTCAGGCATCCCCTGCTTGAATCTTCCTTATTGCCTAGTCCATAGAGGAGCCTCGATGGGGGCATCCTCGTCTGCCCACAGGACATCTCTTTCTAGATCAGAGCCTGGCTCAGGCTTTAGGGCCAGAAGGGACCTAAAAGGTTACTTAATCCAAATTCCTTATTTTACTGAGTGGCAAACTGGGGCCCAGGGATGGGAAAGGACTTACCCAAGGTCACACAGCTGGCAAGGGCACAGAGCTGGGATCCCTTTGAGGTTCTTTGAAACCAGATGTGGTGTTCCTTCCACTATATTATATTGCGTCTGGATGTCCCAAACCTCAAACTCAACACGTCCAAGACTGAGATTATTATTTTAGACCCCAAACCTGCCTGTCTTCCTCCTGACTTCCCCTGTATCCATCGCGGGGACCATTGTCCACATAGCCGTCCTACACCTCCATGTAGCCTCTCACATTTCTCTCTCCTGGCGCCTAACCAATTACTAAGTCTTGTCAATTGTACCTAATTGATCAATCAATCATCAACACACATTTATTAAGCACTTGCTATATATGATAGGATACAAAGATACCATTCCCCCCCAAAAAACCCCAAACAGTCCCTGCCCTCAAGGAGATTACATTCTAAGTAATAACTCATTCTTTCCCTCATCTCTCTTCCTGCTTCTATCATCCAATACAGTTCTTCATCGTCCCCAACTTGTACCATGACAATAGATTTATAGGGCTTTCCCCTTCCCCCAGTGCATCCTTCACTGAACTCTTGGAGTAATGTATCTGGTGCACATCTCTGATTGCATCATTGCCCTGCTCAAAAACCTTCAATGGTTCCCAAATGCCTTCAGTAGAGGTGTCAAACATGAAGGCCTTTGGCTGTGTGCAGCTCACAATATTCCAGAGCTCAGCCTGGACTAGATTAAATTGTAATTGGGGAATATTAAACAAAATAAATTAAAATACCATAAAACATAAATAATATTATGTTTTAACACTAAATCCATAGCCACAGGGATTTTTATGTATGGATTAATTGCTATCCCTCTCTCCCTTTTGTATTTTGTATTTGAGTTTGATACCACTGACCCAGAGCACAAACTCTTTAGCTAGCCATTCAAGGCCCTCTAAAATCTACTTTCTAGCCAAACTGAACGTCTCCTCTTAGGCCCTTGCTCTCTGTCTTAGATCATGAAAAACTGACCAAAACCTGAGATGAAATTCTATTCACTTAGTCATTTGGCTTGGGATTATCCATAAGATTTTTCTTTCTTTTCTTTCTTTCTTTCTTTCTTTCTTTCTTTCTTTCTTTCTTTCTTTCTTTCTTTCTTTCTTTCTTTCGTGATTTCCCAGTGTGAAGACTCCAGGAGTCTCCATATTGGAGTACAGATTGTCCTATACTCAGCAAATTATTTTTGCTTATCTTTTTTTTCCCATGGGGTGGAGGGGGCACAGGTTCAATTTAATTGTTTTTCACTTAACAAAAATTTTCTTTCTCACCTTCCCCCACTCTTTTGAAAGAAAAAAGAAGAAAGACAAAATTTTCATAACAAATACACACAGCCAAGCAAAACAACTTCCTGCATTGGCCTTGTCTAAAACTAACAAACGAACAACACCGTGTCTCAATCTATATTGAGTCCATCATCTTTCTGTGAGGAGGTGGATAGCATGTTTCATCATGAGTCCTCTGGAATTGTACTTGGGCATTTCACTGAGTGCTGTTCTTAAGTCTTTCAAATTTATTTGCTTTTATAATGTTATTGTTATTGTGTAGACTATTTGATTAGTTTTGCTCACTTCACTGCATCAGTTCATATAAGACTTCCTTGATTTCTCTAAAACCATATCCTTCATCATTTCTTACGGCACAATGAGATTCCATTACATCCATATAATATACTGTTCAGCCATTCGCCAAATATTGAGCACCACGTTAGTTTCCCATTCTTTGCCACCAAGAAAAGAGCTGCTGTAATTCTTTTGTACATATGGATCCTTTTCCTCTTTGGTCTTTTTGAGGGAGTAACCCTAGCAGTGGTCAATGGGTATGCAAAAATTTATGAACTTTTGGGGCATGATTCCAGATTGTTTTTCAGAATGGCTGGACTAATTCCCAGGTCTACCAGGGCTCCATATTAAAGTCCCTATGCAATTTTTAGTTTTGGGGAATTGCCAGGGCACTAATAAGGTGAAGTGATACTCCCAGGGTACCTTAGCCAGTGTATGTCCAAGACAGGACTTGACCCCAAGTTCTTCCTGACTCCATGGCTTGCTGGTCTATGATCAATCAATCAACAAGCATTTATTAAATGCTTGCTGCATACCCTGGTTCTCAGGATTACCTAGAGTTTAGAAATATGTAATGCAACAGAATAGATAACAGAGGGCTGATTGTGATCATGTGACTTCTCTTCCTTGCCTCTTTCTCAGACCTTCCTAGTTCTATGGGACAGCTTTGTTATAACACTCAGCTGGAACACATGCTATGTTTCTAGAATCACAGAATGTCAGAGTTCTCAAGAACCTTAGAACATAGAACATAGAAGGCCACAATTGGAACAAAACTAAGAGACCAGCTGGTGCAAGCCCTTCCTTGGAAAAACGGGCAAAATGGGGCCTGGAATAGGGAAGGTCAGACAGGTAGATAAGTACATATTAAAACCCAGATGTTCTGACTTTCAGTGCAGCTTTTCTAAAAATCAACCAGCACACCATTTCTTATAGTGCAGTAGTATTCTATTCATTTATTTCTAAATTTTTTTAACATCCATTTAAAAAAATTTTGAGTTCTGAATATTCTTCCTCCCTGCAGCCCTTCCCCCACCCATCGAGAAGGCAAGCAATAAGACATCAATTATATATGCGATCCATTCAAACTGGCCTGCCGACTGTTCCTGCTATACAACATTCCATTTCCCATTTCCCCATCTTTGCCCAGGCTGTCCCTCACACCTGGAATGCACTCTTTTCTCACCCCATCTCTAAGTCTCTTCAAATTACAGCATCCGAGTTCCTTCTTCCATGGGGCCTCTCCCCCATGTTTTCCTAAATGTTTTCTCTGTTGAAATCACTTCATTATTCCCCCACATATACTTTGCCTTCACTTATCTGTGTACAGTTGTTTCTTCCTGGTAGAAAGTTAGCTCCCTGAGGGCAGGGCAGGGGCTGCTTAATTTTTGTCTTTGTCACTCTAGTGTCCAGTATAGGGTTTTGTACATAGGAAGCAATCAGTAAATGTTGAATTGAAGGAGCTTATTTTAAACATCCTTCTTCTTACTTCCTTGACTACTGATAAAAGTGGGGCACAGGGGTGAGGGTGGGGAGATAAGGTATGGGGGAACCGGAGGTGGGAGGTGGGGTGGCTCTGTATGAAAACAAATTTTACTGACTTCACAATTGGTTCTTCCAAGGACAGGATCAGGAAAGAAACCAGTTGATAGCATTGCATAGCAATGTAGTTCAGAGGAGTAGGTGCTACATTTATAATCAGAGGTCCTGGGTTCAAATCTTGACTCTGTTACATTATAATAATACTTAGGATTTACATAGTGCTTTACAAATATCATCTATTTTATCCTCGCAACCATTCTGGGAGGTAGGTGCTAATACTATCCCCATTTTATAGATGAGGAAACTGAGGCAGATGGCGGTTAAGTGACCTATTAAGGGCCAGGGGCCCAAAGTTAGTAAGCCTCTGGAGCTGGATTTGAACTCAAATATTCTTGACTTCAGGCCCAGTGTACTATCCACTGAGCCACCTGGCTTCCTCCTCATGCTTACCCTTTTGGATTTTGATTCTTATCATCTATAAATTAATAGAGGGGGTTGGATTAGGTGACTGCTAAGTTCCCTTTATTTTTTTTTATTATGGTCATTTTTTTTTTGTTTGCAACATTTACTTCTACAAGATTTTGAGTTCCAAATTTTCACCCCATTTTGCCCCTCCCCCCACCCCAAGAAAGCATGCATTCTGAAT
Organism: Vombatus ursinus; assembly: GCF_900497805.2. NCBI lineage: Eukaryota > Metazoa > Chordata > Mammalia > Diprotodontia > Vombatidae > Vombatus > Vombatus ursinus. The sequence goes on along the minus strand of NW_020954596.1, from coordinate 7,276,789 downwards.
ACCCCTTCCCCTAGTCTGCCTTCCCTTCTATCTCTCCCACCCTTTTCTTATCCTCTTCCCCTTCAATTTTCCTGTAGGGCAGGATGGATTTCTGTACCCCATTTACTGTATTTCTTATTTCCCAGTTGCATTTGAAAACTTTTTTTTTAAATGTGTTTTTAAAACTTTGGGTTCCACCAAGTTCCCTTTAGCTCTAAGTATGTGACACTATAAATTCTGGACTAGGGTCAGGGGTTCTGGGTTCTAGTCCCTACCCTGCCACCAATTGATAGAATACCATGAGAGCAATTTCTCTGAACCTCAATTTTTCCATCTATAAAATAAATAATAGAGGATCTCCTAAGGTCCCTCCTGGTGCTGACACTCTGCTGTGTGTCCCAAGGTCCTTCTGAGCCTGAACCCTCTGCTGATCCTTTTTCTGAGCTGTCTATTGGGAGGTCATCTGCTTGTCCTTATTTCAACTCTCCCTTGGCTTTCTCAGGAGCTGGAAGGCTGGGGGTGTGAACAGGAGTGAATCCTCAGCTCCCCAACTCTGATGGAAGGCTCTTCCTCCAAGACACAGAGCAACTGAACTCCCTCCAGGTCCTCCCCGCCTCTCCTCCCCTTTTCTGTGTTTTCCTGTGGTATGTGCCCTGTCCTCAGTCCATCATTTCCATATCACCCAGTGAAAAGTCTTCCCAGACTGTTTGTAATGCCTGCTGGCCGAGGTCCAGCCCAGGATCCACAAGGTCCATGCATTACACTGGTCTGCCCAGAGCGGAGCTGACCTGGAGATCAGTGGAAAGGCCTGCCTGGGGATTTCAAGAGTGTGCTCCCGGCCCCTGGTTTGGGGGCTTTGAAAGCGGCTTCTCGCCTCAGCCTTATAAGGCTTAAGCTTCTCTGCTCTGTGCTGGGCGCCCTGGGTGGGCCCATGGTAAAGGCCTCCTGTTTATTTCTTAGTTCAACACCCAGCAGGACCTGGCAGACAGGATTGGGGGGGGAAGGGTAGTGGACACAGGCTTCAGGGACCATGGTAGGTCCTCATGGCTGCCCACTTCCCAGGAATGCTGGGCAGGGCCCTGAAAGCCAGGGCCCCCATGGAGACAAGCTTCCTGGGGAAGGAGGTAGATCTGTTTTACTCTTCTACAGGCCACTGTGGCCAGCTTGGCAGAAGGTGCCTCAGGATCTGGCCTAAGGTAAATACCTACTTCTCAATCAGAAGAGAGAGGATGAGTTAGAGTGAAACTCTCTTTCCTTCCTTCCTTCCTCCCTCCCTCTTTCCTTCTTTCCTTCCTTCTTCTCTCTCTCCTTCTTTCCTTCCCTCCCTCCCTCATTTCTTCTTCCCTCCCTCCTTCCTTCCTTCTTCTCTCTCTCCCTTTTTCTTTCCTTCCTTCCCTCCCTCTTTCATCCTTTCCTTCCCTTCTTTCCTTCCTTTCCTCCCTCATTTTTCCTCCCTCCTTCCTCCTTCCTTCCTTCCTCCCTCCCTCCTTCTTTCCTCCCTTCCTTTTCTACTTTCTTTCTTCCCTCCTTCCTCTCTCCCCTCTCTCCCCTTCCTCACTAATAGGAAGTCAGAGGTAGTATAGTACAGTAGAATGAGCCTTGGAATCACAGTCCTAAGACCTGAGTTTGAGTCCTATCTAAAACACTTAGTGTGAATCTGAGCCAAGTTCCTTTCCTTCTCTTAACCTCATCTGACAAATGGGGATAATGTCACTAAAAAGAACTACATCACAACATTGGTAGGAAAGCACTTCGTAAATCTTAAAGCTTTAGAGGAATGTGGATTTTTAACCTTCTTTGTTATTCTGCTTTCTCACCAGAGAATTCAGTTAGGAGATTCAACAGGAGGACCCCCCCCCCTTTTTTTTTTAAAGTGAGGCAATCAGGGTTAAGTGACTTGCCCAAGGTCACACAGCTAGTACGTGTCAAGTGTTGGGTCTGAGGCCAGATTTGAACTCAGGTCCTCCTGACTTCAGAGCCGGTGCTCTATCCACTGCGCCACCTAGCTACCCTGTCAACAGGAGGACTCTTGGAAGAAATGAAGTGTCAGGGGGTAGGAGTGGTTAGGGAGAAATCACCTGGACAGATCAGGGTAGTGAGAGGTCTGGAATCTGAGAAAATTCTTGAGAAACTCAGCATAGGGAAGAATGTTCTAACTCTCCTAGCTGCCTAAGCACGGAATGGGTTGCCTCTCAAGGTAGTGATCTTCTGGTCACCTGTGGTATCTAAGTGGAGGCTGGAGGAGCACTTGTCAGGAAGGCTCAAGAAGGGATTGCTGCCCTGAGAGGGAGGTTAGAATAGATGCTCCCTGGAGGCCTTTCCGGTCCCAAGAGTGCACTAAGCATGGTGGACCTAGAGCCTATCTGAGGGATCAGAGAGTCCCCTGGCTCCTCCGTGAGGGAGAGGTGGTAGAAGGAGACTGGCCCCGACCCCCGGTCTGAGCTCTGCCTCTGGTCAAGGGCTGGGAAGGGCAGGGGCATGGGGACCCAGCTCGCTCCCCTGACTCAGCCTTTCAGGTGGGCTGGGCAGCTGGGCTGGGTCCAAGTGCCTGCACTTCCTGTGACTTACTGGGCTGGCCTTCGATGTGCAAGGCTGATAGTCCCGGCCCCACCGGGCCTCCCTGTTCTTATCTATGCCCTTAAACACCTCCTAAGAAACTCTCTCCAAGGAGCCCTTAATGAAAACGTGTTTCCTTTTGTCTCAGGGAAACACTCTGAGGAAGAAAGGGCCCTTTGTGCCCTGGGAGGAGGTTTCCAACATCCCTTAAGCTGAAGGGCTCTTTGCTGGCCTTCCCCCCACCCCAGCTCCCCCAGCCTTTCTGAAGAGCAGAGCAGAGGCAGCTGAGATGCTGAGAGCCCTGCGTGGGGGTGGGGAGCTGGTGGACAGAGGAAAGAATCTCAGAATCTCACAGCATCCCAGACCTGGAAGGGACCTTAGAGGATGTCTAACCCAACACAGACCTGAAAAAGAATCCCCACTCCATTATCCCCCAGAAGGGGACATCTGCCCTTTGCCTGAGACCTCCAGTGAGGTGGAGCCCACCACCTCCCAGGGCAGTCCAATGCTCTGAAAGAGCTGCCCCTCATTCCTGCTCTTACCTCCATGCAATATTGCTCACCAAGGTGCACTTGTACCCTTAATCCCGCTCACACTCAGATAAGCCCCTTACCACATTTATACCCCTCCCCCGCTCACACATTCACACTCACCAACACACCCATCTACAGACACATGCAAGTCCACCCCAGGCATTCCCACAGTCCCATGGACCTTCTCACTCGCCAACATCACAATCTCACCCACACTTCCTTTCTTTTTCCTTTTTTTCCTAGTTCTATTGATGAAAGGTAGGATAGAGTAGTGGCTAGAAAGTTAAGTTCAAATTGAGGAAAACTTGGGTTCAAGTCCCTCATTTGATGCATACTGGCTATGTGACCCTGGGCAAGTCACTGTAGTGCTCTAGAAAATTATCTAGGAGTCTGAGTTGCATATGAGGTGCCAGACTTGCATTGTTATTGTTACTGTTTCTTTATCCAGAAGTTCCTTCTAGGAATGAAGTCATAGGTCCAATCCCTGCCCTATTTCTCCCTTTCTTTACTTAGTGAAGGGGAAAGGGGGGGGGAAGAGAGAGAGAGACAGAGAGAGAAAGAGAGACAGAGACAGAGACAGGCAGACAGGCAAAGAGACAGAGAGAGAGAGACAGAGACAGAGACAGAGACAGAGAGACAGAGAAACACAGACAGATTAGTTAAGTGAGCAATTACATTAGGAGTTCTTAACCTTTTGTGTGTTCTAGGCCTCTTTGGCACTCTGGTGAAGCCTATGGATTCCTCAGAATAATATTTTGAAATGCATAAAATAAAATATATAGGATTAAGGTTAGTGAAAATAACAATGTAATTTTTTTCCCATCCAAAATCACGGACCCCCTGAAATCTACCACATGAATCCCAGTTTCAGGACCACTGTCTAATTTAAGAGTGATGAGATGAGATTAAAGGCACAAGTAGGGGCTTGGCCTTGGCAAGGAGATAAACCACTTGGTTTTCAGAGATTGCAGCAAATGAAGAGAGGACTGAAAATACTTATAAGGATTTTGAGGCCTGGAGTGGGGGCAATGAAGGAGCTCCTTCCACTTTCTCGCCCACAGGAACTCACACACTCTTGCACTCACACACATACCTGGATATTGGAATGACAAGGCACAGGATTTTCTAAGCCAGGGACCAAGGCTTCTGGTTTTGCTGACCCCTCCCCCCCACCTTTTCCTTTCTTATTCTCTTTCCCTGGTTCCCTTTCTTCCCAATCCAGAGTCTCTGCCCCTTCTAGGAAAGGTCTACCTCTGGCCAGGCTGAGAGGAGAAGGGATGAAAGTCAGACAGGGACACCACCATACTGCTGGGTGATGCCTCTGGGGGGCTTAGTTTCTTCATCTGTAGAACGAGGGTTGTAGATCGTTGGATGACCTCTCAGCGCTTTCTCCGTTCTCAATCTCTTATGACCCTGTGATCCCATGACCCTAAGGCTGAGTGTGAAATTTGCCGTGGAGGGGGCAAGGCAGTCCAAGCCCTGTCGGTGTAGACTAGTGGTGATGATGACCATAACAATAATATCGACTCCAATGTCTGTATAAAACTATGGAGTTTGTAAAACTCTTTCCCCTGAGCACTTGGGTGATATGGACAATACTGGCATTATTATCCCCATTTTACAAAGGAGGAGAGGCAATGACTTGCTCAGTATCACATAGCTAAAAGGTCTCCTGACCCCCAAATCAAGATTCTCACCTGATCTAGCTTGCAAATAATAGGTGAAACCTTGGTTCCATTGCCCCTGGCCTTCTGGAAAGTCCTAGCCATCTATAGCTATGAGGAACTAACTGGACAGAGGCTTTGGGCATGGCCCACCCTTCTGTCTGTAAGTGGAGCACTGTGTCTACGTGTGTGCAGGCGTGTGCCTCTTCTTATTAATGAGGAGCTGAAAGCCCTTCTAGACTTTCTCCTGCTAATCCCCACAGCATTCCTGTGACTTCTCCTTGCAAAAGATAGCGACCTGTTGAGTCTGGTTGATGGATGGTGGAGCTGGGGCCTGGTGAGGTCAGGAACTCACTCAAGGTCACCTAGGGGGAGGGCAGGGCTCCCAGGGTTCTGGCTAGTAATGTCTGACTAACCAACTCCCTTCCTAAGAGAGGGGGAGAGCTTTTACAGGCTGAAACTGGTTCCAGCCAAGAAAAACGGAGGGAGAGAAGATACACGGACACATATACACACAGGAACCCACATGCAGAGGCAGAGAGACACACAGAGAGACAAGTTAACAACCTCTTTTATTAAGCTCCTACTATGTGCCTGGCACTGTGCTAAGCACTGGGGATGCAAAGAAAGGCAAAACAGACTTACCTGTCAAGGAGCTTACAGTCTAATGGGGGAGATAATAAGCAAATACTTACATACAAACAGGATGTATCCAGGATAAACTGGAGATAATTTTATAGAAAAGGCACTGAGGTTAAGGAGGACCGGGAAATGGAGAGAAATGGGGGGAAGGGAGAGAGAGAGAAGAGAGGGAGAAAGGGAGAGAAAGAAAAAGGGGAGAGAGAGAGGAGAAAGAGAGGAGACAGAGAGAAAGAAACACAGTGACATATTTTAATCTTTAAATGAGCTTTATCTCCTCCCAAATATTTTTCCCATTCTGGCATCCCTCACCCTCTTGCCTTGATTCCCTTTCAGTTTTATGGGAGCATGACTGTCCTGTCTCCAACCCAAAGATAAGCTCCCGGGGTCAGAGACTGTGGCTTTATCATTAAAGATCAGAGCTGGAGGGCACCATGGTGATCATAGAATGTCAGAGCTGAAAGTAAACTAGGCAAAGAGATCATAGGCTATTCTGTTAGATCCAGAACATGGCCAGAGGAGGCTGGATGTCTAGGAGGGCAAAGGGATTGGAAGCCATGCACTAAAGGACTGGGGACAGTTAGTCTGGAGAAGAAAAGACTGCGTGTGTGGGGGGCGGGTAGGGGTGGGAGGGCCCCCTGCACGCGATATCTATATCCAAATACTTGGACAATCACACGGCAGCACCATTCGAAGACTTATCCTGGGTGGCCCCAGAAGGGCAGAACTAGAAAAATGGGTGGAGGTGATGGAGGGGGAAGTTTTTGGCTCGAAATGATAAGAAGTTTAAACCATTGGTGGAGAGGGTGGCCTTGAGAGGCAGTGTTTCTGCAAGTATTCAAATAGCAATGGAATAAGTACACAGAGGCTGTTGAGATGATTCTTACACATGAAGGGGATTTGGATAAGATCATCTATGCCTAAGATTCCTTCGAGCTCTTGGGTTATATAATTCTCACTCTCAGCAGAACAGAAACTATTTAAAAAAAAAAGAAATTTGGAAATACAGGTTTAATTTGCTCAGTCCAGGGGGAATATTGTGGAAAGTACTTTGGACCAGGACTCAGGAGACCTGAGCTTTGCTCCTAATTGCCCATGTGAACTCAGTCCTTCTCTAGCTCAGTTTCCCCATTTATAAAAATGAACAGGTTACAGTATGGTATAGTAAAAGAAGCCCAGTAATTGAGTCAAAGGCCCTGGGTTTGAATCCTGCCTCTGTCAATTACTCTGTGATCATAAGAAAATCACTCCTCATCTCTGTGCCTTGGTTTCCTGGTCTGTAAAATGAAGGGGTTGGATCAGACGGTCTTTGTGGGCTCTCCTGCCTCTGGCACTCTGTATTCTGAGGCCCCTCCCAGCTCTGACATTCTATGATCTAATGCCTTGCCTGCCCCCCTCCCAGAATGGTTTGGGGCATGGAATGACATAATAGATGGGGAAAGCCTTGGAAAGCACAAAGCATGGCACAAACTGGAGGGATTATGATGACTATTACTCTTGGCCCAGGATTCACTGACTCACTGCCGCGGAGCTGAACTCTGCTGCCGAGGGCTGAAGGAGGAGACGCTCTGAAGGCTACGGGCCTGCGGCATCTGCTCCGCCCACACTCGAGTGGGCAGGGGGCTGTCTTGATCGCTGGAAACCCCCCTTTGCTTTCTGTTGAGAGAATCCTGGGTGTCTGTCCACATAGAGAGGCTTCTGATGTGCTCAGAATGGGCTTCCATGGTCAGAAAGAAGCTGCATCCAGCCCAGCCTTGGGTCCTCTCTGCTGCCACAGTCGCATTATCTAACAGAGGTAAAGGCAATGACTACATTGGGGTCAAAGTGGTAGGTCTTCATTCATGCATTCATTCATTCATCAAAACTTTATGAAGAACCTACTCTATGCAGAGTCCTACAGAGAGAAATAAGGGGTGGTCCTTCAAGGTACACACAGTCTAGTAGGGCCATAAGATAGAGGTAAAGAACTGGGCCTGTGATTTCTTTGATATAGGGACCTCCCAGGTGAGGAAACTCCGTCTACCAATTCTGGGTAGCACTATCTTTCCCCAGATCATGTAGAAAGTAAAGTGTATTGTCCTGAGTCATTCAGTCAGTGTGTATCAGAGGCAGGACTAGACCTAGAGTGTAAAATTATCTCAACAGTAGCACTTCTATAAGGCTTTACGGTTTATAAAATGCCCTGTCTCCCTCGATCTTCACAATAGACCTATAAGGTAGGCAGGGGAAAGATTATTCTCCCCATTTTATGGATGAAGAAACCAAGGAAAAGAAAGGGGAAGTGACTTCCTCAAGATTATATGAGTGAACAAAACTAGCATTCAGACACAGGTCTTCTAAGTCCAAATCCAATGGTCTTTCCAAACTGATGCAGACATAAGGGAGGTGTTGTCTATGGGAGCTATGGGATCAGATGAACATCAGACTACTTTTTTTTAATTTTTAAATTTATTGACTTAGAATTAACCATACAACATTTCATATAAAAAACTTAATAGGCAAAGTGTCCTCTTTGTTACAATCTTATTTTACACAATTTGGAAATGAGTTCACAAGAAGTTTTCAAAATGTCATTTTTATTTTCCTTTTTTTTTTTATTCAACTAACAAGCATTTACGTTCTCTCCTTTCTCCAGACTACTTCTTGAAGGAAGATCGAGGAAGCCTTCTTAGAGGAAGTGGAATTTGAATTGGACCTTGAAGGGCAGCTAGGGTTTATTTCTTCTTCCCTCCCTCCCTCTCTCCCTCCCTCCCTCTCTCCCTCTCTCCCTCTCTCCCTCTCTTCTTCTCTCCTTTCCTTCCTTCCTTCCTTCCTTCCTTCCTTCCTTCCTTCCTTCCTTC
>NW_020954596.1:7208183-7268568 GCF_900497805.2 Vombatus ursinus | reverse complement strand
TCCTTCCTTCCTTCCTTCCTTCCTTCCTTCCTTCCTTCCTTCCTTCCCTCTTCCTCTCTTTCTCTCTCTCTCTCTCTTTCTCTCTCTCCCTTGATTCATTCCTTTCCTGAGACTACCTATTTTGCCTAGCCTGGAAATGCAGTGGCCATTCATAGGACTGATCCCACTTCCAATGAGTATGGAAACCTTGACCTACTCTGTTTCCAGAGTGGGCTAGTTTGCTCTTCCTTAGGTATCCATGTGGCCCTCCACTCTTGGTGGCTCACCGTGGTGTCACGTTTAACTGTAGCAGATACCCAGGCAGCTTAGCCCTTAGTCTGCAATTCAGACCTCTGGAGCTCAAGCCATCTACCAGCGTCAACCTCCACCCCCCCCCAAAAGGGATTACAGACATGAGCCATGTCATCAGGCTATTAAGGTTAATCTCAACGTGTGGCCAGGGGAGGAAGGCTATTCCAGATTAGGAAATGAGGATCAAAGGTATCATGGCGGAAAGCACAGGACACAGAGTCGCATGGCAAGGATCGAGCATAGAGTACGGGAGCAGGATGTGCGAGACATGAATGGAAAGGAAGGTTGGGTCTAGATGACAGGAGGCCTTGAATGACAGGCTCAGGAGTGTAGACTTTACTGTAGGTAGTTTCTGAAGTATGGATTGAAGCTGTCATTTAGAAATATTAACCACGTCACTGGTTTTTTTTAAATGGGACAAAAATCTCATCACCTTGTGGCTAATCTAATGCTGAGTCTCTTTAAACTTAGCTTGGACAAAAAAAATGTAGTCTGACCTGCATTCAGATCCTAGTTCTGATCCTGCCCTTCATTTTAGGAATAAAAACCAATGATAATGATGACAATGATAATAACATTTATGTAATTCTTAAGGTTTGCAAAGCATTTTACATATATTATCTCATTTGATTCTTACAACAACTCTCTGAGATAGATGTCATTATAATTTCCATTTTATAGATGAGGAAACTGAGTCTGAGAGAAGTTAAGTGACTTGGCCAAGATCACATAGCTAGGAAATGTCAAGTGTCTGAGGCTGGATTTGAACTCAGAGCCTTTTGACTCCAGGGCTGGTGCGCTATCCACTGCACCACCTACTTGCCCTAGTTGGTAAGTTTTTGAGGCAGGATTTTAACATAGGATTTCTTGATTCCAAATCCAAGATTCTATCTACCGTATCACCTAGCTATTACCTATTTTAAAAACAAATAAATAAAAATCCAAACCACAATTCTTGCCTTCAAGGAACTTACAGTTTAATAGAGAGGAGGTAGCATTCAGTTCAATTCAACCCAGTAAGTATGTAGTGCCTTCTATGTGCACAGTGCTGTGTGAGATGCTGGGGATACAATTAAGCAGTCCCTGTCCTCAAGAGAAGAGGGGAAGGGAATAAGTATTTATTAAATGCCTACTATGTGCCAGGTACTGTGCTAAGTGCTTTCTAATATTGTCTCATTTAATCCTCACAACAACCCTGAGAAGTAAATGATATTTACAGTTGAGGAAACTTAGGCAAACAGAGGTTAAGTGATTTGCCCAGGGCCATATCATGAGTCAGTGTTTTAGGCTAGATTTGAATTCAGATTTTTCTGACTCCAGGCCCAGCACTCTATTCATTGCGCCACCTAGCTGTCAAGGGGCTTACATTCTATTGGCGTGTATACAAATGGACATCAAGCAAGGCAGGATATAATCTTCTTTTGCCTTAGATATCATATTTCAAGAAATTATAAAAGATAATTGCCAGATCTCTTAGAACCAGAGGACAAAGTGTAAATAGGAAGAATCCACCAGTCACTTCCTGAAAGAAGCCCCAAAAAGAAAACTCCAAGGAACATTACAGCCAAAATGCAGACCTTCCCCATCAAAGAAAAAGTACTGCAAGCATCCAGAAAGAAAAATTTCATATACCAAGGAGCCACAGTCAAGATAACACAGGATTTAACAGATACTACCATAAAGAAACAGAGAGCTTGGAATATAGTATTCCAGAAGGCAAAAGCTATATAGACTTGCAACCTAGAATAACTAACCCAGCAAAACTGATTACAATTCTACAGGGGGGAAATGAATTAAAAAAAAAATAGAGCACTTCCAAGTATGCAAAGACCAGAGCTACATAAAAATTTTGAAGTGCAAAAAATAAGAGTCAAGAGAAAAAAGGAAATGTAGCTCTTTTTCAGTGACAAAGAATGGAAATGGAGAGGGTGCCCATTAATTTGGGGAATGGCTGAACAAGAGTGATGGAATTCTATTGTCCTATGAAAAATAAAGGGAATGGTTTCAGAGAAACCTGGGAAAACTTTATGAACTGATGCAGAGTGAAGTGAGGAGAACCTGGAAAACAATTCATACAATACCAACAACATAGTAAAAACAACCTTGACAGATTTAGAAACTCTGATCAGCATAATGACCATCCATAATTATGGAGGACACATGATGAAACATTCCACCCACTTCCTGATAGGCAATGGACTCAAATTGAGACTTTTATTTTGGACATGACCAATTTGAGAATTTGTTTCGCTTGTTTTGCCTGTTTGCAATGAGGGTTTTATTTTTTTTTTTCCTTTCTCAATGGTGGAGGAGTGGGAAGGAGTGGAGGGAGATTTTTTTTTTTACTGAAAAAGTAAAATTTAATTTTGAAAGAAAAAAAGTCATAATGTTCATAAACAAGAAGATAACAGGCCTCTTTCCTTGTCAGATCTCAACTCAGTTTTAAGTGACCCATTTTAGGGAGGACATTCACAGACTGGAGCAGGTCTGGATGAAGGTGGCCAACCTGGTGAGGGGACTGGACAATATGCCATATGAGGATCAGTTGAAGGAACTGCAGTTGCCTGGCCTAGACAGAAGATGTAGGGGTAGGGAGACTTGATTGTTGAATTCAAGTATTTGAAGAGTTATTATCAGAAAGAAGAATTGGCCTCATTCTGCTTGACCCCAGAGGGGAAAACTAGAACTGTTGGGTAGTAATTACAGGGAAGTAGATTTCAGCTCAAAATATTAATAGTAACTCATAGTTCTATAGTGTTTTAAGGTTAACAGAGTCTTTGGAATCTCTGGAAATAGTTGGGACAAGGAAGTAAGTGGGGATGGGGTGGTGATGGACTGATGGGGTTTAGAGTCTTGTCCTGTAGCTAGTTTCTCATTCCTGAAGGAAGACCTCACTCCAGATAGATGGACATATAGAGAGAGCCCCCTCTTTAGCTTCAGCTAGAACCACAGCTAGGGGACCCTAAGTCGCCATCCTCAGTTCTCTCACTTCCTGAGGGCAATCAGTGAACCAGGTGCTCCTCAAGCCACTTTACCTATCACTGAACATAGCTTCAGAGATGACCACTTCAACCTCTCTGGGCATCAGTTTCCCCACCTGAAAAATGAAAATGTTAGACTGAATAATCTCTAAAGTACTTTCTTAAAAATAAACAACGTTTTCCATGTTCTATGTTCCAACTCTAATGTTCTACGCTTGTGCACTGAGGATCTTCTCACCTCTCACCCTTTCTGTTCTGTGCTCCAATGCTCATTCCAGTTTTGGTATTCTCACCTCTGACATTCCATGTTCTATCCAACCTTCTGATTATGAGAATCTACATTCCGTTCTATTTTCTAAATTCTCTCAACATTCTGTGAGTCTGTCGTTCCTACAGCCCCAAGGACAATAACTACATGTTATTTGATTCTTGGATATCTGCACCTGAAGGGCCATTAATAACAACTGGCGTATTTTAGGGGGGACAACGGGGCAGCTAGGTGATACAGCGAATAGAGCGCTGGCCCTGGAGTCAGGAGGACCTGCATTCAAATCCTGCCTCAGGTACTAGCTATATGATCATGGGCAAAGTCACTTAACCCTGTTTGCCTCAGTTTCCTCATCTATAAAAAGGGGTTGGAGAAGGAAATGGCAAACCACTCCAGCATCTTTACCAAGAAAACCCCAAATGAGGTCACTGAGAGTCAGACATGATTGAAATGACTCAACAACAACAAAACAAAGAATAGAGACAATGACAAACTGGCGTGCACCCAGAGGAGGGTGAGCTAGATGGTGAGGGGACTGGAGAATGTGTCCAAACAAGGGCTGGTTGAAGAGACGAATGATGCTTAACCTATAGAAGAGTAAACAAGGTGGGGATGTGATCTATGCCTGCAAATATTTGAAGAACTGTCAAGGGGGAGGAAGGATTAGACTTAGCCCAGGAGGTGAATTCTAGGAGCAATGCGTGGGAGTCATAGGAAGATTTTTTTCCTCAGTGTGAGGGAGCATTTCTTCATAGCCAGACCAGTCCCAAGCTGGAATGGACTGCCCTGTGAGGTCATAAGCTCCCTGGCCCTGGAGGCCTCTCATCGGAGGATGGATGACCACTTGTGAAGAATTGTTGGAGAGAGGATTTCTGCTGGGGGAGAAGTTGGACCAAAGGTCCTCTGAGGCTGCTTCCAATTGGAGGATTCCACAGCTCCGTGGATCTATGAATCCTACTCAGAGAGAGGTAGGGGCCAGGTCCTGAAGGGCCAGGGGCAAGGCTGTGGCCCAGCCTGGGAACAATTTCACAACCCATACCCCCCATGGCCAAACCCTATTAGGAAACCGTAGAGCTCTGCCCAGTTTATAGATGCAAAAACAAACAGCTCATCAATCCCCTGATCCTCATCAAGGCCACCGGCCTCTCCCTGGGCCGGGCGTCTGGAGGCCCAGTGGGGAGAACGGGCAAGAGATCTTTTTTTTCTTGAATGAGTTATTTACTTTCTGTGAGATAATTATCAAATACATCACAGGCCCACTGAAGGCAGTGACCTTTTATCCTTGGATGCTTGAACTCATCGGACCCCCATTGGTCCTGTCTCAGAGCCCACATGCCTTCCTTTCTCCCTCCTCCTCTTTCTTCCTTTTTTATTCCTCTCCTTTCCTCTTCACCCTCTTTTCCTCCCCTTTCTGTGTTTTTCTTCCTCCTTCGCTTCTCTCCCTGAACCCACTGTTTCTCCAGTGTTTCCATCTCCTCTCCTTGTCTTCCTCTTCTCTCCATTTTCTTCCCATTCTCTCTCTCCCATCCATCTCTCCCTTTTAACTCTCCTTTCCTGACTTTATCTCCTGTCTCCATCCTCCCCTCTACCCTTTCTGTCCTGTTTTCTCTTCTCTCTTCTTTTCCGACAGAATCCAAAGCAACGGATGGAAGGGATGGTGGATCTCTGTGAGGCATAGCACAGATTTATAAAAGCCAGGCGAATGCCCATTTTGTATATAAGGAATCCAGGGCTGTGAATTTAAAGTAACTCCCCCTGAAGCCCCCATGTTAGCTGGAAGGATAGGACAGGAACTTAGGGTTCAACCACCAAACCTGAGTACCCCTTCCAAAGAAGAAAATGGAGAGAAGAGAATGAAATTGTGTATTTAGCAAGTTATGGGGGAGGGAGGGAGAGAGGAGGGGATAGGGGAGCCATCCAAGGCAAACAGCCTGTAAGGGAAGAGAAAATAAACCAGCCCATTCAAAAGGAGGGCAAACTATTCATCCTTCATCCTTGCTGGCCCTCACCCACCCCTGAGGAGGCTGAAGGTTAAACTACAGGCCAGCCCGGAGCCTGGACTCCAGGCCAGTCCAGATTTGGGGCCAGCTCATGCCTGAGGAAGGGGAGGAGGCCTGGGGAAGGGGGCCCCTGGCAGCTGGTCCTCCTCACAGCCTTCCTTCGGCAGCATCCTCCAAGGTAGCTATGGGTAGTGGGGGTGGGGGTGAGGAAGCCAAGCCCCCTCAAGATTTTCAAGAAGGAAGGGAGTGAGAATTACAAAAATATCCGAACTGGGAGGAACCCTGGAGTGTAGAATATAGGATGTGTTTGCTGAAAGGAAACTTGGAACATAGAACGTGGAATGTGAGAGCTGGAAGCTAGATACTTTGAAAGCATCTAGGCCAGAAGAGGAAACTGAGATTCAGAGAAAGGAAGTCATTTGCTCAAGATCACACAGTCAGGAAGGGAGGAGGGCAGGTACTAGAACCCAGGGCTCTTGATTGTCAGCTCGGGCTCTTTTCACTGCACACACAGACAGAGCAGAGTTTTGTCAGCCCAACCTCAGATAGGAATCTTAGAGGCTTTCATGGGACTGAGGATTAGAGCTGGAAGGGGCCTTGGATATCACCCTGTTCTGCTCTCTCATCTTTCAGAAGAGGAAGTTGGGGGCTGGATTCCCTTTTCCCTGCAAGCTGGCCTTCCACTATGAGCCCATGATTCCTGTCCCTCTCCCTAAGGGCATTTATGCTGCTGGCCCATCCCAACTCAGCCTTCTTTAGGTGGCTGGCTATCCCTCTTCTAATCCAAAACTATCAGGCCATCTCTCAATCACAGCCATCTCTCTCTAACATCTCCTCTCCAGAGAGGAGAATGGCTTTGCTTAAGGTTAATGGGGGAAGAACTGGGGTTTAAAGTTGGGTCTCCTGCTTCCCAGGCCTTTTCCTCTACAACCGATTTCAGAGGTCTTTCTTTGTTCATTCGTTCTTTCCTTCCTTCCTTCTTTCCTTCCTTCCTTCTTTCCTTCCTTTCTTCCTTCCTTCCTTCCTTCCTTCCTTCCTTCCTTCCTTCCTTCCTTCCTTCCTTCCTCCCTCCCTTCCTTCCTCCCTCAAAGTAAAAAAAAAAAGACCAAGTCTGTCTTCATGGATTCTACAATCTGTTGGAGTGACAGGTGCCAAACACCTCCAATATGCAATATTACACTTCTCCACATCCAGTCATTCCTTTCTTGCAGGCAAAGAAAATGCTGTCCAGGGGCTGTAGTCCATTAAAGTTAGAGAGAGATGGCTGTGATTGAGAGATGGCCTGATAATTTTGGATTAGAAGAGGGATAGCCAGACACCTAAAGAAGGCTGAGTTGGGATGGGCCAGCAGCATAAATGCCCTTAGGGAGAGGGACAGGAATCATGGTCTCATAGTGGAAGGCCAGCTTGCAAGGAAAAGGGAATCCATCCCTCATTGATTCACTGTTCACCTCTAGAGCAGAGTTTGGGGCCTATTTAGAACTCTATCTCCCTATTCCCTCTTTGGCGCTCAGGGGGCAGGTATGGGGGTCCTCCTTTTTTCTAGATCATCTAGACTACCCTCCTAACTTCCTTTGTGTCCTTCCTTTCTCCATTCATTTTGGAATGAGGCCTTCTACCACTTGGTAAAATGGATGAGGACACATAGGCCCTTACCCAACCTAGGATGTTTGGGGCCCCTGCTGGAAGATGTTCCCCACATCTCCCTAGTCACAACTATTTTTAGCTGTCCAGAAGTTATTTCTAGAGCCTTACTGGAACCAGATTCCTGCACAGGGCTCAGCCTACAAATCAGAGGTATTCGATAAATATTTGTTCTTTTGACTTATTCTGAAGACATGCCCATTTCAGAGGCCAAAGGGAATAAGGCCTGAGCATTAGAATGTTAGCATTCTGACAGATTGCTGAAAGAGCTGTGGAACTGGGGACCTTTTTTACGTGCTCCACAGCCACAGTCATAACTAGGGTTAGGTGACTAGGGCTTTGTCCCTGGCTAGCAAAATTTAGAGAATACTGATAGCACTTACACTCATTGAGAAGGTAAAAACAACTAATCACATTAGTGCCTAGTTAACAAGAATGATTAGTTAAAAGAGGAAGCTACTAAATGGCACCTTTATCTTCCCCAGCAGTTATAGTCAAGCTAAGCCCATGTTGCTCCTTTTCCCTTCCTTATTCCCAACTCCACCCTGCTCCATCTCCCAACAATAGTCTATTGCTATCCTGGGGTCTCCAGTGTCCAGAGGCTTTTATCTCTGCCTCCACGGAGTAGTGTTCCAAGGTTCAAGATACCCTCCCCAGCTGAATTTGTCTTCCAAAATTGTTTGCCTTTTGCGGTGCTTGCCCCAGGCACCATATTCTCTAGTTATGGCTCTACTCACATCCTCCCAATTTAAGAAGCCCTTTTTCTTATTGGGTTGGGGTTGGCTGCATGCTTCACTGGAGTCCACTCAGAAAGCTGTTTTTTTCTCAATTACAGCCCATTCAGTCTTCTTTTTTCAAAGTTGGGAAACACTCCCAGTTCTTTCAATTAATTCTTATATGGCATGATTTCTAGACCCCTTCACCCTCTTGGTAGCAATTATCTGGTTTTAATCCAACTTATCAATATCTTTCCTGAAATGTGGCACCCAGGACTGGACTCAGTCTTCCATATGTGATCAGTCCAGGATGGAGAAGAAGGGAACAAGTATTTATATAACATTATATATATTAAAATTTATATATATAATGTGCTAGGCATTGTGCTAAGCACCTTACAAGCATCTCATCTGATCCTCACAACAGCCCCGTGAAATAGGTTCTATGATTATCTCTTATTTTACAGTAGAGGAAACTGAGGCAAGCAAATGTCAAGAGACTTGCCCAGGGTCACAAAGCTAGTGTCTGATTGGAATTCAGGTCTTCCTGACTCCAGGCCCAGCACTCTATCCACTATGCCACCTAGCTCCAAATAGTAATAATAGCTATGTTACAGGTTTACAAAATCATTTCTATACATTATATCATTTGATCCTCACAAAAACCTTATGAAGTATATGCTATTGTTATCCCAATTTTACAGATAAGGAAACTGAGGCTAAATGAAATTAAGTGATTCACCCAGTCACACAGCTAGTATCTGACGTAGGATTTGAACCTAGATCTTCCCGACCCGAAGTTCAATACTCTATTCACACTCCACAGGCTGCTCTAATCTGTACTTATGCAATTGATTTTTTGAGCTTCAGGTAAGGATCTTACATTTACCCCTATTAAATTTCCTTTTTATTGTGCTTATTATACTAATAGGTATATATACTTTTGTTTTGGATATTTTACTCCTATGAAGGCAACAGGATGGCATAGTAGGTAGTCAGAATGTCAGCTTTAGAATCAGGGAGATCTGGATTCAAATCCTACCTCCCATATGTACCAGCTAAGTGACTATGGGCAAATGTCTTAAGACTCTCAGTACCCCAGGGACCTCTCTAAGACTAGAAATTGCAAAAGAGTTAGTGATCTGCTTTAGTGTAGGCAGTTTCCATGGCAGGATGTAATCACAGATAGGGACCAAAACCCAAACATGCGACCCCCCAGGCCCCTCTATCTCCTTGTCATCAAGCCCATTTTTCTCCATCTGTCCCAAATGCCTTCCCCCAGTCCAGGGATCCTACAGCCATGGCACTCCTTTATTCTACCAGTCAACTAACATTGTCAAACAAAGGAAATGAGAGTAGTCTGGCATGACTAAAATTAGTTTAATTTAATTAAAAATTACATTTCCTCTACAAAACAACAAATCACCTTAAATCCATGCTCACATGCACAGTCCAGGGCAAGCTAAACACAGACATATGCTTGAACATGCACAGAGAGAGGTTCACAAATCATGGGCGTTCACCTACAGGCAGATGGCAGAGAGAAACAGACCCCCGAAAGGGTCAGGGAATGAGCTGTCAATCAATCAATCCCCAAGCATTTCTTAAGTGCTTACTGTGTGCCAGAAACTGTGCTGCAGTTATAAACCAAGGCAAAAACAGACCCCAGACCTGGGCTCTGGGGGAAGAGAGAGGAGGGAGAGGTCTGGGCTCTGCTTTCAGAGAACACCCCGTGTGGGGAGGAAAAAGTCCTCAGCATGATACAAACTAGAATCCTGTATGTCTCATAGGAGGTGAGTGCCCAGGTTGGCCTTTATTTTAAAGAAGAGAGGTTTTTTTGTTGGGGGAATAGTGGTAACAATTCATGATAACCCCTCTATTCAAAGTGGCCTGGAGGTGACTGGGGGATCTCAAAGTCAGGCAGTGCTACAGAGTCTGAGGTCTGGTAGGTCCTCCTGAGTTAGGAAGGCTTTGAGGACAGCCCGGGTGACCAGCCCAGCTGATGTTGGAGGAAGGCTGGCTGCAAGGTGATGAAGCTCTAGGAGGGCATATGCTAAGTTGTGATCTGTTTTGGTGTAGATAAGCCTCAAAATAATGCTATCAAAATAATAGATAAAAGGATTTGAGAACTAAAGCCAGAAGAAATCTGAGGCTAGAGCCTGAAGACACCTGGGGGACCATCTAGTTCAAAACCTCATTTTACAGCTGAAGAAACTGAGGCACAGAGAATGACTTGCTCAGACTCTCACAGCTGGGAAGATTATAAGGGGAGATTTCAACCCAGATTCTTCCTGACTCCACGTCAAGCACTCTGTCTCCTATGCTGTACACTGCCTCATAAAATATAAGGTCCTGTTAGAATTTGAATCCAGGATCTTTGGGCCTTTTCCAAAGATCAATCAGTCCAGTCAATAAGCATTTATTAAGCTCCTATTATGTGCCAGGCACTGTGCTAAGGTCTGGGCATAGAAAGAAAGGCAATAGAGAGTCCCTACCCTTAAGGAGTTCACAGTCTAATGGGGGAGAAAACAAATATGTACAAGCAAACTATATGTAGAATAAATAGGAAATAATTAATGGAGGGAAGGTATTAATATTAAGGGGTATTCAGAAGATCACAGAGCCAAGGCAAGGAGCCTTGAAGTACTCCAATAATGTCTCAAGTCTATCTAGTGCCAAAGCACCTCCACATCCATGATCACGTTGGATTCTCTCAATAGCCTGATGAGGCAGGTAGTACAGACGTGATTACCCCCATTTTACAGACGAAGAAGCTGGAACCCAAATAAGGGAAGTGACTTATCTAAGTTCAGAGAAATGCCTCCAGGCCTTGTGTACCTTGACCCCATGTTCTTTGGATTCCATCATAGAAAACACTAGAACTAGAGACCATCTACCCCACTCCCCGATTTTGCAGAGGAGGAATTTGGGGCCCGGAGGTTAAGTGATTGACCCAAGACCACAGTACCACCAGGCAATGGTGTTGGGATATGAACTTGGGTCCCTTGATGCTCTTTCCAATATCCCAGGCATGGCAGCACTCCTGACCCTCCATGGCTGAGGCTAGTGATCCTCTTGGTCCTTGTCTGAAACCCCCTGACCATTTAGCAACCTCCTCTCAAGCATCAGGGGCTTTTAGAGGCCGCTGGGGCATCGTTCCCACTGCCAGTGTTTGGCTGACAGACCAGGGTAGAGAGGGTTTAAGGTTTACAAGTCTCCTTCCTCCCACCAACTTTGTGAAGTTGGCAGTACTATTATTATTATTATTACTACGTTAGTAGTACTAATATCAGTACTATTATTGATAGTACTATTAGTACTATCATTAGTACCATTACTAATAGTACTATTAGTACTATTATTAGGACTATATAGTACTATTAGGACTATTATTATTAATAGTACTATTACTATTATTAGTACTAATAGTTTTATTAGTATCATTATTATATATTATTACTATTATTAGTACTATAGGTAGTACTATTATTGTTGTTACTAAATATTAGTAGTGCTATTACTAATAGTATTATTAGTACTATAGGTATTATTATTATTACTACTACTAAGTACTAGTAGAGCTATTCGTAGTAGTAGTAGTATTAATAATATTGCTAGTAGGGGCAGCTAGGTGGAGGACCTGAGTTCAGATCCAGCCTCAGACCGAACACTTGACACTTACTAGCTGTGTGACCCTGGGCAAGTCACTTAACCCCAATTGCCTAAAAAAAAAATTGTTAGTACTTTTACTAATAGTACTATTGTACTATAGGCAGTACTATTATTATTGCTAAGTAATAGTAATGTTATTAGTAGTGTTATTATTACTATCATTAGTATTTCTACTAATAGGTCCATTACTGGTACTACAGGCAGTGCTTTAATTATTACTAAGTATTAGTAATATATTATTATTAGTGATACTATTACTAATAGTACTATTATTAGTGTTACAGATATTATTATTATTATTATCATTACTAAATATTACTATCCCTGAGGAGGAGACTGAGATTTAGAGAAGTGACTTGATTTGCCCAAGGTCATGCAGCTAATGACTGTCAGAGTTATGTTGTACCAGGTTTCCTGACTCATAGGTCCTAGCATTTTCCACATCACCTCATTGCTTCTCCTCAACAGCACAGGGC
Source organism: Vombatus ursinus (assembly GCF_900497805.2). Taxonomy (NCBI): domain Eukaryota; kingdom Metazoa; phylum Chordata; class Mammalia; order Diprotodontia; family Vombatidae; genus Vombatus; species Vombatus ursinus. The sequence goes on along the minus strand of NW_020954596.1, from coordinate 7,256,520 downwards.
TGTGGCGTCCTTGTTGGTAACTTCATAACCATTTCATTCAAGGAGACACAAAGGTGCAGATGGGCATGGGGCCTGAATGCTTTTCATACCCCCAGGTTTCCTCCCTCCTTCCAAGACGATATGGGCTCCCTGCAGCCTCCTGGAACTTGTAGAACTCTATTCCTCATCATACACAATATAGAATCCAGCTTAGATAAAAGCCTCGAGGTTGGGACAGCCTTATTCTTTGCCCATGGGGGCTGTCATCCCAGGGCAACTTCAACATGGGGCTCTTGCCCTTGGCCAAGAGTGGATGGCTTCCTGAAAGCTTAACACTCGGATCTAATTCTGCCCATCCAAGGGAGTGGGGTAGTTGTGGTATGAGGTTTTATCTGCCTGATTTCCAGCTGGTATTTACAGGAACAAATGGCTAGTACTAGAGAGAGGGCTCCTTGTTGGAAGAAGGAAAGGATTTCTTTGGACAGTTACCTTCAAAAGGGTCTAGGAAGCAACTTGGGAAATTTCAAGGTTAGAGACGTTCTAGGTGAGAGGAATGACAGAATCTTAGAATCATAGGAGTACAGACTTAGAGCTCATCGAAACCAACTCTTTCACAGATGAGAAAATGGAGGCCCAGAGTGTACAAGTAACTTGCCTAAGAAAGGTGGGACCTAAAGCTAAAGTTGATATCCAGAGCTCTCGCCACTGCACCAGACTGTCCCTAGAATTACAGAGATGGAAAGACCTTCAGGGGATATTCAGAGCAATCCAATGTAGTCAACAACAACAACAAAAAAATTCATCCCACAAGTATTTATTTGGTGCCTATTAGACAGGGGATTGAGTTTAGAGAGATGGGGTCCCTGTCCTCAGGCAACTGCTAGTTTAGTAAAGGAATGAGGCACAGACATAGGTAACTGTTTGTTTGGAGGGGTCTGGACCTATGATTTCATCAACTTTGAGAAATTCCTCCTTCCCTGAAGTGTGGCAGCTCATTAAGTCTTAGAATGGCTGAGGGGAGCTGTGAGTCACCCACCCAAGGTCATCCATCTAGGAGGTGTGTGGGAGGTAGGACCCATACCCACATCTTCATGACTCTAAGCCTGGCCACTCTCCCAACACTGCTCTCGGTCTCTTAGGTAACTCCAACGAACAATGCTACGTGCTAAGTGTAGTACAGAGGCTGAATGTGCCATGGGGAATCCCATGTCGTATTTCCTATCCAGTACAGAAATATCTTCTATAGCTTCTCTGATATGGGGTCATCTAATTTTTGTTTGGGTGCTTCAAGAACCAGGGATCTCTCTCCCTCCTGAGGCAGTCCATCCCATTAGTGGACCTCAGTGGTAGGGAATTATTTCTTCTTTTTCTTTTTAACTCAGATGAATTCTATCTCCCTGTAATTCTCACCCATGGTGTCTAGTTCTGCACTGCAGAGCAAGGCAGAATAAGTCTCATTCTTCCTTGATGTGACAGTCCTTCAAATGCTTGAACACAACTATCATATCTCCTCTGAGGCCTCTCTTCTCTATGTTCTTTTAATGGACACTTCTATGATGAAGTCTCTAGTTGTTTTTTTTTACTGTACTGGTTGACCTCTTTGGGACATATTCCAGTTTAGCAATGTTTTTGACAAATATGGCCTCCCAGAACTGACTACACCATTCCAAAAGTGGTCTGATGCCTCCCTTGTTCCATATACTCTAACTCTCTTAATACTGCCATGTCATACTCTTGACTCATATTCAGCTCACAGATGGGACAAGGCAGGGGGCAAGTCCATTTTCCCCTGGACCATGGGGTACATGGAGTAAGTTATATTTGAGGACCCTCTCCCTTACCCATTGAGTTCTTAAAAATAATACCTGATATTACTATAATATGTTAAAGTTTACAAGCTACTTTCCATCTATTATCTCAGTTGATCCCCGTACAATCCTATGAGATAGGTATCACATATTGTTCTCATTTTTTAGATGAGGAAGTTTGGTGATTAGCCCATGGGCACACAGCTAATGAGTATTGGAAACAGAAACTGAGCCCAGCTCAGTCTTGATTCTTGGTCCAACATTCTTGCTAACTCAATTCCTATTTTCTCCTTTAAAGTCCAGTTAAAATGTTACTTCCTACTTCCAGGAGCCAAGATGGTGGAATAAGCAGTAAATCACTGTAACTCTTCCATATTCACCTCCAAACAACCATAAAATAGCATCCCCAAAACAAACCCTGAAACATCAGAACCAGCAAAAAGACAAGGTGAAACTATCTTTTAGTCCAAGAAACTTGGAAGATTGGCAGGAAATATCTGTCTCACTTGGGTAAAAAGGGAATGCAGTCCAGGATAGAAAGCATCCCAACAAGCCAGCAGCAAGCCCCACCTCAGCAAACCAGAGCAAATCAGAATCCTGGGCCCCAGTGTGGTGGAGCAGGCAAATACCAACACCAGGACCCCTCACATGCCTCAGCATAGCCAGGGGAACAGGTAGACTCCAGCTCTGAGAACCACCGTGAGCCTCAGCATGGCTCTGGGCAAACAGATAGCCTCCAGTGGCTGGACCTCCATGGTGTTTCAGTGTAGCTCCAGGAAATGCAGAAACACCCCACTAGCCTTAGCACACCAGTACACACCAGACCCCAGCACTAGGACCCTGGCTCCGCACCGGGTAAGCCGACAGACCCCCATGGCCTCCAGCAGTACTAACCACCCCACCCCACCCCTTCAGCATAGCACCAGGGTCCCCCATGGGCATAAAGGCAACATCAGTGCAGCACCAGGTAAACAGGCAAGGCCTGTAGCCCCTGGCACAAGAAGCCTGATACAGTGCCCCTTCCACCATGGGAGCAGAGCTCAAATTTATAAGAAAGGAAAAAGATAAAAAAAGATGAGCAAACAGCAATGACAACAACAAAAAGAATCTGACCATAAAAAGTTATTACAGTAACAGGGAAGATCAAGACACAAACTCAGAAGAGGACAACAATGTCAAAACACCCATGGGCAAACCTCCCCCCACCCCAAATGGGAAGTGGTCTCAAGCCTAGGAAGAAATCATGGAAGAACTCAAAAAGGGGCTTAAAAATCACATGAGAGAAGTGCAAGAAAAATTGGGGAAAAAAAAGAGAGTGATGCAAGAGAATTGTGAAAAAAGAGACAATAACTTGGAAAAAGAAAACAACTGCTTAAAAAGTAGAATTAGCCAAATGGAAAAGGAAATACAAAAGCTAACTGAGGAAAACAACTCCTTAAAAATTAGAATCAGGCAACTAGAAGCTAATGACTGTAAGACATCAAGAATCAATCAAACAGGGGCAGTTAGATGGCACAGTGGATAGAGCTTTGGCCTTGGAGTCAGGAGGACATGAGCTCAAATCTTGCCTTGGACACTTAACACTTACTAGCTGTGTGACCCTGGGCAAGTTACTCAACCCTGATTGCCCCACCAAAAAGCCAAAAAAAAAAATTAAAGAATCAATCAAACAAATTCAAAAGAATGAAAAAAAAAATAGAAGAAAATGCAAAATACCTCATTGGAAAAACAACTGACCTGGAAAATAGATCCAGGAGAGGCATTGCCAGAATCATTGGACCACCTGAAAGCCATAATCAAAAGGAGGACCTGGACAGCATCTTTCAAGATATTATCAAGAAAAACAGCTGGTGCCAGAGGGGAAAATAGGCATTGAAAAAATCCACCCATCACCTCAGGAAAGTGATCCCAAAATAAAAGCTCCAAGGAACATTATAGACAAATTTTAGAACCAACAAGTCAAGGAAAAAATACTGCAAGTGGCCGGGAAGAAACAATTCAAACATTGGGCAGCCACAAACAGGATTACACAGGACTTAGCAGCTGCAACGTTGAAGGATCAGAGGTCATGGAACATGATATTCCAGAAGGCAAAGAAGCTAGGACTATAACCAAGAATCACCTATTTGGCAAAATTAAGCATAATACTTCAAGGGAAAAAAAATGGTCATTCAATGAAATAGAAGGATTTCAAGCTTTTGTAAGAAGATCAGAATTTAATAAAAAATTTGAACTGCAATATCAACACATGAGAGAAGACTAACAAGTGAAAAAGGGAAAAGAAAACATAAAGGGTTCAATGGAGCTGAACTGCTTACATTCCGACATTGGAAGATGATACTTGTAATTCTTAAAAATTGTACCACTAACAGTACAGTTAGAAGGAATATGCATAGACAGAGGGTGTGAGGGAATGACGTAAAAAATATAACTAATAGATGAAAAAAGGCATACATTGGGTGCAGAAGGAAGGGAGAGGTAGAATGGGGTAAATTACTTCACATGAAGAGGCACAAAAAGCTATTACAATGGAGGGAAAGATGGGAGGATAGGTGGTGGGCATCACTTAAATCTTACTTTCATCAGTGTTGACTCAAAGAGGGAATAATACATACCATGAATTGAATATAGAAATCTATCTTACCCAACAGCAAAGTAGGAGAGGAGGAAATTAAGTAAGGAGGTGGGAATGGGGTGCTGACAGAATAGATGACAGACTGAGGGAGGTGGTAGATAGAACCAAAACACTGTCGAGGAGGGAAAGGATGAAAGGAGAGAGAGGACAGACAGGAGGAAAAATAGGAAGGAGGGGAATACATAGTAATCATAAACTGTGAATGTGAATGGGATGAACTCTCCCATAAAACAGAAGCGGATGGAACTCATTCTTTGATAAAACTGCTGGGAAAAATGAAAAACAATAGAGCACAAACTAGGCATAGGTCAACATCTCACACTGTACACCAAGATAAGGTCAAAATGGGTACATGATTTAGACACAAAGGGTGACACCACAAGCAAATTAAAAAAGCAAGGAACAGTCTACTGGTCAGATTTATGGAGAAGGGAAGAATTCGTGACCAAACAAGAGATGGAGAGCATTACAAAATATAAAATACATGATTTTGATTATAATAAATTAAAAAGCTTTCATACAAACAAAACCAATGCAACCAAAATTAGGAAAGCAGAAAGCTGGGAAACAATCTTTACAGCAAGTGTCTCTTATAAAGGCCTCATTTTTCAAACATATAGAGAACTGAGTCAAATTTATAAGAATACAGGCCATTCCCCAATTGATAAATGGTCAAAGGATATAAACAGGTAATTTTCAGATAAAGAATGCAGATCAAAGCATACTTTTTTCACTTACTTCATTCTTTTTCATGTTTTTTTTTTCCTTTTGATCTGTTTCATCTTTCACAACTGTGACTAATAGGGAAATATGGTTTACATGATAGCACATGCATAACCTATATCAAATTGTCTACCATTTTAGGAAAAGAGGAGGGAGGGGAGGGAGGGAGGAAGAAAAATTTGAAGCTGAAAATCTTGTAAAAATGAATGCTAAAAATTGTCTTGACATGTAATTTGGAAAAAAATAAAATATTATTAAAAAAAATAAAAGCAAACAGCCAAGAGGGGAAAAAAATAAAATGCTACTTCCTGCAGGAAGTCTGCCCTGATTTTCCCAATCCCAGCTAGTAACCACTTTCCTCTCTTTAGCCCACACCTTCTATTTGGTTTAGCACCTTTTTTTTAAAGGCACTTATCATGCATTGAGTTGTCCATTTGTGTCTTCTCTCCCTGTTAGATTGGCAGCTTCATGAGGATAGGAACCATGTCCATTGTGTTTTTATCTAAATTCTTTATCTTCTCCAATCAATCAATCGATCAATTAATAAAGATTTATCAAATATCTCCTCTGTGCTAAGCCCTAGGGATACAAAAAGAGGCAAAAGACAATTCCTGTCCTCAAGGAGCTTACAGTCTAATGGGAGAAGACAACAAGCAAATAAATATATGCAAAACAAGGTATATTATAGACTTAATGGGAAATAATTAACAGAGAGAAGGCACTAGAATTAAGAAGGGTTGGGAAAGGCTTCCTGTAAATGATGAGGTTTTAGCTGAAGTCATCATGCAGAGTTAAGGAGGAGAACATTCCAGTCATGGAGGACAGCCAGAGATAATTCCCAAAGCCAAGAGATGGAGTGTCTTGTTCATGGATCAGCCAGGAAGCCTGTGTCATTAGATCGAGCTCCTAGGACATGGCTCTGTGTATTGTAGGCGTCCTTAATCAATAATGTTGGTTGTGCAAAGGAATGAATCAGTGAATGGACTTGAATGCCAAACCATAGAGTTTTTTGATTAGAGGAATAACATGATGGGGGAAGGACTGCCTGACAACTTGAGAAAGATCCGGGAGTGTTAGTGAGTTGGGAGCTTAAGACAAAGCCATACCATGGAAATGGAGGCCAAAAATCTCTTGGGATCTCAGGCTGTAGGAAGGAGAAGTCAGGGGTTCTGTTGAGGTAAATGGGGATATTTAGCCTGGAGAAAAGATGACAGAGGGAGACAGGGTAACTGTTTTTAAGTATTTGGAGGGCTGTCATGTGTAAGAGGGATTAGAAGTATTTTGCTTGGCCCTGGTGGGCAGAACTGAGTCTGCTGGGTAGAAATTGCAGAGGGGTAGATTTTGGCTTGATCTAAGGAAAAACTTCCCATCAATCAGAGCTCTCCAGAAGTGAAATGGGCTTCCTTGGAAGGTAGAAAGCCTTTCATCCTCACCAAAGGTCTTCAAGGGAAGGCTGAATGGCCACCTCCTTGTTGGGGGAAGTTAGAGATGGGATTCTTGTTCAAGGGTGGGTTGGACCAGATGCCCTCTGAGGTCCTTCCTAGCTCAGACACTCTGGGGTCAAAGTCATAGGTTAAAAAGGGAGGCTGCAGGAGGTCTAGTGGAAAGAACACTCCACCACGGGCTCTACCATTCACTCCCTGGATGACCTTGGGAAAAATGACTTTGTTACTCTGAACCTCAGATTCCTCCTCTGGGGAAAACCCCCCTAGCAATAAAGGTAATAATACTTCTGATGTGCCTATTTCATGAGGCTGTTGTGAAGAGTCAAATGAAGTAATAAATGCAAAATGCCCTAGAAATGTCAGTTATTAGGATTATTATGAAGGTAGCAGTGGCATAGTGAATAGAGAGCTGTTGTCAGAGTCAGAAAGTCCTGGGTTCAAGTTCCGTCTCTGACATGGGGTTATAGCCAAGTCTTTTAACTTCTCAGCATTCCCCCATAGCTCTGTAAGACTATGAATTGTCCAACTGCTGCTGATTTGAATTGGTGGAAGGAATGTCCTCATCAGCAGTTTCCTATATTAAGTGTTTTTAATCTATGGTCCACAAACCTCATGAAGGATCCATAGGCAGATTTCAGGCCATCTGTGAACTTTGATGGGAAAACATTACATCTTTATTTTCACTGACCTCTAACAAAAATTTAGTATTTCTTTCAACTATGAATATAGGCAACAAACCTTTATTCTGAGAAAGGGTCCATGTTTCTCCAGATTGCCAAAGGAATCCATGAAACAAAAAAAGGTCAATAACTCCTGGTCTAAATGGATGAAATCAGCATTAAATGTAAAGAAAAGAATAAAAAGAAAAGAAAAAGGATTTTTATAAGGATAGTTATCCTAATACCAGTTTATGACATTGTATGGGAGATGGCTTTCAGGGCGGGAGATGGGACCCTGAATTCTTGGGTGATGTCTCATTCTGCCTGTCCTATGAGCACTGGCTAGTCCAGCTATCTGGTGGCCCAGAAATATTCTCCTGAGACAGAGATTGGGAGGCACTTTTGGCCACCCACTGGAACACTTGGATTAGCCAATGGCTAAGTGAGCCCGTGACCGAGCTCAGCTAACAGGTCACAGGCATCATCTGGCCTGGGGCCCTTGGCCTGGAGCCAAGGAATCAGAATAAACCTCTCCCCTTTTCTGGGGCTCCCTTACCTCTATAAGGTAATAAATTAAGACTCAGATCAGGAAGGGGTGATACACAAGAGGGTTTCAGGGCTGTCTCCTCTTTTCTCTTAACAGGGAACCTGACCTATCAGAGTGGGGATTGGAGGGGCAGAGAGGAGGTCAGAGGGGATGGGATAGGGGACCTGGAGAGTGAGGGTCCAAATCCAGAAATGGACCAATCATGCTGTAATTTTCATGGTCCCCTACATCTTAGAGTAGATGGCTCCAGGCATGGTTTGAAATAGTGGGTACTCAGGACCCCTATTACCCCTATTAAAGAATGCCCCTCCGCTCTCACTGCCTCAAGCCCCTTCCCCATTCACTCTCAGACAGACTATTCTTAATTCTTCACTCTGACTTCATCACTCTCTGGCTCAAAAACCTCCTGTGACTCCCCATTGTCAGAGAACAAAATGCAAACTTCTTAACCTGGCCTTCAAGGGCTTTTTGCAATCTGGCTCCATTATACTTTTTCAGTCTTATCTGTCCCTACTCTGCTCTATATACTGTGCCTCTCCCCAGGCCTTTTGTTGTTCTTTGTTTATGCCATAAATTACCTTCCATTTCTACCTGTTAAAATCTTCCTAAAATCTTAAAGGCCAAGTATTAATGCTATCTCCTCCATGAATTCCCCACCCCGGAAGCAATCCCTTCCTAGTTAGAGATTTGTAACTGGAAGAGACCCTCAAGGTCACCTGGTTTATTGCATAGATGAGAAAGGAGATGAGAAAGGGTCCATAGGTTTCCCCAGACTGCTTTCTTCTTATTGTATAGATGAAGAAACAGGCCAAGGGTAGGTAAGTGACTTACCCAAGGTCACATAGGTAGTAAGCATCAAAGCTTGGATTTGAACTCAGGTTTCATGATTCAGAGTTTGGGACTCCTCTGAACTTTTTATTTTGGACCCTTTCTTATGGACTAGGAGAAGCTGGGAGACCTCAGTTGGCTTTCCATTTTTAGTAGTCATTTGTGGAAAATCACTTTGGAGCTTAGTTTCCTCATCTTTAAAATGAAGGGCCTTTTAAAGGTAATCCTTTCTGTCTCTTCCAACCCTCAATGATCCTATCCTGCAGGGTGCTAATAGCGCCGTGACCTTGGCCCATCAGCCCTCTGCTCAGGGGGCCCGCTGGCTAGGATTAGAGCCTCCAGCTTTTCCCAGGTGTTCCTGGGAGAAGCCCTGCCCAAGGTATGCCAGAGGGCTTCCAGGACAGACACTAGGAAGGGGGTGGCTTTTCCTTTAGTGATATGGGGGGCTGGGGGCTCTAAGCCCATGAGGCTTCAAGTCTCACCTCCTGTGTCCAATTTCCTCTGCATCATCTCCTTTCTCTGCATCACCACACCCCCTCCCTCAGCCCTGCTCCAGTCTTTTAAAAATAGTTTACAAAGGGGTTTGGCCAATGTTTGGTCTTGTAGCAGTTTCAAAACTGGTAGCACTGGAAACTGGAAATCAGAGTCTGTGCAGACAGGTATAGACCTGATACAAGAGTTCCTCATTCCCTCTCTCTCTCTCTCTCTGTCTCTGTCTCTGTCTCTCTTTCTCTCCCTCTGTCTCTGTCTCTCTCTGTCTCTGTCTCTCTTTGTCTCTGTATCTCTCTCTCTGTCTGTCTCTCTGTCTCTCTCTGTCTCTCCTCCGAATAATCCTTTGAGGCCTATAGTGCAAGTCTTATCAATCCCATTTTATAGAAGAGGAAAGTGAGGATCAGAAAGGAGAAATTATTTACACTGGGAGACACCATGGTATAGTGGAAAGAGCCTTGAACTGCAAGACAGGAGACCCAAATTGGATTCCTGACTTTGTTGCTAATATTCAGTGTAATCTTGGTCAAGTCACGTAATTTCTTTGGGTTTCAGTTTCCTCCACTGTACATTGAAGGGGTTAGATTGGCAGTCTCTCCCTTGTCTGACACGCCGTAATTCTAAGGTTGTTTAGCTAACAGTATCAGACCCAAGACTCAAACCCAGGCTTCCACCTGGCTTTGCCTCCGTGAAATCTTCAATCTCTTCCTACCCCTGTCAGTCTGAAATTTCAACCATTAGAGATTTGAGTGAAGGCCTTGAAGGCCCTTGTTAAAACGCAACCCCCACCCCAAACAAAAACCAAAAAAGCAACCCCCTCCATGCTGGAAACCCTTACAGAATCAGACCTAGGGGGTTCCTGGACTGTTCATTATTTTGGGGGGTGAAGAGGGAGGGATAATTTCATAGCCTGGTTTCAGAAGGCACAGAATGGGTAGGTTCATAGAATCATAGAATGCAGGAGCTGGATTCGACCTTAGAGCTTACTTAATCTAACCCTACTCCCTCACCCCCTTCCCTTTTGCATATTTGGAAACTGAGGTCTTTAGATAGACATGATTTGCCCAAGGGCACATAGCTAGTAAGTGGTGGAACCAGGATTTGAACTCAGAATTCCAAATCTAGGGCTCTCTCCACTACACTGTTTCCCAAGGGATGGATACATGTAGGAATAGGATAAGGCCCAATTCAGTTTAACAAACATTTATTAAATACGTAGTATAAGCAAGGTCCTCGAACCAAGCCACTTCCTCCATGTCACAAGGAGCTGGTGAGTCAGCCCTGAGATTTTCCTAGTGCTTGTTGATTTGGTGACCCAGAGTAGAGGCATAACTAGGATTGGGAGATGGGTCCTTATTCTTGGCACCCTCTAAATTTCAGTGCCCTAAGACAATTTCTAATCTTTTAGCGGTGTAGAAATAACTGAGTTTAGCACCTAGTTAGTGAGAATAATTGGTTAAAATAGGAAGCTATTGGTACTGTGTCACAAGGTAGGCTTCTCCCAGCCTCACCTTGTGCCCTGCCCCCTCCCACCAGGTGTTGACCTTCCATGAATCAACATCTTGATGTCCTAACCTTCCCCCTGCTCCCACTCTCCTCTGCCTTATGCCCTAGGGTCTTTCCCTCTCATCTCTGTCCTTGCAACATCCCCTGCTCAATGGAGTTTGTCTTAATAATTTAGTTTGATGACTCTTTGCCCCACATGAAAAAAAGTGGCTAGTTACAGTTCTGCCCAAGGGAAAGGTTGCTAGAATTTGGTGGGGAGGGGAGTGAGGAGAGGGGTGCTTTGGGTCTAGAAGGCATTGCTGAAGCAAACCTGTCTGCCTCTGATGATTCTGAGGACATCAGGACTGGGATGGAGGGAGCCTCTCGGCTAGGCCCCTGAGGATAGGACTAGATTTAGAGCTAGAAGGAACTTCAGTGGTCAGTTTTCTTGTCCAGCACCCAGATGAGGAAAAATGCCATGTCCAAGGGGACAAAGTTACAAGGTGGTAAGTGGCCAAGGCAGGACTCAAATCTGGGTCCTATAACCCCCAATCCAGTACAGTTTCCATTGTATCACTATGCCTTCCTTGTTTTTAAGGGATCAGCCATCCTGGCTCCAGAGAAACTCCTCCTTCTTCATGCCCAGTGGAGGCCCTTTCAAAAAGCCACCTATGAGGAGTGCAGCTATTTCGCTACAAAAATTGGCCTTCTACCTTTTATGAGCAGCTACTCTGTCTCCTGCTCTAGGTTCCCGCTGTCAGACAGACTGACTCCACTTAATAAACTCACTCACAGACCCACTTTCTTAAAGTCACAGTATAAGGACATAAATTAGCCAATTCAGCCTCAGACAAAGACTCCCTTTTCAGAGGCCTGTCCCTCTGTGCTCGCTCACTCACGGGGAGAAGCTGGATCTGTGAATCCCCAGAAAAGAATGTTTCCATTACTAGAGGGGCAATAAATTAACATTTGCTCATAGGGAAAAATAATGGCCCATTTTCGATGAGCCAGTCAGATTCAATCTTTCTCTCTTGTCTTTGTCTCTCTTTGTTTCTGCCTTTGTCTCTGTCTGTCCCTTTGACTCTCTCTCTCTTTTTCTGTTTCCTCTGTTGTCTCTTATTCAATTCAATAAGCATTTATTTAGTGCTTACTATGTGCCAGGCGCTGTGCTGGGTGCTAGAGATAACAGCGACAAAAATGAAACAGGACCTTCTCACAGTGTCTGTATTTGTCTCTTTTTCTCTTTCTGCCTCTATTTCCTTCCTCCCTCCCTCCTTCCTTTCCTTCCTTCCCTCCTTCCTTCTTTCCTTCATTCTCTCTCTCTTTCTTTCTCTCCTCCTCCTCCTTCTCTCTCCCCTCTCTTTCACTCTCACCATATACTCCAACTTATACCTCAATCAGATTTTCCTTTACAACATACCTGATAAGCCTTTGCTTGAAGATGTCTGATGAACATGTTTCACTTTGAGATGGTTCTTATTGATAGAAAGTTTTTCTTATGTCAAGTCCAAACCTGCCTCCTGGTAACTTCTGCCATTGCTCTTTCTTCTGCCCTTTGGTACCAAGCAGAACAAATCGAATGGTCTTCCCACATGACAACCTTTCAGATACATAAAGATGGCTATTAGATCTCCCCTAAGTCTTCTCTTCTGCAGGCTAAAGATTCACAGTTCCTTCAAATGTCTATCAGAGTGAATGATCTTGAGGCCTTTTACCCTCCTGGTTGCCCTCCCTCCTCTGAGTGCTTCCTAATTTCTCAATGTCCTTCCCAAAATATGATGCCATATCCCAAACTGATGTGGTCTCTAGATGTTATCTGACAAGGGCCCAGTGAGGACCCTCCCCCACCTTACTTTCTGGACACAACACTGTCAAGTTGAGATAGGGAGGTGGCATAGTAGATAGAATGAAGACTTGGAGTCTAGAAGACCTGATTTTTAATCCTGCCTCAAACATTTACTATCTGAGTGACCCTGAAGTCACTGAATCTCTTGGCCTCAGTTTCTTCATCTGTAGAATGAATGAATTGGACTTGATGTTCTAATGTTGCCTAAGAAGGAGTTTTCTGGGCTACCATGCCATACTGTTGACCCATACTAAACTTGTAGCTCGTTCCAATCTCTAGATCTTTTTCAGATAAACTTGTGTCTAGCCATGCCTTCCTCCTTTTGTACTTGTGAAATTGAACCCAGGGAGAAGAGTAATTACATTTGTATTTATTATTTTCATCTGAATACAATCAACCCAATCTTCTATTCCGCCAATATCTTTTTGTCTATTACTTTCGACATCAACTGGATTCAAAATCTCTCCCAATTTTGAGTCAATTGGAGATTAGATAAGGCTGCTATTTGTGCCTGTAATAGGCATCTGTGTCGTTGATAAAAATATTAGACAGCATCAGGCAAGGAATAAATCCCTGGGGCATTCCCCCAGAGACCTATTTCCAAGTTGACATCAGATCATTGATGACTACTCTTTGGCCAGAAACCATTCAACCAGTTCCATGATTGAGCCCATATCTCTCCATGTGGAGAGCATGAGACCCTTTGGCAAATGCTTTCCTGATATTCAGGTAAGCAATATCAATAGCGTCCACCTGGTCCGCCATTCTAATCACCCTGTTTTTAAGGTTATTCGGGCATAATCTGGTCTTGATGAATCCATTCTGGCTCTTTGCGATTGCTTTTCTAGATGTTAATTAACTACTTCTTTAATAAGGCAGCCTAGAATTTTTCCAAGAAATGAAGTAAAATTCATGGGCCTATACTTTGCAGATATTATTGTTTTTATCTCAATAGTCAAACCAATCTTCTATTATGCCAATATCTTTTTTTATTTAAATTAAAAAATTTTTTAGTATTTTATTTTCCCCCAATTACATGTAAAAACAATTTTTAACCTTCATTTTTTTACAATTTGGAATTCCAGATTCTCTCACCTCTATCCTCTCCCCCATCATTGAGAAGCCAATTTGATAAAGGTTATACATGTTCTGCCGATAAATTTTGTATCATACTTCTGTCATCCACTGTATCAAACATCTCTCCCAATTCTGAGTCAAATCCCATTCTTTTCTTCTTTGCAAATTGGGATATTGGCCCTTCTCCAGTTCTGAAGCTAGTCTAGGGTTCTCCATGATGTTTCTGAGATCATCGACGGTGCCTCCGCAATAAATGCTCTTTCCATCTCTGTGATGAGGTTCATCTGGCTCTGGTGATTTGAGCTGAACTGGGGCAGATAAATTCAATCTTATTATCTCCTTGCTTATCTTAAGTGATTGACTCCCCAGGAGGCATTTTTACTCAATCCTTTATAATCCAAACATTATTCTTCTTGGCTGAAAAAAACCAAACACACTCCAAAGAAAGTGGTTCTGTCTTCTTTTTTTTTTTTTTTTTGGTCTTCATTTTAGTCCATGGGCTCCTGCCCCTCTTTTTTTGAACTCTTTGAAATCTACTCTCCCAAATCTGAGATGCATGTCAGACTATGCCTGGCTTTCCTCTCTTCTATCACAAATTCTAACATGGAGTGGTTACTCAACCCAGTATAATTGAATTCCTTTGTAATCCTAGGCATTTTTATTTTATGCATTTAAAAACTATTCTGAGAACAGGTCCATAGGCTTTACCAGACTGCCCCAGAGGTCTATGGAATACAAAAAGATTAAGACCATAGCTCTGCATATACCTCTCTTGATATATTCCAAAATTACATTAGGCCTTTTAGCCATCATGTCACATCGTTGAGTCATACTGAACTTGTGGTTCACTAAAAATCCTAAATCTTTTCCCACAGAAACTGTTGTCTAGTAATACTTCCCTCCCCCTCCCTCATTCTGCACTTGTGAAAACGGTTCTTGAACCCTAGTGTAGAACTTTACGTTTATCTCTTTATAATTTTATGAAGAGGAATTGAGCATAGTGGGTAGAAAAGCCAGGTTGGGAGAAGAGCCAGGTGTTGTTTATCCTTTGTTCTCCAAGAGGACCAAGGTGTCAAATAGGTGATGCCTAGACTTGTAAGTGAATTGGATTTAAGTGAGGCAGGGCTGGCCAAAGTCACCAGCCTCACTTTCTCCTCCAGAGCCATCTGGGTCCTGAAGCAAGATATAACTGGAGATAGCCTCCAAGGTAAGAAAGGGAGACCTGGTTTCAAGGCTCACTTCTGATGTGTAGTAGCTAGGCAATTGTAAACAAGCTAATTGATCTCACCTCTGATACTTAGTGGCCTCTAAGTATCTAAGAGGCCCTGGTGTCCCAAGGCAATTCTCTGAGACTTGCTGTTCTGCATCATCGAGAAGAGTTTCCCAACCAGCAGTTAGGTGCCCGTCCTAATAACACCCCACGTCCAAATCTGCCTTACTCCCCCACATTTCATCTTAGGAGATTTTGCTCATCATTCATGGCTGCAGAAATCTTTTTCATTTCTGACTGCCATCCAATGAGTTATCTGTCCCTCACAGATTCCTGTCCTTTTCTGATTTGTTCAAAGTGTCATTCACCCCTTTCTTGATGCTATTGATAAAAATGGTGGAACTCCTTGGGGTCAAAGATACCCTTCTCTCCCAGCTGCCACTGACCCCTGAATGGCTGTGGTTGGGGGCATTGGTTCTGAACACACCCAGCTGTTCTATCTTCTTGCCTCAATTTCTCCATCTTGTCCACTTGTGCAACCTGAGATGAGACCAGACCTCAAAGCTTAGACTTCAGAAGGGACTGCCCAGGGTCTCCTTGGCTTCTCATCTACCATCATCCCGGTCTCTGCTCAGGCTTGGGCAGGCTCTCTCTTTGAGGAGAGTTGGAAAGGGTGAGGGGCTGCTCTTTCTCTCCCTCCCTCATCCCCCCAATCCCAGACTGTGAGGTCCTGGAGGGTAGGGTTTAGTCTCTTCTTCCATCAGTGGAACTGAGCACTGGATTCAGCAAATTGGGTGGGACAGGGAGTGGGGGAGACAGCGACCTCCCAAAGAGGCTGGTTGGCTCCAACCACTAAACTCCACTTCTGATTAACCACTTGAGATGCAAGTGAGGTCACAAGCTCAGGGCTTTCTTCTCTTTTTCTGTTGCACATCAGCTTCAGGGAGAAGGGAGATGTACTGAGCACATAGGGGTGGATCTATCTGGTTCGACCAGTTCCAAAGTTCAGTGGAGTAGCTGTCCCTTCTCCCCTTTGGAAGGTTTTCTGTTTTGCTTGAATAAGACATCACAGACAGTTGGCAAGCGGCAAGGGTCCTCTGATCAGGGAGGAGGCTCATCAGAGCTGAGGTGGGGCTTTGGACAACACAGGGCTAGGCTAGCCTTAAGTGCCTAGCTTCTAAGGCAGAGCAATGCTCCTCTTGAGTTGGGAGAGTTAAGCTGCTCTCAGATAGAAAAGGCTTTCCCATTCTGGCAAAGCTCAGCCCTGTTCCTTGTTCACTGTGAAGTCTTCCTCAATCGCTAAGAGTCAGGACACTTGGGTTCAAGTCCTAGCTCTTTCACTTTTGGTCTATGAGACCTGAGGTAAGTTACTTTCCATCTCAGGGAAGAACTCTGCTTCTCCATCTGTCAAATGAGGGCAATTGTATTAGAGATGATAGATCTTGAAGGGTCCCTCCATCTCTTATTGGCAAGGACTCCATAATGATTCAGTGGCTTGGCATCGGGAGACATGGGTTCTGATCTGGGTGCTGCCCCTGACTTACTGTGTGATCTGGGTTAAATACTTCTTTTGAGCCAGCAAAATGAGGGGGTTAGACCAAAAAGCCTGAACCAAACCTTCTAGTCTGATGGTCTGTGAATCTGTGAACTGAAACAAATGGTTATTAAACTTATGTGATGTGTATGTATGTATATGTGTGTATGTGTGTGTGTGCTCCCCAAAATTCCTCTTTCTGGGGGAGTTGGAAGAACAGAAGCTTTCACTGCCCTCAGGGAACTTCTGGTCTGGCTGGGAACAGAAGACACACATATGGATCAAGCAGAGAATAACAGAAAACCCGATAAAAGGAAGAGCTAGAAAGTATGTTTGGGCTGGTCACTGCTATAGGTGACCAGGAAAGGGAGAATGCAATGCAGATTGGGAAGATCAGAGAAGAAGCTGAAGATGCAGGCTGAGGTAGGATCTGGAGAATGGAAGGATATGGGTGAGGCAGAGAAGTTGGGGAGTGGGGCATTCCAGACAGGGATAACGATAGCAATAATAATAAAGCTCACATATCTAACACACTTTATTGCTTACAAAGCACTTTCCTTAAAACCTCCCCATGAGGTTGGATTATATATCATCATCCCCATTCTACAGAAGAAAGAACTGAATCTCAGCATGGTTCAATAGTTTTACAGACGAATCTCAGAGCTGGAATCTCAGACTGCACATATCCAGATCAACTTGCATCTGAAAAATGAACTCCTTCTATTGCAAACCTGACAAGAGGTCATTCTGCCTCATCTTAAATACTTAGTGACAGGGAGTTCATTTTCTCCAAACTGCTGAGACAACTCTGATTGTTTGGAAGTTTTATAATGCCAAAATATGCCTCTTTGAGATTTCTACGTATTGCTCATCGTTCAGCTCGATAAGACTGAGCAGAACAAATCCAATGCCTCTTCTTTTGATTGCCCTTCATATTCATGAAGACAGCAATGATATTCTTCCCACCCCCACCCTCACCTCCTACCCCCGGCGCCTTTAGATGTCTTTGATTTCTCGGGCGAAACATCCTTAGTTCCTTCAATCCATATTTGGATCACTTGCTGTCTTACCATTCCGGTTATTCTATTCTGGACATACACCAATGGACAATGCTTGTCAATGTCCCTTTAAAAAAAAAAAGAATTATTTTTCCAATAACAAGCACTTATTTTCTCTCCCTGTTAACCTGACCCCCCCCCCCCCAAAAAAAAAAAAAAAACTAAAAAAAGCAAAATGCATATTTGTAGCAAGAACAAATTCATGCATTGGCCATATTCAAGAATGTATGTCTCATTCATCTTGAGTCCATCACCTCTCTATCAGAAGGTGGAGAGCATACTTCATCATCAGTCTACTGGAATTTTGATTGGTTCATTGGATTGATCAGAATCATTAAGTCTTTCAAAGGTGTTTGTCTTTACAAAGTTGTTGTATAAAATGTTCTCCTGGTTCTGCCCACTTTGATCTTCATCATTTCCCACAAGTCTTCCTTGATTTCTCTGAAACCTTCCCTTTGGTCATTTCTTACAGCACGGTAATATTATATACCATCATTTGTTTAGCCTCAATAGATGGATACTCCCTTAGTTTCTAGTTTTTTTGCTACCACAAAAGAGCTCCTATCACTATTTTTTGTACATATGGCTCTTTTTTGAAATATTCTAAATCATCCACCAGTTGACCATCAGAGCTGGGTCTTCTGACTCTGAGTTCCAGGCCCATTCCGTCATAAGATATGGGCCACAGTAGGTAGGTCTTTTCTGAGGACTTGAAGGGCCTTGCCTGAAGCCAACAAGTCAACAAGAAGCATTTATTAAGTGCTTACTGTTTGCTAAGTACTAGGAATACATATGAAAGCAGAAAGACAGGCCCTGCCCTCAAGGAGCTTACATTCTAATCATCAAAGCATAGCAGAAAACTGAAAAGGAGGGGGTGAAGAGGAAGAAATGAAGGTACCCAGTTAATTAGAGGGAGAAGATACAGGAGTGGAGAGTATTTCCGAAGTGTGAAGTCCAGAGGTAAAGTGAGCTTCTAGGGTGGAGAAGAGATGATTTGGAGTTGGGGACAGGGGGAAATATGGCTGCCATATAGCAATAGAAGGTTAGTGCTTGTCATGAGCTGGGGTCATTTGCCTCTTGGCTTGGGCAATTCTATTATTTTCGTTCCTCAAGGCAGAGACAACCTTGTGACACTGTCTCCTGGTCCAGTGGGAGATAGAGACAGACGCCAACTCCATTGGGGTATAAGGAAGGTCCAGCCTGTCTAGATAAAATGGAGGCAAAAATTTTTTAAACATTTTTCCTTGCCCTTCCATAAATAGCTACACTCTGCCCCCCACCCCCACCCCTCACTCCCATCCCCACTCTATCCCTTCCAGATAGGTTCCTGCCAAAGTGACCAGAGAGACTTTGGATTAGAAACTCTATTCCAGAGCTGAGTTGTGTATGGGGCTGTGGGGACAGTCATTCATCTAGGAACCTTTTCCTTTTCTTCTCTATTCCCTTCCCCCTCCCCTCTAGGGCCTCTCAGGCCTAGGTCAAAGTGACCTCTTCTCAAATTTCTCATGTACTTATCCTTTTCCACTTGGGTTTTAAACTCCTGGAAGTCAAGATCAATGCAGAGCTTATAGAACTTTCCTCCTAGCTCTGCCATTCTATGTTCTAAGGTCCTTCTGAGCTCTGATATTATATATTCTAAGGTCCCTCCCAGCTCTGATCTTCTATGTTCTAAGGTCTCTACCAGCTCTAACATACTTTGTTTTATGGTCCCTCCCAGCCCAGCCATCCTATGTTCTAAGATTATTCCTAGTTCTGATATTCTACATACTTTAAGGTCCTTCTCAGCTCTGACATTTTCTGTTTTAAGGTCCTTCCCAGCTCTAACATACTTTGTTCTAAAGTCCTTTTTAGCTCTGATATTCTGTATTCTAATGTCCCTGTCAGTTCTGACATTCTATGGTCTCCCAGCCCTGGTGTTCTATGACTCTATGATTCTATTCTGGGCAAATTGCTTTGAACCATGATGAATCAAAGAAAGAGCAGAGCAATAAATGAGATAACTCAGAGTTGTCTCTAAAATATGTTTTCCAGGTACTTGGCTCCTTACATTCATAGTTTTCTTTAAAAACACACATACACAGACAGCTATGTCCACTGCTAGGAATGGTTGTGTAAGACTGTGCACACTACCCACATGTGTGCACACCCCCCTGGATAATTAACTGTTCACTGATGGGTGGACAGTTGGCCACATTGTTCCATGGGAAATGTTGACTTAAGGCTGCTTTGGGGCGTGGAGCTTACTTGACAGAACAGGGGAAGATTTCCTTTTTCTATGGAATGAACATAATTTCACTCTTCTGTTTTCTACTCTTCCCTTAGAATGTGCTTGCAAGAGCTCTATGTTTGCAGTCAGAGGCTATAGGTTTGAATTCTGAATTACTACTGTGTGACTTTGGGCAATTTGCCTAACTTCTCTGAACTCTCCTAACTTACTTCATTTGTAAAACGGAAATAAGTGGGAGTGAACAAAGTATCTCTAAGGTGACTTCCTGCTCTATATTCTGACTATCTACTATTCATTTCAATTCCACGTGTGTCTATTAAGCACCAACTATAAAGGCATTGTGCTAGGTGTTAGGGATGGGCAGAATTGAAAAATTATCTCCCTTCAGATGCTTTTCATTCTATTGTAAGGACATTTTGTGAAGCTATGAATTTAAACCAAGGGTTATTGAAAAGGTCTAGAATTTAAGAAAAACCAAAAGGATCAAACAAATCTTTGTGTCAGTTGGCACACCATAGTATCATCGAATCCATTCTGTGCCAGGCAATCTTGGCAATCCTGTCTATGGGCTTTGGGATGAGATGGCCCAGAGTGGGGAAATAGCTAGGAGACAATACTTTGAATATGGTCTGGAACAGTATCTGTCTCTCACCTGGTTCTGCTCCAGGGCATCAGCTGTACCCTAGGGGACAAACAAATGGCCCCATTGAAATCATTTTCCATAGCTTACAAAGCATTTGCCTCATAGCAACCTTGTGAGGTAAGGACGTACAAATATTATCATCCTTGAGTAGAACTAGGGGAGCAATTTGTACAATAACAACAACACTGTAAAGACAAATAACTTTGAAAGACTTAAGAATTCTCATCAATGCAATAACCAACCAAGAGTCCAGAAGACCAGTGTTGAGGTATATACTACCTACCTCTTCCCAAAGAAGCGATATATTCAAGATGTTGAGACATATTTTTAAACATGGCCAATGGGAGAATTTGTTTTACTTGACTATGCATATTTGTTACAATGTTTTTGTTTTTAAATTTGGGAGGGAGGAGGCAAGAAAATAAATTCTGGTTAATTAAATTAAATACAACTTCAAATATTATGATTCCCATTTTACAGTTGAAGAACTTGAAGCTCAAACAGGAAAAATTATTTGACCAGTCACATGGAGAAGAAGTGTTAGGCAGAAGCCCAGGTCTTCTGACTCCTAGCCTGGTGGCTACACTGTCTCTTTGGGGAACCAGTCCAGGGGCACAAGGAGCAGAAGAGATGGCCTCCTCAGGCTGGGCCAGCTAAGAGTGGCTCTGTTGTCTTGGCTCCACCTCCCTCATCTGTCCAGGTTTATCACTCACATAGAGATTCAGGGGTGTTGATTTGATTCTGGGTGCTGTGGCCAGGCAGCTAGTGCAGACAGGACATGGACAGTCGAAAGAATAAGAATGATATTAAATGTCAGAACTGGAACGAGGTCCTTAGACATGATCAAGCTGAGGCATGGAGAAGGGGTCCTAATTTGCCCAAGGGCAGAGCAGGGATTAGAGCCTAGCTTTCTCAACTCGAAATCTTGGGCTCTCTCTGACGTCCTAGTTGAATCCAACAGGTCTTTCTGAGCCCCTGCACCAATTCTGAGTTTGGTTATGTTGTGGGGAATACCAAAAACTTGGGATCTGCCTTCGGGTTGCTTAGTGACTTAAGGATTAGACGTATCCCCAGAGAACAGAAATAGGAGCAATGGGTAGAAGTCACGGGATGGCAAATTTCAGCTCCATGAAATTAAAAACTGCCCAATGGCTACAGTTACCCAACAATAAGCTGCTAAATTCTTCATTACTGTAAGTATTCAAGAAGAGGCTGGTTGATTCGGGAGGCACAATCTGATGACGGCCATGGTGGGAGGATCTGCCAAAGGATCAGACTCAGCCCTCCATGACTGCTGCCTAGGACTGTGAAGGACCTCAGAGGTCATCTAGACCAGTGGTTTTCTGGGGACACCAAGACCCTTTCAGGGGGACCTGGAGGTCAAAATTACTTTCAGGATCATACTAGTGAAAATACCCCCCTTTCCAACTCAATCACATCAAATATTTGTAAACAGGCACTTAGCACAATGCTTGGCACATAGTAGGTGGGATAAAAATGCTTATCCCTTCCCTCCCCCCTTCCAACTACATATCTATGTGAGGCCAGATTTTCTTCATTCACTTCAACCAAAATAATATATCACAACAGAATGGATGCAGAGGCAGATAGGAGAACCAGCTGTCTTTCATTAAGCTAGACATTAAGGAAATTTGAAAAATATGTAAAATGACGCTACTCGTCTCACTAAATTGGAAAATATGGTTATTTTTATAAAAACATAATGTAACGTGTAATGAGTTTCTTATTGATATTTTAAAATGAATTAATATACATTTTATTTAATATTTATATTTAATATAAATAAATAGCACATATAAACAAAATAAACAAATATTTAATATATTTAATATATTTTATTTACTATATATTTACTATAAATAAAAATGATATAGAAATAAAATAAATCATATTTAATATATTTATTTAAGTACATATTTAATTAATATGTATTTTAAATGTTATCAGGTCCTAATATAGTTATCATTTCTAATATGGTAAATATTGATAAATAAAACCCACATAAACAAAAGCTCTTTGGGGCCCTCAATAATTTTTAAGTCTCTAAAGGAGTTATGAGGCCAAAAAATTTGGGACCCAATGACTAACTCCCTTATTTTTACAGTTGAAGAACAAGCCCCATTCGTCCAGCTTCATCATTTTGACTCTGCCATATCCCAGACCCAGAGCATACCCTTCCTGATTCTTATTGACGTAGTTTGGTGTGGGATAGAGCACTGGTCACTGTTTGGACCCTGATTGGCTCAGAATGAATGTAAATAACAATTGTTTCTGAATGGGTGCTGCCTCAGTCAAACTGAGACCTGTTAAAAGACCTCAGCTTGAAAAGGTCAAGGTCTCCCACTGCATCCTGTGCTATCTCCAGTTGTCCTGACCCATATCTGGCCACTGGATCCAGATGGCTCTGGGGGAGAAATTGAGGCTGGTGACTTTGCACAGCCATCCTTCACTCAAATCAAAGTCAATTGCAGGTCCTGGCGTCACCTCTTGATGTCATGGTCCTTTTTGAGGACAAAGGACAACCACAATGGAACACTGGATTTGGAATGAGGAAGACCAAGGTTCAACTCCTCCCTCTGACTCTTACTAGCTGTGTGACCCTGAGCGAGTCACTTACATTTTCTGAGCCTCCATTTTTTTCCTTATCTATAAAGTGAGGGAGTTGGAATAAATGGTTTCTAAGATTCTTTCCAACTCTAAAGCTATGATTCCTATGAGAAGTAGTACAGAGAAGCAGAAACAGCACTGAATTGGAGAGTCAGGAGACCTGGGTTCTAGTCTTAACCCCACTGCAAGCTCGCTGTGTGGCCTTAGGAAAATCCTTTCCTTTTTCTGTAAAAGGAAGTGATTGGTCTAGATGACCTCTAAGAACCCTTCTGGCTTTAAATCTCTGATGTAGGACACCATGACCTCTATGGTCCTTTCTAGGTCCCCAAACAACATAATCCTATGAGGGCATTGCAAGGTTACCCTGGTTGGTACCTACCCCTTGGATCACATCAGAGCCTGAGATCTCATCAGATACATGGAGCTGCAGGGGTAGAGAAAGAGACCTGTTCTGTATAATTTCACCTATTCTGCAAAATTGGTGAAACTTGTCATTCTGGAATTCATCATTTAGACCAAGGGAGGCAAACAAGCTTCTTCCCCTAGCCCTCTAGCTCCAGAGATATCAGCCCTGGTGAAGTTTGGAGGACCCTTCACTTCTCCCACATCCAAGTAACAGGTGACCCTCCTCCGTGTCAAATGCAGGTTCTGACCAGGGTGACACTGGCATGCCATCACGTCTCAAAGGGCCCATGCCTCACACAAGACCTTTCTAATGGGTTATAATGGCTCACCCTTCCTGGCAACTGATAGTTCTATCATCGTGCCCTCCGGCCACATGTTTCCTTCTTCCTTTCTATCCCAGCCATAGGGAAAGGGGAAATGATTTAATGGGCAAGTAGGCCCACAGGGGGAAAAACCAAACACCTTTTGCTCCCTCCCCAAGAGATAGCAGGATACCAGCCCTCAATTCCTCACCCCTAACTTCACAGACAGAGTCTAAACCCAATGATTAGTCAATAATTTGAAACAAAGTCCAAAGGTAAACAGAACTGTCTGATAAGTCAGGGCGGAGTCTGCTTTTCTGGTCTGTGTCTCTCCCAGGCTGGCTGCTTTTCTTTGGCCCAGATTAGCTATTCTCAGATCTGAGCTGCAGCTGGGAAATGCCCCCATTAAGCATACAGACATTGCTTCTCTTATTCAACCTCGGGAGTTTTTAATTACTTTGGGAAAATTGACTTGATGGGTCTGTGTACATGGCTAAAGGAGGAATGGGATATAAAGGCGAGGCTGGGCTCTAGAACCCTGGCAACAGACTGAGTCCTGACCCTTTATCCCCCCTGAGCCCTGACTCCAGCCATGGAGGACTTTAACCCTGAATCCAGGCTGACACCTTACTCTGGTCACTGACCGAACCAGGATCTCAGTCCCAGCCTGGGCCCTGACCCGAGCATCAGGCTGAGCCCAGACCCAAGCTACTCATTTTATATATAGTCACCAAGACCCCCTGGTCACCAAGAAACCCAGATAAGTCATGTCTTGAAACACATGATATATGTTTCATGATTCTCTTGCATTACAACATATATGATACCCTGATGGTGAGTGAGCCCACATTTCCTCCATCCTTAAAAAGAACCAAACCCCCAAAACTCTTCCATTGACCTTTCATTGAAGTATTCCTTCATACTACTGTCCTATAGATATCTCTCTTCTAAATTTCTAGGAAGAATCAACTACACATGCAGAATCCCAACGGCCTTACTTCTGTTCATTTCTCTGCCCCTCACAATCAGGCTTCCTATCCTCCATCTGCATAGAAACTTTGATTATTCATCATATTCCAGATTATGAACAATAAGACGGCCTTCTTGGAGTTGGCATCTATTTGGCCTCTGCAGCTTTGGACACCGTCAAACACTCCATCATCTTGGATGCTCTGCCCTACTTTGGCTTTTGGGACACTCTATGAATGAATAGAGCATTTATTAAGTGCTTACTATGTGTAAAATGTTGGGGGGACACATTGACAAGCAAGACAGTCCCTTCTCTCAAGAAGCCCAGATTCTAGTGGAAGAAATGACATATATGGAAGGTTTCTCACCTGCAGCTCAGATGGAAATATCCTGTGGTTCTCTGGATGTTGTTGTTGATGACCCTTCATTTTTGAAGAGGACCAATGACATCATGGGTGACTTGACTTGCCTGTGAATTGGATTTAAGTGAGGCAGAGTTGCACAGTCAGCAGCCTCACTCTCTTTTCCAGAGTCAACAAACTCCAGGGGCAGGACAAAAGTCATGATGACTAGCCCAGGATGCAGTAGACAACTTTGGTGTCTTTGATGTTTAACCAAGCTTTAAGCTTGCTTCAGTCACCTTCATAGCAACCGAAACAAATTGTTCTCATCTGCCCATTCTACTGGGAGAAGTCTTCACTTGCTTGGGATAGACATCTCCCTAATTCACCAATGGATTTGAGACTCATCAGATACCTTCAACATGAGTTAGCTCATCTGCCAAGATGGTTTACCAGGGTGTGGCTACTGCACGTGCTACAGTTTCTTGGAGCCACAGGTAAGAGCTAGGTGGCTGGTATAGTGACATTTACACTAATAAAATAATTGGTTTCTGATGTTGACAGGGCCCAGGACTTTGGTGGCAAGGATGTTCCTTTTTGGGTCACTAGTATCTGTGCTTGTAGCCCCTACATGAATGGTTGTCGGCTTGCATCTCCATGTGGGTTACTTCCTAGGATGATGGCTGTGGGCGTTGTGCTGGAAGCGTTATTATTCCCAAGGTTCTTGGGGTTAGGGTTCTGGGCTATTTCCATCAGGATGTGAAGGGAGATGGTCAAGGTGGTTGTGATGCTGGCTCCTGTCTCTTCCTCAGGCTGCCTCGCTGCTTCATCTAGGTTGGTTCACCTACTATATCTTGGTTCTCCTCCCTGGCTGGACAACTCCTTTTCAATCCTTTGCTAGATCCTCATCCATTTCCCTCCCATTGAGAATGAACATTCCCCAAAGCTCTGTCTTGGTCCCTTTCCTCTTCTCTTTCTATACTCTGTGCCTTGGTGATCTCATTGCTTCCTATGGGTACAATCATTATCTCTATACAAATGACTCCCAAATCTATATGTATAATCTTCACCTGTTAGAAAGTGAGCTCTGACTTCCAGTACCAAGATGGTGGAGTGAGGAAGGAACCTTCTAAAGCCCTCCCAAATTCCCCTCCAAACAACTAGAAAACTGCCTCAGAATTGCTCTAGGAGCAGGGAAGTAGTTTCCCAGCATGGCAAGAAAGGTCTGTCTCATTAGAGTGGGAGGGGAGTGAGGTCCAAGAGGAGGAGGAGCAGCAGCAACCAACCTCATAGGAGGGGGCTTAGAGCAAGGGTCCAAGCCTGGGACAATCCACCAAGGCATAAACTTAGAAGAGGACAATAGTGTCAAAATGGCTACATGTAAAGCCTCAAAGAAAAATGTAATTTAGTCTCAGACCCAAAAAGAATTCCTGGAAGAGCTTTAAAAGGATTTTAAAAAGCAAATTAAAAGAGTAGAAGAAAAATTGGGAAAAGAAATGAGAGTAATGCAAGAGAATCATGAAAAAAGAGACACTGGCATAGGAAAAGATATATAAAAACTTACTGAGGAAAATAACTCCCTAAAAAATAGAATTGGCTAAATGGAAGAGGAAGTACAAAAGCTCACTGAAGAAAATAATTCTTTAAAAATCGGAATTGAACAAGTGGAAGCTAATGACTCTATGAGACATCAAGATATGATAAAAAAAAATTTTTAAAAGAAAACAATAGAAGAAAATGTGCAGTTTCTCATTGGAAAAACAACTGGCCTAGAAAATAGATCCAGGAGAGATAACATAAGAATTATTGAAAGCCATGATGAAAAAAAAAAAACCCCAGACAACATCTTTCAAGAAATAATCAAAGAAAACTGCCCTGATATATTAGAATCAGAGGACAAAATAGAAATAGAAAGAATCCACTGTTCACTGCTTGAAAGAGATCCCAAAATGGGAACTCCCAGCAACATGATAGCCAAATTTCAGAGCTCACAGATCAAGGAAAAAGTAATGTAAACAGCCAAGAAGAAACAATTCAAATATGGTGGAGCTACGATCAGGATTACACAGGATTTGGCAGCTTCAACATTAAAGAACTGAAGGGTTTGGAATATGTTATACCAGAAGGCAAAGGAGTTAGGATTACAATAAAAAATCTCCTACTCAAGGAAAATTGAATATAATCTTTTAGAGGAAAAAATGGACACTTAACAAAATAATGGACTTTCAAGCATTTCTAATTGAAAGACCAGAGCTAAATAAAAAAATTGACCTCCATAAACAAGACTCAAGGGAAATATAAAAAAGTAAAAAAAAAAAAAAAGAAACAAGAAAGAGAAAACATAAGAAATTCAATAAGGTTGAGTTGTTTATATTTCTATGTGACAAGATAATATTTCTAACTCTTAACTTTATTAGTTTAAGAGCAATTAGAAGGAGTATATGTAGGCAGAGGGTGTGGATATAAAGTGACTTCAATTGAATGATACCCCAAAAACAAAATAAAAGGGTGAGAAGGAAAATCACATTGGAAGAAAGAGGGGGGAAATTGAATGGGGTAAATTATCCCCTATAAAAAAGGCATGAAAGAGGTATTAAAATGGAGGGGAAGATGAGAGAGTGGCAGACAAAATTGGCTCAAAGAGGAAATAACATATACACTCAGTTGGATATAGAAATCTATCTTACCTTACAAGGAAGTAAAAAAGGAAGGGGATAATAGAAGGGGGAGGGGAGACTGATAAAAGGGAGGATATATTGGGGAAGGTGGTGATCAGAAGTATAACACTTATGAGGAGGGAAAGAATGGGGGGTGAGAGAGAGAGGGAGATAAACAAGTAAAAAATAGCATGGAAGGAAATACACAGTTATCATAAGTATAAATGTGAATGGGATGAACTCACCCATAAAATGGAAGCAGATAGTAGAATGTATTAAAAACCAGAATCCTATAATACATTGTTTACAAGAAACATATTTGAAGCAGAGAGACACACACAGGGTAAAGGTAAGGGGCTGGAGCAGAATCTATTATGCTTCTATTATGCTATGAAACAAAGAAGGCAGGAGTAGCAATCGTGATCTCAGACAAAGCAAAAGCAAAAAATAGATCTAATTAAAAGAGATAAAGAAGGAAACTATATCTTGCTGAAAGGTACCATAGACAATGAAGTTATATCCATGCTAAACATATATGCACCAAATGTTATAACATCTAAATTTTTTAAGGAGAAGTTGAATGAGTTATAGGAGGAAATAGATAATAAAACTATACTAGTGGGGGACCTCAGCTCTTCCCTCTCAAAACTAGATAAATCTAACAAAAAAAAAAATAAACAAGAAAGAAGTTAAGGAGATGAAAAAAATTCTGGAAAAGTTAGATATGATAGATCTCTGGAGAATATTGAATAGGAATAGAAAGGAAAATATCTTTTTCTCAGCAGTACATGGCACCTACACAAAAATTGACCGTGTATTAGGACATAAGAACCAAACAATCAAATATAGAAAAGCAGAAATAGTAAATGCATTCTTTTCAGATCTTAAAGCAATAAAATTATATTCAATAATGGAGAGATAAAAAATTAATTGGAAATTAAATAATCTTAATCCTAAAAAACAGGTGGATCAAAGAACAGATACAGAAACAATTGATAATTTCATTAAAGAAAATGATGAGACAACATACCAAAATTTATGGGATGCAGCCAAAACAGTACTTAGGGGAAAATTTATAACTTACATCAATAAAATAGAGAAAAACCAGATCAATGAATTGGGCATGCAACTAAAAAAAAAAAAAAACCTAGAAAAAGAACAAATAAAAAAGGCCCAGTTTAACACTAAATTGGAAATCCTGAAACTCAAAGGTGAGATTAATAAAATTAAAGGTAAGAAAACCATCAAACTAATAAATAAAACTAGAAGCTGGTTTTATGAAAAAACCAATAAAATAGATAAACCATTGGCCAATTTGATTTAAAAAAGGAAAGAAGAAAACCCAATTACTAGTATCAAAATGAAAGTGAATTCACCACCAAATGAAGAGGAAATTAAGACAATTGTTAGGAGCTATTTTGCGCAATTATATGCCAACAAATTTGACAATGTAAATGAAAGGGATGAATATCTACAAAAATATAAATTACCCAGATTAACAGAAGAAAAAATAAAATACTTAAATAACCCAATCTTATAAAAAGAAATTGAACAAATAATCAATTAACACCCTAAGAAAAAATCCCCAGGACCAAATGGATTCACAAGTAAATTCTGCCAAACAGTTAAGAACAATTAATCTCAATACTATATAAACTATTTGAAAAAATAGACAAAGAAGGAATCCTACCAAATTCCTTTAATGACACAAATATGGTGCTGATAACTAAACCAGGAAGAGCCCAAACAAAGAAAATTATAGACCAATTTCCCTAATGAATATTGATGCAAAAATTTTCAATAAAATACTAGCAAAGAGATTACAGCAATATATCACAAGGATCATACACTATGGGTAGGCGGGATTTATACCAGGAATGCAGGGTCAGTTCAATATTAAGAAAACCATCAGCATAATTGACCATATCAATTTTAAAACCAACAGAAATCATATCTCAATAGATGCAGAAAAAGCCTTTGACAAAATACAGCACCCATTCCTATTAAAAACACTAGAACACACAAGAATAAATTGAGCTTACCTTAAAAGGATAAGTAATATTTATCTGAAACCATCAGCAAGCATTGTCTGTAATATGAATAAGCTACAAGCCTTCCCAATATAATCAGAGGTGAAGCAAGGATGCCCACTATCACCTCTATTATTTAATATTGTACTAGGAAATGTTAGCTATAGCAATAAGAGAAGAAAAAGAAATTAAAGGAATTAGAATAGGCAATGAGGAAACAAAACTATCACTCTTTGCAGATGATATGATGTTATGCTGAAGAAATCCTAGGGAGCTAACTTAAAAACTGCTTGAAATTATTAATAGCTTTAGAAAAGTTGCAGGATATAAAATAAACCCACATAAATCATCAGTGTGTCTATATATTACCAACAAAGTCCAGCAGCAAGAGATAGAAAGAGAAATTCCATTTAAAATAAATAGAGACAACATAAGATACTTGGGAGTCTACCTGCCAAGACAAACCCAGGAACTATATGAACACAACTATAAAACACTTTTCACACAAATAAAGTCAGATCTAAACAACTGGAAAGAAGTTAATTGCTCATGGGTAGGCCAAACCAATATAATAAAACTGATAATTCTACTTAAACTAATCAATTTATTAGTTCCATACCAATCAAACTATCAAAAATTATTTTATACAGCTAGAAAAAATAATAACAAAATTCATCTGAAAGAACAAAAGTTCAAGGATATCAAGGGAATCAATAAAAAAAGTGAAAAAGAAGATGATCTAGCTGTACCAGATCTTAAATTTTATTATAAAGTGGTAATTATCAAAACAGTTTGGCACTGGATAAGAAATGCAGTGGTGGATCAGTGGAATAGATTAGGTACAAATTACATTATAGTAAATTACCATAGTAATCTAGTATATGATAAACCCAAAGAACCAAGCTTTTGGAACAAAAACTCATTTGACAAAAACTGCTGGGAGAAATGGAAAACAGTGTGGCAAAAACTGGGTATAGACCAACGTCTCATGCCATATACCAAGATAAGGTCAAAATGTGTACATGAGTTACACATTAAGGGTGATACCATAAGCAAATTAAGAGAACATGGAATAGTTTATCTGTCAGATTTATGGATAAAAGAAGAATTTAGGACCAAAGAAGATATGGAGAGAATTACACAATGTAAAATAGATAATTTTGATTATATAAAATTAAAAAAATTTAGCACAAACAAAACCACTGCAACCAAAATTATAAAGAAAGCAGAAAACTGAGGGAAAAAAAACCTTTTACAGCAAGTATCTCTGATAAAGGCCTCATATCTCAAATAGATAGAGAACTGAGTCAAATTTATAAAAATACAACTCATTCCCCAATTGATAAATGGTCAAAGGATATGAACAGGCAGTTTTTTTGACAAAGAAATCAAAGTTATCTATAGTCATATGAAAAAAATTCTCTAAATCACTACTGATTAGAGAAATGCAAATTAAAAGAACTCTGAGGTACCACCTCACAGCTATCAGAGTGACTAATATGACAAAAAAAAAAAAAAAGAAAGTGTTGGATATTGGAGGGGATGTGGGAAAACTGGGACACTAATGCACATTGGTAGAGTTGTGAACTGATCCAACCGTTCTGGAGAGCATTTTGGAACTATGCTCAAAGGGCTATCAAACTGTGTATATCCTTTGATCCAGCAATACCACTGCTAGGTCTATAACCCAAAGACACCCAAAAAAGGGAAAAAAAAACTATTTGTCCAAATATATTTATATCAGCTTTTTTGTGGTGGCTAAGAATTGGAAATCGAAGGAATACCCATCTATTGAGGAATGGCTAAAAAGCTATGGTATTTGTTTATAATGGAATATTATTGTGCTATAAGAAATGACAAGCAGAATGATTGCAGAAAAACCTGGAAAGACATATAAACTGATGCATAGTGAAGTGAACGGAATCAGGAGAACATTGTACATAGTAACAGCAATATTGTCCAGTGAAGATTGTGAATGACTTTGCTATCCTCAGTAATACAATGATCCAAGACAACCCCAAAGGACTAACGATAAAGCATACTATTTATCTCCAGAGAAAGAACTGATATTGTTTGAATACAGACTGCATCAATATTTTTCACTTTCTTTCATTTTTTTTCTTTGATTAGAATCTTCTCGTACAAAATGACTAATATGGAAATGTTTTACATGATTGCACATGTAAAACCTTTATCTGATTGCTTATTGTCTCAGAGAGGGGAGAGAGGAGGGAGAGAGAGAGGGATTGAATTTGGAACTCATAACTTTAAATAAAAATGTTAAAAAAAAAACTGACGGAAAAGAACAACAACAATGTGAGTTCCTTGAGACCTTGAGAATCAAATGAGATAATATTTGTAAAGTGCTTAGCACAGTGCCTGGCACATAGAAAGCCCTTAATATATGCTTGTTCCTTCCTCTTCCCTGTCTCATCTTTCCTTTCATAGCCTTGCACTTAACCTAAGTGCTTTGCACAAGTCTTTTTAAAAAAAGATAATTAAATTAATAATTTTAATAAGTACTTTTAATACTTTTTTCTTCCTTCCCTTTCTCTCTCCCCCTTCCTTTTTTTCTTTCTTTCTTTCCTTCCTTCTTTCCTTTCTTCCTCTCCTCTCTCTTTCCTTCCTCTTTTCCTTCATTCATACCAATATGCCCTCCACAAACTATGAAATGAGTAATCCTAGAACCTAGACATACGTGTTCAAAAAATTCTTTAGTGCCTTCCTATTGCTTCTAAAATATAATACAAGCTCCCTAGCCTGGCATTTCAAACCCTCCATAATCTGAGTCTGAACTATCTTTCCAGCTTTATTTTATACTATTCTCCTCCCAGCGCACAGCCTTCCAGTCAAACTGGCCAACTAGCTGTTCCCAATGTTCCACGCCTTGTCTTTTTGCTTTTGCATGGACTGTTCCTCATGCCTGGAATGCTCTTCCTCATCACCTCTGTGCTAATAAACGTTTAACATCCAGCTCTTTGGGAGGGGGAGAAAAGAGGTACACAGTGAGCACTTTTACATTTAATCTGCATTATTTATATTCTCTTCATCACTTTCTTAAGTCTAGGCAATCAACAAAACAAGGAATCAATCAGTCCCTGATTCGTAGCATTTGTGGATTTCTGAGGTGTTAATGATCACACTGTAAATTTAACAGGTGGGTTTGAGCTGGTTCCCGCTCACTCCTCTCCTTGCCCCTTGACATTCTTCTCTTCTTTCTAGGCTAGGTTCAAGTGTTACCCCCTGGAGGAAGCCTTTTCTAATTCCATCCCCCCTAGTCAAGTATCTTTTATTTATTTATCCAGGTATGAATAATATCCTCTTAAAAGAGTAAAAGTGGCTTGAGGGAAGGGATTAGTTTGTTTTTTCTTCATTTGTTTCCGGATACCTCTGACAGTGAACTTAATACATTTTTTCCTAATAAATGTTTGTTGAATTGAATCTCATGGAATATAATATGAAGAGGGAACTTTCTTCATTGGGAATCATTTGCCCTTGGACAAGTCTATATGACCACATCATACATAGATAACAAATATATTCTTCCCTTCCTGACATTTCCATCCTCTGGTTGATTCATAGAGGGCTGAGATTTCTTGAGTCCTTGTTGTCTCCATTTGAAAGCAGTTAGCCTCAGTTTCCTCATCTGTCATATGGTGGCAGAACCCTTGCCTTTCCTTCCTGGCAGGGTGGTTGTGAAAAAAAAGTGGTTTGCAAACCTTGAAGTATCAGAAATGGGGGCTGTTATCCTGTTTATTAGATCTCTCCCCTACTTCCCACTCCCACCAGGGTTCTAGGTAGGGGATCCTGCTGGGTCCAGGAGAAGAAGCAAGCCCCTTCAGGCTTCACCAATTTTTAGTAGAGGCTGTGGTGAAGTTATTAATAAACCCCTGGTCCCAGGGCACTCCCGCTATTATGATTTAATACATCATTAACACCTCTAATAGAATTAGAAATGTTGTAGTCAGTCCTTTGGGGAAGAGAGGAAAGGAGGCAAAAGGGAGAGAGACCCTTTTATGGCGAGTATTTGAGGAGCGATAGGACTTCATGGTGGCATTCATTTTTCATCGTGTAGGTAGTTGCCTGTCCTACAGAGAGAATGCAGGGAAGAGTACCATTGGAGCCAAGAAATTTGGTCCTCACTTTCCTTCTCTGTGGCTCAATTTCCCTACTGGTAAAATAAAGATGCAACTAGTTGATTCCTGAGGGTTCTTCTAGTTCTGACTTCTGTGTTCTAAGGGCCCTTCTAGCTTTGACATTCTGTATTCTATATCCTAAGGTCCCAGCCAGTTTTGATATCATGCTCTAAAGTCCCTCTCAGCGCTAACATTCTATGATCCTATGTTTAAAATACACTGGGATTCAATGGAGGGATTGGCTGAATGTCAGTGGAGAGGTGTGTGAGATACATAAATACACACACCCACGGGGCAAACACTTGTACACTCGTACTAACGCCCACACTCAGACATAAGCAAACACACATTTAGCCCCTCCAGAAACTCTGTTCCTCACAGAGAGGCGGGACCAGACCTGAGGCTTCTGAAACTTACTTTCCTTACTTTTTAAGATGGTAGCCCTCCAACCTTCTAGCCCCAGGTGACTTACCCCCTGACCCTCAATGTCCCCACTTTTCCTTAGCGAGCCGTAAAAAGGAATAAGAATGCTGACACGGGTCTCACACAGTGGCTATAGTGGTGAGAATAAGTATTGTAAGTTGGGCATGGTGATGTCACCCGGGGTCCTTGATACAGAGAGGCTGAGGCTCGGATGGATCGCTGGAGTTCCGAATCATAGTAAGAGTTAAGGCTGATCAGGTGGCCATATGAAGTTCAGCACTAACGTGCTGAGCTGCTAGACTAGGAGCAGGGGGCTACCGGCTGCCGAAAGAGGGCTGAACTGGCCCAGGGCAGAAGTGGAGCAGGTCAACACTTCTATGTGCATCAGTCTGTCCTTGTGCGGCTGCTGCAGGTTCGGCATGGGTGAGATAGGGAGACCCAGTCAAAGAGAGAGAGACAGAGACAGAGAGAAAAAAACAGAGACGCAGAGAGAGAGAGACAGACACACAGAATAGGTATTATAAGGAGAGTGCTGTGTAACAGTATTAATTGTAATAAAGGTGAATTGAGTTGACAGAGATCTCACAAACCACCTTGCTCAAGCCCCTCATCTTCCAGAGGCTGGAGACTGGCCCAAGAGGGAGGAGATTTGCCTAAGGTTACAGCGAGACCTGTTAGCCCGGGGCTCCAGACTTCTATCTAGGGCAATGTCTTTCCCCCCAAACCACTGGTTACCAACCTTTTTGGCTGAGTGTTGCATCCAAAGACTGAGAAAACACATAACGACAAAAAGTCATTTCAGTCGACTTGTATTATATTAGTCACAATAGCATCTGCCTACATTTGCAAAATGAGACACTATTTATTCCATCTACAGGTGTTGTTTCTTTATTATAATGAGCCACACTGCTTATTTTGTTGAAATAGAAGTCTAAATGGCACGGCTCAGGGCCCAGAGCTGGAGCTAGGTTGGGGCAACTGGGGCTTGGCCCAGGGTGCCAGGTTCAGAGACGTCTGAACTTAGCAGGGAGAAATTTCTGAGCTGAGTACTTAGTCAGCAGGAATGCTCAGTGAAAACAGAACCCTACTAGATGGCTGCTCTTCCTTCCCTCATCTCCAGCTGTACCTCAGGTGGGTTCTTCCCCTGAACTGGCCCCATAGTGCTGACCGTCCCACCTCCCTGCTCCCTATCCCCCCTACCTCCAGGGGCAGCCTGACCAGTAGCTCTCTCTCCCGCTGTCTGTCCTTCTCTCTCCTTCTCTCTCTCTCCTTTCTGTCTCTCTCCTTCTCCACGTCTCTCTCCTCTCTCCTCTCTCTCTCTCTCTCTCTCTCTCTCTCTCTCTCTCTCTCTCTCTCTTTCTCTCTCTCCCCTCTCTCTCTCCCCCACCCCCCAATAGGTCCTGGTGTCTTGAGGTCCCAGGGCTCTCCCCAAAGTCTCTTCAGCCCCCAAAGCTGTTGGTGTGCCTATGGGTGAGCAGACCCCTTGTG
Organism: Vombatus ursinus; assembly: GCF_900497805.2. NCBI lineage: Eukaryota > Metazoa > Chordata > Mammalia > Diprotodontia > Vombatidae > Vombatus > Vombatus ursinus. Next base: position 7,220,948 of record NW_020954596.1, on the reverse strand, counting down.
GTAACTTCATGACTCTCTGGGGTCCTGCTCATTATTCCTGTGCTGTATCATGCTGTGCCTGGTCCATTAATACAACCATGTGAGGAAGTCAGGGCGGACATTGTTATTTCTGTTTGAGAGATTAGAAGACAGAGGCTCCAAGTGGGAAGGTGACTCCAGGTGGGGCCTCCTGGACCCGCGTCCTGAAGCCATCAGTGGACTCGACAGTTTGAAGCATAGACACTTTAGAATCCTTTCCCTTTTGCTGATGCTGATAACCCTGAACCCCAACCTGGGCCATGCCCTCTGTTCTGACCTCTTGCTCCCAATGCAAGCCTGACTCTAATGCTGGCCTTCTCTCAGAAGCCAATTGCCGCGCAAGTGTGGATACTCAGGAATCCAAGAGTAAACATTCAGTGTGCTGGGTCCCGTGGGAACCAAGAACTTATGGGACTCTCAGAGCTCAGAAGGACCTCAGAGGGCATCAACTTAACCCTGATACCCCAGGTAGGGCTGTCCTCTACAGAGTCCTGAAAAGGGGCTCCCAGCCTCTGTTTGAGGGATGAGGGCCTCACTCTTCCACATGCCACCATCATGCAGGGCTGACTTAATGACTCACATTAATACAGCACACTAGTATTAAAGATGGCAAAGGGTTTTCCTGATGGCATTTCATTAGGTCCTCTCTGAAGCCCCAGGAGGTGCTTTTGTCTATCACCCCCCCCCCCCCGCAATTTCCTGATGAAGAAATCAAGGCTCCCAGATGCTCAGAGGCACACAGAGTGTTACTGAATTTGAACCCAGATCTCCCTGAGGCCAAGTCCAGGACTCTACCTACTATATCACTCTTCCTCTCACGTTAGGAAGTCCAAAGCTATGTCCGTCCTTGGGTCTGAGATCTCCTTGACACGCATGCAGACCATGGCCCATCCACCCCTTCTGATCATGGACACTTCTTATCCATGCCTTTCCATACAGCCTTCACAGGGGATGATGCTACCAATGATGCTTGCTATGCGTCAGGCACTGTGCTAAGCACTTTATAATTATCTCATTTGATCCTCACATCAACCTTGGGAGGTAGGTGCTATTATTATCCCCATTTTACAGATGAGGAAACTGAGGCAAACAACTTGACTAGAGGATGCAGCTAGAAAATGACTGAGGCAGATTTGAACTCAGGTCTTCCTGATTCTAGGCCCAGACATCTATCCAGCTGCCCCAGCACAGTGCCTGGCACATAGGAAGCACTTAATAAATGCTTGTTAGCTGACTGACCCCGTTCTCTTTGATGATCTTTCCTATTTCTTCTTGAGGTGCTCCCTACTTAGCTTATATTAAATGGAAATCTGCCTCCTCCCAACCTACTTCCTCCCCTCCTCTCATTGGGTCCAGTTCAGCCCTCTGGGGCCAAGTGGAGCAAATTTTATCCCTTTTCCACAGAACATCGGCGCTTTCAAGTTTAAGGACAGCAAGAATTCACCACCCCCTCCCTTCCCTCCCTGCCAAAGTTTCATTTCTTTTGATCCTTACAACAAAGGTTCATTATTAACCCCATTTTACAGATGAGGCCACTCTGGCTCATTAGAGGGGCAGGGACTTGCTCAAGGTCACACAGTCAGTAAGTGTTTCTCAGACCCCCAGAGCCCCTGCCCTAGGATGCCTCTCAATGTGCATTTTTTCAGACTAATGAAATCCTTGAAGGCTATAAAGCCAGGGCTTTATTTGCTTTTAATCTTTTCCATCTGTTGATAAAATAATATTTGTTTTTGTCTGCAGCCTGATGTACTGAAAATGAAGCGTGTACGTTCCTAGGTCAGTGGCCCAGCCTGGTTGCCATCTGTGGGGGCTGAAGGTCACTTGGCTGCGAGTTTCCTCTTTGGCCGGGCCCACCCTGGGGCCATCAGGGCCAAGCTGAGTTTCTTAGCTTTTAGTCTGGACATCTGGGGAAGGGCCTGCTGGGCCTGGCCCCTCCTCAGGTCAGGCTAAAGTAGGAGAGGATTCTTCTCTCCCCGTCCAGGTTGACTCTAGGAAAGCAGCTGAGCTTCCCAGCCATGTGGCGTGTGGCAGCTTCGGGTAGCTTGGCCCGGCCGCTGGGACTTTCAGAGCTCTTAGAAATGCAGCTCAGAATGTGGTCGAGCCCCGTTGAGGCCACAGTCCACTCCAAGGATTGTGTCCTATCTTGGATAAACCAAACCTAGCGACGCTTCCCCGGTATTGCACTTGTCGAATTGATTTTTTGAACCAGAGCTTTGTGTGTATCCCGATTAAATCTCATCTTCTTTGCTTTTGGCCCAGGTTCTAGCCTGTTAGATCCTGGCTGTGCCCTCTACTTTATAAGCTATCTCTCCCAGTCAGTTAACAAGTATTTATTAACCACTCTGTGCCAGAGACAACATTTCAGGCAAGGAGGATGGCCAGGCGAAATGCACTGAGTCGGGAGATGAGTGTTAGAGTCAAGGAACACACGTAGAACCAGAATGTCGAAAGTGAGGAGCAGACTTGAGGAGAAGAAAGTTAGGAAGAAGCCAGGTTGTGAAGGCCTTTTTAGTGCCAAACGGTATCTCACTTTTGACCCTGAACGCAATAGGGAGACACGGGAGTTTATTTGTATTCACCGTTGCATGTCTTTTGAAAATCTAGGCTAGTTTAAAAAAAAAAAAAAGGTGGTGTGGTGGATAGAGCACTGGCCCTGGAGTCAAATCCAACCTCAGACACTGGCTGTGCGATCCTGGGCAAGTCACTTAACCCTGATTGCCTCCAAAAAAGAAGAAAGAAAATCTGGCCTGTTCAAGATTCCCATTTCACAGAGGAGCAAACTGAGGCCCAATCAATCAATTGAGAATAAATTACTTTCCCAGCCTTCCACCTAGAATTCTAGATTTAGAGCTAGAAGGCACTTCAGAAGCAATCTAGTCTAATCCTTTTACAGATGAGGAAACTGAGACCAAGAGAGGTGATTTGCCCAAGCTCACACAGCTAGGGAGATTTAAACCCAGGTCTTCTGACACAGAAACTAGGGAGTTCTGTTCATCTCCATTGACTCCCTAGCCATCCCCCTTCTAAATCAGCTGGTCTTTGGTGCCTTTCTTTTGCTGTGGGCCTGTGTGACAGAAGTCAGGAGGGAAAGGCATGGAGAGGTCAGGGAGGGACCTTATTGTACCATAATTCTCTCCTGGGAAGCTGATTCAATGTCCCCAAAAGATGCTCCCCATGGAGACTTGAGCAGCCCAGCCCCCACCCAAGCATGGCAAGTTCACCATCTGTGCTGGGGCAAACCAGCCAGACCCCTGCCCTGCAGAACACACCCAGGGCTGGAGAGATTTCTCAGCTTGACTTCCTGGTAGGGCTCCGTGTTTAAACAGCTCCATACCCAGTCTGAACTTTCTGTGACTTCTTTCTCTTCTCAAGGGAAAGTGAAAAACAGGACAGGATTCTAGCATGGAGGTGGCACTCAGAGCCAGGAATGTAAGTCCACAGTCTAGGAAATGGGGCTTGGGAAAGTGGGTGGGGAACAGATCATCAGACAATATGATTATGGCAGGGAAGGACCCAAGAGGGCATCTTGTCCAGCCTCCACCTAAATAGGAATTTCCTCTATATGAATGAATGAATGCATAATTAATTGCTCATTATGGGCAAAACACTGTGCTAAGCCATGGGACTACAAACAGAAATACAAGACAGGCCCTGCTCATACCAAGCTCACGTTCTAATGGGGAGAGATAACGACCATGAGCTGCCGGGCAGATGGAAAGGTCCCGTGGTCCTTGGGGTACGGCAGCAAAGCAGGAGGTCATGTCTCTTCTTCCGTGTCATTCCCACTGATGAAATTATTTCCATTTCTGATGTTGCACCACTGGACAGTGCCAAGGACTTGGGTGGCAAGAACCTTTATTTCTGGAGTACCATGGAGCAGTTGCCAGGCTACATCTCGATGTATGAGGGCACTGGGTTAAAAACAGAGTTATTCCCAAGGCTCTTGGGTTGACCCCTTTGGAGTGTGAGGGGAGATGGTGGTCAGGGTGGTGGTCTGACTTGCTGGCACATACTGCCTCCTATATCCTCTCTGACAAACGGTCAGCCAAATTCTACACAAATACCTCCAATTACGGGGAGCTCATTACCCATCAGGCCACTTATTAAATTGTTGATTCAGCTCTGGATACTTGAGTCAAATTCTTCCTTAAATTGAACTGAAATCGATTTTTCTGCAGTTTCTGTAGCACTTAATTCTGCTCTTTCGGAATAAGCTATGACAGCTCTCCGGGTGATCATGTCCTAGTTGATTCTTTTGTCCCCCAGTTCTCGAGTCAAGCTGGCACGACATGATCTCTGTCCCCTTCCCCACCTGGTCACCCATCCCTGGAGGGGCCCAATCTTAGAAATGTCTTTCCTAAAATGTGCTGCTTGGAACTGAGCGCTGAATCGTTTGGGGGCCGATTTGGTGTGGAAGATGCCTTTATCTGCAGGGTGGGGCACAAGGGAGAAGGAAGGATGCTCTATGGTTAGAAGGAATCAAGGTCTATCTAGACCCAGGGAATTGTATTGAAATAGGATAGCTTAGAACTTCCATACAACCCAGTCTGGAATTAGACATGATGCCAATAGACGTATGGTAGAAAGAAGGCTGGGCCTGAAGTAAAGACCTGGGCTCCTATACTTTGGGTGACACTGGCCGTATGATCCTGAGCAAGTTATTCTCTGCCTCAGTTTCCTTATCTGTAAAATGAGTAAAATAACAGTACCTACCCTTTAGGATGACGATTAAATAAGATGATATTAGTAAAGTACTTTATGAATACTGAAGTGCTAACTTTAGGTTTAAAATACTGGTCATCATTATTATTAACTTTTCATGTCAATTAAATGCTTTGCTTTTCAAGGGTATGGTCTTGGTATGGAGCGTTAGCTTGGTGCAAACAGAATTGAGAGGGAATGATTTATAGGTATTGGAGGCTCAAGCTGTTGACATACAGACGTCCTAAAAATCTTCCCTGATTTGAACCCGAATCCAGCGTTTGTTGGACTATGGGCTACGTGAATAAACCCTAGAAAAACTCTTGTGGGATCTGAGGTATTTGGAGTTAGGCGGATGGGAAGGGAGAAAGAGGGAAGCGGATGTTGAGACCAGGAGACCCCCTCAGCTGTAGGACAAAGCAGAAGGACGCTAGGGCTGAGATGTGACAGATCTCTGGGTCTAGGGAACCAAGTGGGTTTAGGGTCCAAAAACAGCAGGTTCACGTATCTCAAATTGGGAAGGGGAGACCTGTGTCGTTCAGGGATGAGGGAACTTAAAAAAATACTTTAAAATATCTCTGGGGCCAAGGGCAAGGTTCTTTCCCTGGATTAGCTCTAAACAGGAACTGGAATCCACAGGAAGCTAAATGACACCAGCCGTTTAATGCCCAGAGGGTAAAGGCATCCCTCACTAGGAGGCTGGGCAGCTCGGTGCTCTCCGTCGCACTCATCGGGCCGCTCTCCAGTCCCAGGCTCACATTCGGCCAAGCAGGGAGGGTCCTGACTGACCCGGTGTGAGCCTGGGCTTGTACGGCGGGTTGGAGAAACATTTCCTCCTCCTCTCACTCCCCACATTCCTACGTAATCACTAGCTATCTAACTCTTTTTCCTCCCTAACCTCTCCAATCAGACTGAGGGGAAGAGAAGGAAATAGACACAGACAGGTTCCCATGGCCTTGATGATTGAACAAACCGCTCCTGACGGCCCGCACACACTAGCCCACCGGCCACAGGACTGAACGACTTAACCTGAGGTTCCGTGCCTCGGGCGAAAGGTCACTGGATTTGGGATGGGCAGAGCTGCTATCTGTGTGACTTTGGGCAAGTCGCTGCCCCATGCCGGGACTCAGCTTCATCTGCACAATGAGAGAGTCAAACAAGATATTTTCTAAGGACTGAACATTTTAAACTAAAACAATCATAGTCCTTTGGTCTAAGACTGTGAGTCTAAGTAGGAGACAGAAGTCTCCTGTTAAAATGTACTTGTTCCTCAGAATGGAAGACAGATGATATCCCTGCCAGCCATGAACACCTTATTATGAATTAGTTTACCAAGTCACCTAGCAGGGCCCTGGGGAATGATTCACACACTGAGTATTTTCCGACGGATCTATTTGGACAGAAGGACACAGAAACAGAGATTCTTAGGTCTGGAAGGGAAGTCCTTAGAAAACATCAAATGCAATCTCACTTGTAAGAACAAGTGTCTTCTCTTTGGAACTCAGTTTCCTCATCTGTAAAACGACAGGGTCAGACTTGGTGATTTCTAAGGGGCTTTCCAGCTCCTATATTCTGTGAGGACCACATTTTCTTGTATAAAATTTTCTCAGGTTCCTATAGCTTGAGGAGTTTCCTTTGGTACTGATGTTTTGTTTTCTCGGTATTCTGGACTGAAGCCCTGGGATATTCTCACCTGGATTTTCTGTGCCTGGCTACTCTCTACCTCCTGTCCCTTGAATTAATAATTGAAAAGGCTCAGAGCAGGAGAACCTGATTCCCCGTGTTTTGAAAATGACATTGAACCTGTTGAGTATGATGGGAAGGAGATAAAGTGTGTTGAATAAATATTCACTATTGTTCAGGGCACAGAGACACATTCTTTGTGCTGACCTCACCTACCTCCTACAGTGATCAATATCAGTTTCTAGATGCCCTTTGTTTTTAAGATGGTGGGAGGATCTACGGATATCTGCCCATTCTGCTGTGGGTACAAGTCAGTTCACTTTGTGTTTTATTCGGTTGTTTTTCAGTTGTGTCTGACTCCTCGTGACCCCATTCGGGGTTTTCTTGGCAATGATACTGGAGTGGTTTGCCATTTCCTTCTCCAGCTCATTTTACAAATGAGGCAGACAGGGTTAAGTGACTTACACAAGATCACACAGATAGTAACTGTTTGAGGTTGAATTTGAACTCAGGTCCTCCTGACTCCAGGCTCACATTCACTGAGCCCTCTAGTTGCCCAGTTCATTTTAGCTTAAATCAATGCATACTTACTGAACAGCCCCATTCTAGAGTATGGGGTGGGAGAGGTAGAAGACATAAAGGCAGAGGGTGTCAGTGCTCTAGCAATAGCCAGGTTCTTATATTATAAAATGTCAGAGCTAGGAGGGTCCTTAAACATAGAATGTAGAACATCAGAGCTGGAAGGGAGTTTAGAACACACAGAATGTCAGGGCTGGGAGGGAGCTTCAAACATAGAATGTAGAATGTCAGAGCTGGGAGAGACCTAAGAACATAGAATGTAGAATGTCAGGGTTGGGAGGGATCTTGGAACGTAGAATGTAGAATAGAGCTTAGAACATAGGATACAGCTAATAGAACAACAGGCTGGAAGAGACCCTTCTCTTTTGGAGGAGAAACCACTCAGACTCCGAGAATGGAAGAGAGTTGCCCTGGCTTACACAAGTGATTAGTAAATTCAAGTAGAAATTTGAACACAGAGTGATGACAACTCCAGGGCCCTCTCTAGCCTACCTGAGCACTCCAGGTTAAGGAAATGGTGGGAGTAAAAGCATGGGAGAAGGAACAGCTCTAAAGTGTGGGTAGAATGGTGGAAAGTGCCTAGCGAGAGTGGAAAGTTCATGGTGGGGAGCAGTGAGAAGGAGGTTAGACAGGTCAGTTAGAGTCATATGAAGGCCTTGGATGCCAGGCTAAGGGGTGTAGACTTTATCTTGTAGGTAGCGGGGAGCTATTGAAAGTGTTAGAGACACGTAATTAGAGGGTTATATTGGGAAGATGACTTGGTGGTAAGTGATGGATGGATTGGGGGAAAGAGAGACTTGGGGTGGGGGGATTAGTTAGTAGGGCACAATAGTTCAGGGCAGAAGGGATGGGGGACCAGATTAAGAAGCCGGGGCAACAGCGATGGGAGTCCTGCAGAAAAGGGAAGGTGTGCTCAGTGAGGACAACCTGAGAACTTTATTCTTCCTCCATGATCTTGAATTGCCTGTTACTGGCTCCCAGAGCATAGCTGAGTCAGGGCCTCACAGGATGCATTAAGCCAGGGATTCCTCGATTGCACTTAGGGTCCATATCAGACTGCCACGGCTTCTCAGCCCTGTCTATGGCCCTCTCCTGGTTCTATGCAAATAGTGCCTACCTCACCAGCTAGACTGTGATCTCCCTGAGGGCAGGCAGATAGGGCCTGTCTCTCCTATCTCCTCCACATTCAAGTCCAGCCCTGGAAGCTGCAGAAAGCTGTGCAGGTTAGCTGATTGAAATAAGGGATGGGAGTATGCTTTGGAACCTGACTAGTGCTTTCCAGATGTGCTGTATCATAGAGGAGACAAGGCTTTGGGCAGCTAAGCCTGCAGTGTGTTTCTGTCAGGATGCTAAATTCCCTGGCCCAGAACCCATGTCCCCACCTCCCCAGATGCCTCTCATAGTGTGACTTCTCTCCCCACCCCCTTCCCCTGCCACCACCATTCAGATTGCCAAATTACTAGCCAGGCTGTAAAGCTAGGTGATGAGGTGAGGACAGATGAGAAGAGGGTTCAAAGTATAAATCCCTCCCAGCCTCCCTCATTGAAAATAATTCCAGTCTTTCTAGGTCATATTTCTGTCTACAAACAGGCACTCCCCCCCCCCCCTTTCCACACTCCCCCGGCGCCCGCCCCCCCCCCCCCAAGCTCCCAGGATCCTCCTCTGGAGGTAGGACCACCACGCATTTAGGCAATCTATTTCATAAGTCATATGTTCTAAAGGCAATAACATACATATTCTGCCATGATTATTGCCAGGCAAAGGCAAAACAAAGTCTAATAGAACATCCGAGCTAAAAGGGACCTGTTACAAACTGTTAGCTATGGAAGGGGCTTTAGGACCTAGCTAACATATTTAGAGCTGAAAGGGACCCCAGAGGTCATCTACTTCAACTACTTCATTTTAAAAATGAGGAAACTGAGGCCTAAGTGTCATAGTTTGCACAAGGCATATAGGTGGTAATTAATGGAGTCAGAATTTGAATCCAGATCACCTGACTTGGGTCCTCTTTTTACTACCCACACTAACTTCTGCCTTGGCGTATCAGAGCTGGAAGGGGCCTTAGAGCTGAGGCAGTTAGTAATGGCCTTAGACCTGGCATTCTAGAATGCCACAGCTGGAAGGAACCTTGAAATATAGAATAGTCATAATAACATAGTACACCATATTTTAAAGTTTGCAAAGTGATTTTTTTTTACAGCCATATGAGGGAGATGAGATAGTTAGGTGGCACAGCGAATAGAGCACCAGGCTTGAAGTCAGGAGAACCCATCCTTCTGAGTTCAAATCCAGCCCCAGACACTTACTAGCTGTGTGACCTTGGGCAAGTCACTTTATTCTGTTTGCCTCAGTTTCTTTATCTGTAAAATGAGCTGGAGAAGGAAATGGAAAACCAGTAGTACTGTATCTCTTCCAAGAAAATCCCAAATGCAGTCACAAAGAGTCAGACACAAATGAACAGCTGAATAATGAATGATGGAGATAGGACATAGGAGGGACCTTAGAACCCTTAAATGTTGGAGCAGAAAGAGATCTTAGAACAAGGAACATAGGATGTCAGCGCTGGAAGGGGCCTCAGACACCATCTAGGCCCTTCATTTTATGCAGAGAAGAGCAATGACTTGCCCAAAGGTAGACAGCACGGCAAGAACCAGACTTTAGTTCTGATGCCCAGTCCAGGGCTCTTCCACCTTCCTCAGTGGCTTTCTAATCATATTTGGTGAAGTCAGCAAAGTGAACTTATGTGTAGCCCCCAGCCTTCCTCTTCAATTCCTCTAGAATCACAGGCTCAAAGACTGGCATGTTTTGTTGTTGTTGAGTCATTTTTTTTTGTCTGTCCAACTGTTCATGATCCCATTTGGGGTTTCCTTGGCAAAGATACTAGAGTTGTTTGCCGTTTCCTTCTCCAGTTCATTTTATAGATGAGGAAACTGAGGCAAACAGGTGAAGTGTCTTGCCCAAGGGTCACACATCAGGTAAGTGTCTGAGGCCAGATTTGAACTAACAAAGAGGAGTCTTCCTGACTCCAGGCCCAAACATCTTAGAACCATATAATTTTAGAATCTTAGGGTCTTGTAGGGTTATAGAATTGTTAGATCAGAGAACACTGGGCTCATGAAATCTTGTGGAGGGTGAGGGAAGGGATCTCAGGGGGCTTCTAGTCTACTCTCCTACCTAGTCCAAGAACCCCCTCTATAGCCTTCCTGACAGAGGGGTTATCCACCCTATGCTTGGATACCTCTACTGAGAGGGAGCTCTGGACTTTGAAACGTGAGTACTCCATGCACTCCTTTGTCATTCCTTAACTTTAATTGAGAGCCTTGCTGGGTGCAATACAATTATATTTGAACTCCAAAGCTCACTTCCGATCAAATTTCTGCTCCTTAGTAGGGCTATGGGACCTCAGGAGCAGTGGTTTGAACACTCCCTGCCTAGCTGTTTTCATCTGCTCAGAGAGGAAAGCAGTTTGAGCTTGTTTCTTCTCTGACTCCCCAGGGAGGAATGGGCTGGGCCAGCAATTTTCCCAAAGGCCTGTAAAGTCCAGTATAAAGTAGACCAGGTTGACTTTTCTCTTTTCTTTTTTTTTTTATTTCCCCTCCCTCTTTCTTTCCTTCCTTCTCTCCTTTTCTCTTTCTTTTCTTCACTCTCTTTTCCTTCCCTCCCTCCTTCTTCCCCTTTCTCTTTCTTTTCCTCTCTCCTTCCTTCTTTCGTTTCTTCCTTCCTTCTTTCTCTCCCTTTCTTTCTTTCCATCCTTCCTTCCTCCCTCCTTCCCTTTCTCTTTTTTTCCTTCCTTCCTTCTTCCTTCCCTCCCTCACTTCCCTTCTTTCTTTCTTGACTGGATCTCCCTGTCTTGTCCAGGCTGGAAGTGCAGTGGCCACTCAGGTCTGATTCTACTGATGATTGATACAGAAGATTTGACCTGCTCTCTTTTCAGTCTGGCCTGCTTAGACCCTCCTCAGGCATCCTGGGAGGCCACCATATCACCACTGGACCTATGCAGACACACAATCAGCTCGACCCACTGCAGCCAGAATTCTTGAAATCAAGCGATCCTCCAGCCTCAGCCTCCCCAGCTGCAGAGACTCCAGGTGCAATGGCCAGAAGCCAGACGATTCTCTAAGGTCAGGGGTCAGACCTTTCCCCTCTCCTGCTGTTTAACTTGGCCAATATATAGAGAACCAGGAGGAAGTAGAATGATGCAGATTTGAGTCAATATAAGGGGGGGGGGCAACTTCCTAACCATTTGAACTGTCCAAAAGCTGAATGGAGCTGCTTTCCAGGTGAGTCACTGAAGGCTTCAAGCAGAGGCTGGTTAACTATTTGTCAGGGATGCTACAGAGGAAATTCCTGGCCAGGTACATGCCAGTCCAGTCCAATGCAAGCAACAAATATTATTAAGCATCTACTCTGTCCCAGACACTGTGCTAAGTATTGAGGATTCAGAGAAGATAAAAAAAAAATAATCCTTGCCCTCAAGAAGCCTACATTCTAAAGCTGGGGGGTGAGAGACAGCAAATAAATACAGCTGGCAACTGGACTGAGCTTTGAAGGAAGCTAGGGATTCTAAGAGACTGAAATGAGGAGAAAGGGCATTCTAGGCATGGCACATAGTCTGTGCAAAAGCATGGAGATGGAAGTATGATGGTCATGTCTGAGGAATAGCAAGCTAGCCAGTTTAGATGGACCATAGAATGCATAAAGGGAAATAATGTGTAACAAGGTCCAAGAAGGCAGGCTGGAGTTAGATTACAAAGGGCTTTAAATGCCAACCAGAGGTGCTTGTATTTTATCCTAAGGGCGATAGGGAGCCATTGGAGTTTCTTGAGCTAGGGAATAATAAAGTCAGAGCTGTGGTTTAGGAATGTCACTTTGGCAGCTATGTGGAAAATGGATTGAGGAGGGGTGAATTTTGAGGCAGAGAGTTCAACGAGGGGGCTAAGGTTCTAGGTCAGATAAGAGGTAATGAGGGCCTGAACTAGCATGATTGTATGAGTGGAGAGAAGGGATGAAAGCGAGAGATACTGGAGAAGTAGCTTTGGAAGCTGCAGAGATATGGGGGAGAGGGAAAGGGAAAAGTAAAATATGGTTTGTGGGCTGCAAACTTAGGCACTGGAAGGATGGTAGCGCCATTGACAGAAATAGAAAATTTAGGGAGCATGGATGGGGGATAATGAGTTCTATTAGATTTAACATGTCTACGGGATACCCAGGGGGAAATGTGCAATGGATGGATGGTAATATGGGAGCTCAGGAGAGAGACCCAGGCTGGAGAGCTCGATCTGGGAGCCATCTGCATAGAGATGATGATTGAACCCAGGAAAGCTGATGAGAGGGCCAAGAGGGAGGCTATAGAAAGGGAAGAGAAGAAGGTGGGGGGAGGGAGGAACCTGAGTAGGAGGAGAGCTAAGAGAACGGTGTCAGGGAGGAGAGTGCCTAGAAGTGGGTCAAGAAGGAGAGAAACTGAGAAAAGGCCACCAAACTGGGCAATGGATGGTAACTCTGGAAAGAGAATTGTCGGTGGAGTGATGAACTCAGAAGGCAGACTGACAGACTTAAAAGGGAGTGATAGGAGAGGGAACCTAGGCAAATATATATTAACTGCCTAGTATAGGCAAAGCCCTATGCTAGGTGGTTGTTCACTCATTTCAGTTACGTCTGACTCTCTGTGACCCCATTTGGGGTTTTCTTGGCAAAGATCCTGGGGTGGTTTGCTATTTCTTTCTCCAGATCTTTTTATAGATGAGGAAACTGAGGCAAACAGGGTTAAGTGACCTGCCCAGGGTC
>NW_020954596.1:7095819-7208173 GCF_900497805.2 Vombatus ursinus | reverse complement strand
ACCAAATCACTGCTTGCCCTCAAGGATTTTACATTCAACCAAGCAGGTCAGGTGGAGAGACGACATATATAAAGAGAGACAGAGATAAACATGATCATTGAGGAAGGAGAAAGCAATAGCCCAATTACACAGCTGGAAAGGATTCTCCTCCCAGGGTGCAGATGAGGAAATTGAGGCCCAAACTGAGAAGGCAATTTACCTAAAATCATCCAGTGGCAACATCAGGATTCAAACCCAGATCTTCTGACTTCCCAGTTCTGATGGTTTCCATTCCTTGGCCAGGTGTTTTTGTCTGTGTCCTGCTTCCCGTAGATGCCCGGACCTGTGGGCTGAAATCCAAGAACCCACAGCCAGACTAAGAAACAAAATGTGGTCCCTGGGTAGTTATTTTTTTCCCCTGGTACATGGCTCCTAAAGGCTTTATTTTTTAAAAAACAAAAAAACAATTACTATCATTATCAAGTGTCTCGGGTTTGTAATCGGTTCACGGGGCCAGGGGATAAACACCTTAGAAACTTGACCTTTCCTGGGCCAACACTTAGAGCTGAGTCCTCTGGGTGTGAGTCCCATCTACTCTTGGCAAGGCCTGACTTCCTGGCTTAATGGGAGGGAAAACAACAGGCCAGAAGGGAGGGAGAAGAGGGAGAAGGTTTTGAGGGCTTCCTGGCCACTGAACAGATCCCACAAAGCCCTGCGCTGGGCTTTAAGTGTAAGGGAATCCGATTAAAGGGGAAGAAGGGGATCTGGTTTCCCTACAAACAGGCCTCTTGTTTCTCAAGGGAAAGAAAGGATGAGTCTAGTTGGCCAGGTAGGGCTTGGGGTTTGGGGTTTCTGGGGCCTGAAAAGGTAGGAATCAGGTGTTGAGACAATTGTCCCCAGAGCTTCCTCATCCACCACCATTAAACTTCCCTTCTAATAGTAACTCAAATTTCTGAAAAGTTTTATGGTTGACAAAGAGCTGCATTGGAGTGGAGAGGGTTCTCTGCCTGGTCTTAGCTTCAGAAGATCTATTGGGATACTCTAGATGTGGGACCACAAATAAAAAAAAAAAAAAAAAAAAAAAAAAAGGAAACTCTCTCTGCCCTGCCCTCAAGGAATTTACTTCTCCTGGGGAGTGAGTGATGGACCAAGGCAAAAAGAGGAAGACAAACAGCAAAAAAGAAATGTCTTCATCTATAAAATGGAGACATTGATTACTCTATGACGTAAATAGTGAAAGTATCATCCTCCCCATCTTACCGAAAATAAAACTGAGACAGAGAGGAGAGATGATTTTCTCAGGGACAGGGACTTTTAAGTGGTAAACCAGTGAACACTTCTGATTTGAATTCAGTGTGCTTTCCAATGTAATTAATTGCTAAGTAATGTCTTAGACTAGAGATTCAAAAAGGTTTGATTGAGGTTAACTGGTTGATTGGGGAAGATTTATTGGAGGAGCTAGGAGGGGCATGAGCTGGGCATTAAGGCATCCCTTAATTAAGGGTAAAGCTTTGGATGAGCAAGATGTTGGGGATGGGGTGAGTGTTCCAGGTAAAGGAACAACCTAAATTCCTGTGCTGTCCTGGAATTATAAAATAGCACATAGTAGGTTTTCAAGCACACTCATGACTTTCACCTTGACTGGAGCTTGGAAATAATACTGTTTATTTTGATATGTAGAAGTGTGAAGGTTAAATCAAAGGCTAATAGAATGTCAGAGCTGGAAGCAATTTCTTTTTTTTTTAATTAATTAATTTTTAGTTTTCAACATCCACTTTTATAAGATTTTAAATTCTAAATGTTTTCCCCTTCCCTCCCTTCCCCCCTCTGCAAGATGACATGCAATCTGATATAGGCTACAGTCATATTAAACATATTGGAAGCAATTTCTTAGATCGTGAGGCCAGAGAAGGTAAGGGACTAGTCCAAATTCACACAGTAAATTAGCATCAGAGATAGGATTCTATTCCCAGGCAACGGGCTCTTTCTGTTACACCCTCTTTCTTGGTATTTGCCCCCCCTTCTTTTCTACCTGTCCTTAAAAATAAACAAAAAATTCATACCTTTCACCAAAGCCAGGTGGTCACTAAGGTTTTATTTATACAGCTCAGAGAAAACAGAGGGCTGAAGTAATTTCTTGAATAATTTAAACAAATAAACAGCTACCAAAATAATTGCTTTAGATGGCCTATTTCGAAAAGAAGGGGCTAAATTCTACAATTATTCATTGCCTAGGTCAAGTTAATTCACTTTTCTGGGCCCCCAATGGGAATACTAATTTTCGTACTAACCACTTCGCAAAATGGTTGGGAGAAAGGCATTTTGCGAACGGGAGCTCTTCTTGCTACCCACCTCCTGAGAGAGAGGCGAAGACGCAGAGTACAGAACGAAACAAGTACTTTTTTAAAAAATAAGGCCAATGTGGAAGTCTGTTTTGATTGACTATACCTGTTTGCAATGGGTTTTATTTGATTTGTGTTCTCGATGCGGGGGCGGGGGGGAGTGAGAGTGAGAAGGCAGATTTTTGCTGCTTGAAAGAAATACAGCATAATTAAAAAAAAAACAAATGAAAGCTGTGATGATGATTCTAATGATGTTATTCGTTCGTTTATTTATTCCGGAGTTATTCAGTGTGCCTAGTCTTTGGGGGGCTGAGTTGGGGGCAGAAAATAAATTAACAGGAAAAGAAAGAAAAAGGAAAGAAAGAAGGAAGAGACAAAGAAGGGCGCTTGACACTTTCCCGACAAAGTCCTCATTAAGAAAAGAACACTTAGTGCCTAGAGGAGAATCAGGTGTGACTTTCACAGCCCAGGCAGGTACCGATCTAACCCTGGGGCTGCCCCAGAGCAGGGATAGACTTGCCGACTGAGCCTGGAGTCCGGGACCCGCGAGTCCTGGGACAGAAGCAGCAGCGCCGGGTCCTCAAGTTCCCAGGCCAGGGTGGGGCTGGGCCAGGGCCAGGGTCAGGGTCAGGGCCAGGGCCCAGGCGGACAGGCATGCGTTGTGAGCTGGCCTTTTTGATGGCTCAATCCCAGATTTCACAGCTCCTCAATAGCCCTCTTGTGGGGCTGCCTCTTGTGTTCCGCGCCGGCACAACTCAATCCATTCTCCCCTTTCTCTCCTAGAGACAGCCCCTCCCCTCCCCCCACCGGCCCCGGCCTTCTCGGGGCATCACTGGGCAGAGGGGAATGTGGGCGGGGCCCCTGGAGGGGGGGCTGCGGAGCGGGGGCGGGGGGCCCGGCCGGGGTTCCTATTCTCCCGGGGGCGGCGGGGTCAGCACGGGCCCCCTTGCCTCCTCCGGGCGCTACTCAATTGGAATTTAAATGCTCTGCCTTTGTGGCCCTGGAGAATGGGGATGCTCCGCATTGGCAAGGGAATTACCGGGGACGCCTCGGAGGGAGAGGAAAGAGGAGCCCCGCCCCCACCGGACTCCAGGCTTCGAGCCCCCCCCCCCCTTCCCCAAATATGCTAGATATCCCAGGAAAGAAGCTGCAGGCTGGGAGGGTAAGAAGGGGGACTCGAGACTCACCTGCCCCCAGACCCCAGCCTAGAGGATAAGGAGAGGGTGCAAGTAGGATCATAGCATTGGAGCTTGAAGGGACCTTAGAAGCCATCTCTTTCAGCTTCGTTATTTGACAGTTGGGGAAACTGAGGACAGGGAGGAATCTTAGTTTACACCATCACAGAACTGGAAGGGAACTTAGCGGTCCATTTAACCACACAGTGAGGCAGGTCCAGAATTAAACCTGGAATCCAGGTTGCCTGCCACGATAGGAGAAAGCGGAGGGGGTGTCGATAACTTGTACTGTCTCCTTCCTCCTCTCTCCCCTCCCTTCACACCAAACCTATTCTATGGACGGAGGACAGGGGTAGTGGAAAGGAAGGGTACTAACTAAAGTCAAAACACCCGCGTTCAAATCCCACTTCCCTTTTTGTGAGACTGTAGAAAGTTCATTTCTCCTTTCTGGGCCTCAGTTTCCTTATCTGTAGTACCTGCCCTGCTCAACTTACAGGGTTGTTATGATGATCAAGTAACATTTGAGCTAAACATAAGACATTGTAAAGGTAAGTTAGTAGTGTTGCCTCCTGCGACACTTTGAAGAAACCATTCTGATCTCTTCCCTTCCAGTCCTATGGGCCATATTCTGTTCTTCCTGATTCAGCTGAATTCTCTCCAAATCCCCGAGGCTCCCCCCGCCTCCCGGTAGGCTCTCCTTGGTATCTCCAGCCCAGCTTGATTTCTCCTCGATGGCACTGAGAACATGCACTCTTTAGTTTCAGGATACCCACTCATCTTAGCCTGTAGCCTTTTCATTTTCTGTTTTCTGGTTGTGAATCTTTTCACCTTTCACCTTCTTCATCCTGCTATGAACCCCTGGAAGACAAGTCTCCATCTCCTCCTCTGTTTCCTCCATGTGGTAGCTAAGCTTTGGGCACCTAGCAGAAACCAGGCAAGTGTTTTTGCCTGAAGATGCAGCCTTAGGAAGGAGTCGGTTCCACGCCCCCCCTCTCACTCCCCCTCCCCCAATTTGCAAGCAGACTGGACCATTTGTCAGGAATGCTCTATTATGGGATTCTTTCCTAGCTGGACCAGCTGGACTAGCTAGCCTCAGAAGCAGTGTGGTGTAACAGAGAGCTGGAGTCAGAGGACCTGGGTTCAAATTCTGCTCTGCCACTTACTACCTGTATGACCTTGGGAAAGTCACTTAACCTCTCTGTGCCTCAGTTTCCTCATCTGTAAAACTAGATGATCTCTAAGGTCCTTTCCATCTTAAATATATAATCTTAGGTTATAGATAAGTAATAGATGATAGATTAATAATCCTTTATACCTCTTAGAGTCTGTGAGTCTGTGAAGACTCAGATTTCCCCATCCTCTCCCAATCTGATTTTAGGACAGTATTCCTGTCCTAAATTAATGTAAATCTGTTTCTTTTACTTTGTCATTCCTCAGAGCACCTTGGTAGTAGTAGTAGCAGCAGCAGCAGTAGCAATAGCAGCAGTAGCAATAGCAACAGCAGTAGTAGTAGTAGTAGTAATAGTAGTAGTAGTAGTAGTAGTAGTAGTTAGGTAGTAGTAGTAGTAGGAGGAGGAGGAGGAGGAGGAGGAGGAAGTGCCTGCTTACTTACTTATAACAGGCACAGTCTAGGCAGTTTCTCTGTGGTCACTCTGTAACCTCCATAATATATATGACTGTTCCCTAAACTTCATTCTCTTTACATTGATTTTCTACCATTTGCAGAACACCTTTTATTCTTTCCTGCCCCTTCTCCTATGTTCATGTTTTTCCCATCTCCTTCCCTTCCTTCCACCCCTGGCTCTGTCTGCCGAAACCGTCCCTTTCTCCGTGGCCCATCTCAGTTGCCACCTCCTCTAGGAAGCCTGCCCTGGTGCCTCTTAGTCTGAATTGATCACTTCCTCCTCCAGGTCCCCATCACACTCTTACTGCTTACTTTGCTCTGTATCAATTTATGTAAATCTTTCCATGATTCTCCAAATTCTTCATGTTTATGCTTTCTAATGGCACCAATAATTAAAATCATGTACCACAATTTATTCAGCCATTCTCCCATCCAGGTGTGCCACTATGATACTGTCTCCTGGCTGTAGAAGGCATAGGGGACATCAATTGATGGGGATCTCACTGCCTCCCTAGGCAACCCCTTCCACCTTGGGACACTTCTCTTTACTCTGCCTCTTCTCTGCTTCTACCCATTGCTTTTAAAGGTGGCCTCCGGGGTGGAGCACAATAATCGGATCCCTCTTCCCTTGGCAGCTTTTCAAATACCTGAAGATGGCTATCTTTTTCCATGTCAAATATCCCCAAGGCCTTCAACCAGTCTTTACAGGACATGGTCTCTAGTGCTTTCTCTGTAAAGTCATAGAGACAGTTGCTAGATTGTCATGTAGGAGGAACAGCAATTTGGCTGGAATATAGAATGCATGGGGGTGGGAGTGGGGGGAGAGAAGTACCTTCTAGAAAGGTAAGCTAGAACCAGATTGTGAGAGGCTTTTAAACACCCGACAGAGGGTTAATTTATTTATCTTTCCTGGAGGTAATAGGGAGCTGTGAAAGTTCCTTGAGCAGGGCATTACATGTTCTGACTTGCTCATTAGGAATATTAATTTGGTAGCTGTAGATTAATTTGGAGGATGGATTAGAGAGGAGGAAGGCTGGGAGACAGATAAGGAGGTTATTACAACAGTCCAGGGGAGAGGTTATTTAGGACCCCAACTATGTGAGTGCAGAGGAGAGGATAGATGTGAGTGATATTGTGTGGGTAGAGTCAGGAGGCACCTGATTATATTGGGAATCAGGGTGAGGGAGGGTGAAGAACTGAGGATACTCCAAGGTTGAAAACCCAGTGACTAGAAGGGTGGTGGTCTTCTCTGGGTCTTCCCAGAAGCTCTGGGAAGTTTTCTTGTATTATTTCTTGCATCATAATGTTCAAGTTTATGACTTGTAGTGCTCTTCTGGGAGACCTATAACCCTTAAATTGTCTCCACACCTCCTGCCATTTTGATGGCTCTCCTAGATCCCAAGGGCATAATAAATGTTTGGGAAGAGCTGCTGGAGTGCTGTGTCTTCCATACACAGCTGTCTGTCTTAGCCTAGAATCCTCAACCCTAACATCCACACTCCATCTCAGGACTTGTGAAGATCAAATGGGATGATGAATGGGAAAGTACTTGAAAAAATGTGTTATTCTGGGCAATCGAGAGGGATGATTCACTTCACCAGATAACCGGGGTCATGAGTTATGTTTCTCTTTCCATTTGTGTTCTTAAAGGTCATTTCAGTTTTTTTCTTGATCACAGGTCAATGATAAGTCTGGGCCTGAATGGGATCTTGGTTTATTGCAGTTGTCTGTATTTGTAGCTTTTCTCAATAACGCTCTAGCATGGTGCTTTGTATACCATAATCAATCAATTAATAAACATTTATTAAGCACCTACTATGTGCTAGGCACTGTGCAGTAATTAATGTTTTATTGAATTAATGTGGCTAAGGCAGATCAGGGCAGAATAATAGTGGATAATAATGACATCTCCTACTTCTACAACATTTTTTGCTTTATTATTTTCCTCCCAATGAGATGAGGAAGTTCAAACCCAGAGAAGACTTCCCGAAAGTCACATAGCTCATTGGTCTTGGAACTAGGCCTTAGCTGCAAATTGGCTAACTCTAAATCCTGTGCTCTTCCCTCTCTCTTTCTCTGCCTCTTGAAACATGTGGGTGATTTCCACGGGCTGCAGAACCTCACAGCTGGCACAGCCTGCAGAAGGCTTTAATTCAATAGTCAAGTCATTCCCCTTGAGGATAGATGTGAGTTTGGGGCCACCAGGAAGCCTGCTCTGGGCCTGTCCTGGAATATACACAGAGGGGCTCCCCTTTCTGCCCCGTCGTTGGGCCTGCTATTTTAGGGACTGGGGCCGGGAGCTGAGCAGGGTTAATCACAGGCCTGCGGCCCAGCTGTGTACATCTGTAGTGGTCTCTGGCTGAATTAGCCTGGAGTCAGAGGAAGTTCATATTGTGTTGGGCTGAGCCCCATCAAGCTTCGTGGGGGCTGTGCTGGGGCATGAAGAGAATGTCGTTGGGGGTTGAGGGGGTGGAGAGGAAGCTTGCGTTTCTATAGCGCTTTGGGGTTTATTAGTAATAAATAACAATAATAATAACATTTCTGCAGCCATTTGGAGTTTATTATTGTTAGCAAGAATATTTGCAATTTTAATTCCTATAAGGCTTTATTAATCATAATAACTCCCATTTTCTTAGCATGTTAGAGTTTGTTATTGTTATTAATAATAACTCATATTTTTATTATATTTTATAGCCGTCTAGTACTGCTAACAACAATTCCCATGGCCCTTTACAGTTTACAAAACTCCTCTTCAATAGACTTGTGACTTTGCCTATTAGGGCAAATGTTATTACCCCCATTTTACAGCTAAGGAAACTGAGGCTCAGAGTGGGGGAATGAATGACTTACCTAAGGTCACACAGCGAGTTGGTGATTCGACCAGGCCTCCTGACTCTTGACCCAGGGTTCGTCGTCCCTATTTGAAGCTGCAGGCTCCAGCCAGGCCTTCTTCAAAGACAAAAATTTTCCAACTCTTCCTGGAGTAGATGTTAAGGATTTCCCTTCCTCTGACAGAGGCTTCCAATTAGACTTCAAACTCCTCTCTCTCTCTCTCTCTCTCATATTATATATAATGTATTATTTTAAATTATATATTATATGTATATATGTGTGTATATGTATATATGTGTCTACATATGTATGTGTGTATATATACACACATTTATACATATATGTATTATATATGTATACACACACGTAGTAGATCAGAAACAACGATCAGAAATGGAACCACTGATTCACAGAATGTCAGAGTCAAATTAGAATAGAGAGAGGATGAGTCTGACCCCACCCCCATTTTATTTTTGCTTTTTTATTTTCTTTTAAATAACAAAGTTTCAGAGGTAGGATTAGAACCCAGGCCTGGCAGTATTCAAATCTGGCTCTGCCAGGGTTCTAAGCACTGCTGCCCTATCAATGGGCCCACTCAGCTCCCACTCAGCTAACCCCCTTTCCTTTCAGAGAGGAGGAAACATTCAGAGATGGGAAATGACTTGCCCAAAGTCACAAAGCAAGCGGATGGAAGTACTTTAATCCAGGCCTCTTGAGGCGAAGTCAGGGGTTCTCTCCTTTCCACATTACCTCTGAAAGAATAGGGATGACTTCTAGGAATAATAGAATTCTAGACTCCAGGCCAGGAAGGATCTTGAGGGCGTCTACACTAGAGTGCCCTCTATCCCAGTATAGGATTCCCTTCTATAGCCTACCTAGCAGAGTCATGCAGATACTGCTCAGACATTTCCAAAGCCAGAGAATTCCCTGCCTCCCAAGGTGGCCCTTTCTGTTGGGAAGTTCCTCATATTTAGCTGAATTCTGCCTCCCAGACACTGCTCCTGACTGTCCCATCTGGGACCAGGGAGGACATTCTCGGTGAGAGCCCTTCTGTCAGCCTCTCTGGCTCCATCTTGTAGGGTTGGGGGACTAGTGTGTCTGACCAGGCCTGGTGTTAGAAGTGGCCTGGCTTGAGTGCTCTTCATTAGGAGGGCCTTGCCGTTCTGGAGCCGGCCACCTGGCTCTTCATTGTCTCCAACCCAGAGCTGGTTGCTCAGACTCACAAATCTGCCAGGGGATGGCTCTGGGTTTAGATGATGGTGGTCAGGCCCCATTGGTGGTAGATGCTTGGGGCTTGGCATCCCTTTCCGAAGGCAGGGAGCTAGAAATCATGGAACATCAGAGTTTGAAGGGACCTTAGAGATCATGTGGTCCAATGCCCTCCCTCCATAGATGGAGAAACTGAGGCCCAGAGAGAGGGAGGGATTTGCCCAGTGTAGCACAAGGGCAAAGGCCAAAGCTGAGGTTTGAACCTAGGTTTTCTGATGCTAAATCTAGTGTTCTTTCCACTACACCATGTTGACTTGTCCAAGGTTAGAGCTGTCAAGAGTCATGCTCAGGATTTGAACTCAGGTCCAAACCTGCTACTCTCTTCCCTATAGAGTGAAGCATTGAGTCCTAGAGCTGGACAAGATCTTAGAAATATGGCCAAATGGCTAAAACCATGGACTGGTAGTCAAGAAAGACTTCTGAGTTTTGGTCCTGGTTTTGCCACTGACTCAACTCATGACATTGATTAAGTCACTTTCCTTCTCTAGGTCTCAGTTTGCCTATCTGTAAAATGGGGACAAGGGCAGCTAGTTAATACAATAGATAGAGCACTGGGCCTGAAGTCAGCACCTGAGGACCTGAGTTCAAATCTGGCCTCAGACACTTACTAGCTGTGTGACCTTGAGCAAGTCATTTAACCCTGTTTGCCTCAGTCTCCACATCTGTAAAAATGAGCTAGAGAAGGAAATGGCAAACTCCTCCAAGATCTTTGCCACAAAAACCCCAAATGGGGTCACAAAGAATCAGACCAAGTGACCAAACAACCATGACAAAAAAGTGGGGACAAAAATGCCTAACCTGCCAATCGCAAAATTGTGTTAATGCTTTGAGAAAATGGTCAAGAGATTGCTTTGAGAACTAGAAGCCACTATAAAATGCAAAATATCATTCACTTAATTTTATGGATGAGGAAACTGAGGCACAAAAGGGGCTTAAATTCCCTGCCCAAGGTCACACAAGCAGTCATCAACAGAAACAGAACTACCATCCAGGACTCCTGACTCCCATTTCAGGGTTTTTTCCACTGTAGTCCATTCCTCCTTGCCATCTTCCCCACCCCCAGGCAATCCACGATTATTTACACGTTTATTTACTAAAGTCACCAAATCAAAGTTGAAAAGGAGTCTTTGTCCGGTCAGAAAATACATTATATAAATAGAAAACTAAGTCTTTTTGTTAGAAAGTCTGACTCATGGCCTGCTCCATATGTGGGGAGAGAAGTAGGGGGATGGAAGCAGGGTTCCAGATGTGAATGATGGGAGATGGCCCGGAATTGAGCACTAAGTTGGATGTTGTAGACCTCGGGCCCTTTAGGAGTGCCAAGAAAGGGGACGTCAACTGGACTGGATGCTGCCAGACCTGACAAAAGGGTAGGTGGTTCTCAAGCCAGGCCCTGATGGACAAGGAGAATGGAGGGAACAGGGAAAGACAACCAGCTTGATTAGGGCTGAGGATTCCAGGTAAGAGTCGTATAGGACAGGAATTCTTAAACTTTTTTCCACTAGTGACCCTTTTTCACCCAAGAAATTTTTATACGACTCTGGATATATAAAATCAGTATACAAATCAAACATTTACTGATAATAAATCATAAAGAAATTTATTTTAAAACAATTCTTTGGTATAAATGTAATTTTACTATTTATTCAAAATGAAAGCAAATTTGTATACTAATGAGACGGATGTGCTTATTTATTTTTACATAAAGAATTAAATCTTGGCGGAATATTTGACGCTTCAGGATGTAGAGATTCTTCAACATTTTTCAGAGTTGGTTGATATCTTGATTTTATAATTGCCAATGCTGAGGACGCTGCTTCGCATAAATACATAGTACAAAATGGCAGAACTATGTTTACGGCCATTTCAGAAATTATTAGAAATTCTGTCCTAATCCCAAGCCAAAATTAATTTAATGATTTTGTATGCACAGTAAAAAACACTGCAATTCATAACATACAATAGTCTCGAATCTGAGCCGAAGTGTTTCTGGCAGCATTCATTGGCGTTGAGTGATGTGATGGCATGCACAATGCAAAATGCGCATGTTGTGTGTTCAGAACCAAGGCTGCAGTGAAGTTGCCCTAGGCAACAGGGCAGGTGCTCCCAGAAACACCTTGGATTCATTACACATTTAACTTTGAATTAATTTCTGGTCGTTTCATGTTCCGAAACCTTTTATTGTTGCCAAATTTGTCAAGACTCCCATATTCAGTTATACAACCCCATATGGGGTCCTGACTCACAGTTTAAGAAGCGATGGGCCATAAGGCAGTGGAGAACACCCTTAAGTAGGAGACTGGTCTGCTCTATGCTGACTATAAGCTCCCTGAGGGCAGGGACTGTCTTTCTTTTTCTTATATTTATATCCTTAGTGCTTAGCATTATGCCTGGCCAATATTAAGTGCTGAATAAATGTTCATTCTCTGCTTGCTCACTGCTTAAGGAGCAGAACCCTTTAACCTCACTGATCCTCAGTTTCCTCCTTAAAATGGGGATAACAGCAACACTCACAGGAATATGTAACACTATTATATCCCCTCACTGTTGGTCTGTTGGGAGGAAAGCACTTGAAAATGTCATAAGAACAGGAGCTGTTAGTGTTAATAATTGTTGGGGAAGGACAGTGTGGTCCAGTGAGGAAAGGATTGGCTTTGGAGTCAGGAAGATCAGGCTTCAGAACCTGCCTCTGACGCATGGTACTGTGTTACAGATAACTTTTTTCACTTCCCACTTCCCTAAGGCAATTCTCAAAGTCAATAACTTATAAACAATTTTAAGCTTTGCATCACTGAAGGGAATTTCCACATGAGAACTTTTCCCATAGAGATGAAAGCACCGGTCTGGACCCATTCTCCCTTCCAGCTCTCTCTCCCCACCCACTGCCTCCCCAAACTATAAGAGATAAGGTTGGACCTGTGACCTCTGATTGGTAACCACTTCCCCCAAGCTCCCCGACCCTGGGAACCTCAAATACCATTGAGTTCACCCAATTGCTAATGGACTTGCCATGTAATGCTATGTATAATAATTAATTTGTGATGAGTTTATCTGTCATTACCCAATCACACTGTGAACTCTTGAAGAGAAGAAAGAATGTTTTTTCACATTTTGTCTCTGCACATAGTAGATGCTTAATCAAAATCGATTGGATGGAATTGAATTGAATGGGTATGTTCAGTGGCACCAGAGCTTAAAGGGCCTTGAAAAGTTTCCTGGGGAGGTCTGTGCTTAGCCTTGGGGTGTTTTAGCATTTTTATCAATGACTTTTATAAAGGCTTACATGGAATGCCCTCTGAAATCTAAGAGTCTGAGATTCTGAGATGGTTCTACCAAATTGAATAACTTTCCACTCTTGATCCCATTCTTGTCCTGCTCTCTCCCACCTCTGGGCCTTTGCATGGGCCCCTTGTCCAGAATGGGTTCCTCTGCTGTCTCTCTGCCTGTTAACATGCTTCTCTTCCTTTCAAGCCCAGCTCAGATGTCTTCTCCTCCCCATAGCCTCTGTCCGTAGTTTCTCTTCTCTGTGAGTCTACACACTTACCACACACTGCCTTTGATTATATTTGTTCCTAATACTAGAGCTGCGACTTTCCTGTGTTTTTTTTTTCTAGGCAATTGGGGTTAAGTGACTTGCCCAGGGTCACACAGCTAGTAAGTGTCAAGTGTTTGGTCTGAGGCCAGATTTGAACTCAGGTCCTCCTGACTTCAGTGCTGGTGCTCTATCCACTGTGCCACCTAGCTGCCCCATGTGATTTTCCTGTGGACAGAGACTTGAGAATTATTCATTTTCAGCTCCCTAGAGTCTACCACAGGACCCTGCACACAATGGATGCTTAATACATGTTTGTTGGATTGGATTGAATTAAATTAAATTCCGTGTAAGAAAAGACAGATTCTTGAGCTCTTAGGAGACCCAGATTCTCTTCTGATCCTGGCAGTTTTATTTACTTGCTATGGGAACTTATGCAAGACCCTTAATATCACTGAGTCTGTTTCCTTATGTGTAAAATGAACGATTCTGTTATTTGCATTATTGACTCATAACAGACTTTTTAGTCATTTTTCAACTGTGTCCAGCTTTTCATGACCCGTTTTGGGTGGTTTGCCATTTCCTTCTCTAGTTCATTTTACAGATGAGGAAGCTGAGGAAAACAGGGTTAAGTGACTTACCCAAGGTCACACAGCTAGTAAGTGTCTGAGGCCAGATTTGAACTCAGAAGAGGAGTCTTCCTGACTTCAGGCCCAGTGTTCTATCCACTGAGCCACCCCCAGGCAGCTTGGAGGCCACTAAAATCCCCTAGGGTCTTTTTCAGATGAATTGTTATATCTGAGGGCCTCCTCCATCTTGTACTTGTGAAGTTGATTTTCTTGTACCCAAGTGTAAACCTGTATTTATCAATTTCTGTTAATTAGGAGGCATATTGTTTTATTTGGGAGTATTATTATTCACTAAGATCAGTTTATTAGAAGTGATATTGTTTTATTTAGGGGTATTATTATTCACCTATTGATGTCATCCTCTGATGCCTCACCATGCTCGAGAGGTGGCCTCAGATTCTCAAAGGTTGTGCTGGAAAAGAACAGACTCTTGGTGGGTCCAGCAAGCTGAGGACTTGTCTGGGGATGCATGACGTGTATGTTGTTAGCTAGGACCAGTCTAGCTAAGTGCAAAAAGACTCATTACCCTGAGGGTTGGCTGCTCACAAGGGAATGTGTTTGACCACTAAAGGGTGCCTTTGGGTGGGGGAGGAGGAGCTAAAGAGCTAAAGGTAAAGAAGGAGCTAATGGAAGCCATTTCCCTAAAGCTATGGGTCTCAAACTTTTTGGTCTTAGGACCCTTTTATACTCTGAAAAATTATTGAAGCCCCTCCCCCCCACAAGAGTTTCCTTTATGTGGATTGTGTCTGCCAATATTTACCTTATTAGAAATGAAAACATCTTCAGTTGGTCAGTCAACTAGCATCTACTAAATATCCACTATGTGCCAGGCACTGTGCTAAGTTCTGGGGATACAAAGTCCCAAAACAATCAGTTCTTGCTTTCAAGGAGCTCATGGTCTAATGGGGGAGATACCCAGCAAACAACTGTGTACAAATAAGATCTATACAGAATACATCAGGAGGCGTCTCCAAGAGAAGACACTAAGATTAAGGAGAACAGGGAGAGGGTTCTTGCAGAAGGTAGAACTTTAACTGAGACGTGAAAGAAGTCAGGGAAACCAGAAGGCAGAAGAAAGGGAGAGACAGTTCTGGACTCAGTTCCAGCTGTGAAAATGTTGGGAGTCAAGAGAAGGAGTGTCGTGTTTGAGGATTAGTAAGGAGGCCAGTGTCACCCAATCACAGAATACTGTATGCGGAGGCGTTGTTGTTCAGTCGTGTCCGAAATTTCGTGACCCCATTTGGGGTTTTCTTGGCAAAGATGCTGGATGCCGTTTCTTTCTCCAGTTCATTTTACAGATGACAACTGAGGCAAACAGGGTTAAATGCCTTGCCTGGGGTCACAAAGCTAGAAAGTGTCTGAGGCCAGATTTGAATTCATGAAGAGGAGTCTTTCTGACTCCAGGGCTGGGTCTCTATCCACTTCGCCATCTAGCAGCCCCAATTTTGTGTGTGTGTGTGTGGGGGGGGGACTTGGGAAAGAGGATATAAAAATACCGGAAATGTAGGAAGGGACCAGGTTATGAAGGTCTTTAAAAGCCAAGTGGGGAATTTTAGATTTGATTTTAGAGGAAATAAGAAGCCACTGGAATTTTTATGTCTTAGGATTATCACAAAAATAGTTTTGACCTTCTAGACACCCCCTGAAAGGGTTTCTACCACTTTAAGACCCACTATCCTAAAGATCAGAAATATTTTGATCTATAAGGGTGTAAAGAGCACTTTCCTAAGCACTGGCTTTGTCAGTGCTTTGGTGTCAGAGGGCCTGGGTTCAAATCCTGACTGCTATTTCCTAGCTGTGTGAAAAGTTTCTAAGAAGGAAAGCATTGTATTGTTGTGTCTTTATCTTTCCTTTCACACTCCAGGAACTTAAAGGCTATGTCTCCATATGCCTCCATGCACACAATTTCCTGGATAGTTATGACAGAGGAAACACAAAGCTCTGTTGTTGTCTAAATGATCTGAGATTGAACACGAATTTTTTGGCCTGAACTCTACACAGGTTTATTGTTTCAAGCCCTTATTTCAACCCTATTATAAAAATCTCAGCCAAACGCCCTTCCTCCAACTTGTCCTTCAGAAATGCTTTCAGCAGTCACAGAAGAGGAGGGTAGCCCTGGAAGGACCTAGAGGGACAATTAAACTTAGCCACCCTATTTCACTGATAAGGAAAGGAAGGGGAAGGGTCTCAAGGTCACACACTTATGAGGTGGCAGAGATGGAACTAGACCTCAGGTGTCCTGATTTCTAGGCCAGGGTTGTCTACTGTACTGTGTTGCCATCAATAAGTATTTAGGCAATCAATCAACCAACAAGCAAATTATCAAGCACCTACTATGTGTCAGGCACTGTCTTAAGCATTGGGAATACAAAGACAAAAATGAGAGTCTTTGTCATCAGGGAGTTTACATTGTAGGAGGCACACAGCACATTTATAGATAAGTAAATAAACAAAATAAAATAATAATAAATAAATAAACATACGAAATAAAGGAAATGAAAGTAAATAAATAAAGGAGATGTACAAAATAAATGGAGGTGGGTGTTGGGCTAAAAATTTGGGGGATCAAGAAAGGCTTGTGAATGAGTCTGGGAGAGACCTAAGGTTCCGAAGGCAGAGGTGAAAAGGGAGGGCGATTCAGGTAGGGGGGACAGCTTAAACATGGAGGTAGAAGGTAGAATGTTGTGCCTAAATAATGGCAAGCAAGCAGGCTGAAAGTGGTTTATCTGAGGGAGGGTAATGTGTAATCCACCTGAAAAGATAGGCCAAAGCCAGATGGGGAAGGACTTCAAATGCTGAATGTGTTTTATCCTAGAGGCAAAAGGGAGCCGCTAAAGCTTCTCGAAGTGAGGTGCCATGGCCAAATCAGCTCTTTAGAGTATCAGTTTGGTAACTATATCAGAAAGGGGAAAGACCAGATGCAGAGAGACCAACTAGGAGGCCATTGCAATAGTCTAGGCAAGACTACCATGCCTAGGGTGGTTGTGGTGGGAGTAATGGAGGTGTTGATGGAACGAAATCAATAGGACTTGGTAACTGATTAGATATGGGAGGTGAGTCTGAGAGTTGAGTGAGAATGACGGAAGTCATGAAAAGGATTGCCTGGAAGGGGCATGATATCCTCTGTAGAAACAGGGAGATAAGGAAGAGGGGGGTCCTGAGTCACCAACCTCATATTTGGACCTAAGCTTACTGCTTAAGGAGATGGTGTAATGCTGACATTACACCTTAGTCCAATGGTCCAAGGTCCAAAAGAGACCAATGAAGGATGAAGAGTAGGAGGCATCAGGAGGGGCTTCTTGGAGGATATTCAACTGATCTGGGCCTCGAAGGATGGGATGGATTTGGGGATGTGTCAAGGAGATGGGAGGAAATTCTTGGAAGGGAGAAAGTAGCTGAAGCAAAGCTGTGGGAAGCAGAAATGAGCTAGCCATGTCCTGGGGACAATGAAGAGACTGGCCTGACAGAGGAGTGGGTGGTGGGTGAAGGAGCAAAGGGGAGAGAACTGTAATTGGTTTTGAATAGCAGGCTAAGCAGATATGATTTGGTTCACCAGGCAAGTGGGGGCCACCAGCAAATTGCCCACTCAAGGAATCTAGCCTCTTCCTGTGGGAACAAGACAGTCTAATGTGTTATATTCAAGTCCGATTCTCTCCTGATTGAGGGAGGGAGCTGGGAACCCACCTCCCCGCTTGTCCCACTTCCCGAGGGGCCCCAGCACTGTTCCTGCTCCCAGCAGAACAATCTCCAAAGAAAATGCTGACACGAGGGATGGTTACTTAATCCCCACTCTTTCTTTGCCTCTATCTATTAGCCCAAAGTCATTTCCCTTGAAAGACAAATGTTTCCCCTTCTCTTTTCCACAGGCTTCACAGGCAGAAAAGGGGAAAAAAGCCCCCGTCAGGATAAATCATTGTTGTTTTGCAGATCTGTGGAAGGCCGCCAGACCCTGGCACTGAGTTTGCTGCTGGTACCTTGCCTTGCCTTGCCTGAGATCTTGGTCCTGGGCTCAGACTAGAGGATGCTGGGGTTGGGGAGGTGGCTGTGATGGTTGGATCTGCTCCATCCCCCTCTGCCTCCTCTTTTTTGGGGGCTTTCTCTGTCTAAGCATGTTGAATTGAATTGGTCATCATCCTTCACTGTGTCTCTCTGTAGGCCATCTCTCTGCCTTGTCTCCCTCTGCTCCACTGTTTCATTGGTTCTTGTCTTTTACTGTGTCCCCATTTTGTCTCTGCCTCTCCATGTGTCTTTCCATGTCTCTTCGCCCCATGTCCTCTTTTTCTCCATGTCTCTGCCTTGCCCAATTTTGTCTATCTCTTGATAAAGCCCTAGCCCCAGATGAACATTTCACGAAGGACCCCAGCCATACTGACTTCACTCTGCACTGAACTTCCTGGACAAGTCCTCACCAGCAGTATTGCCCCAGGGTGGGTGACCCTACTTCCTCCCAGCTCCTTTTTTTGTGGGCTGTCCTCTTATTAGACTGGGAGGTCCTAGAGGGCAGGAATTCTTTTGCTTGCCTTTATTTCTAACCCCTAGCACTTAGCACAGTGCTAGGCAAATAATTCCTCTTGCATCTCCAACTGCCTTTCAAACACCTCGAACTGCACATCTTAAACTCAACATGTCCAAAACCAAATTCGTTATCTTTCCTCTTAAACCTTCTCTTGCCCTCTCCCTACTTCCACCATCTCTATTACAGTAGAGGGAAACACCATCCTCCCAGTTCCTCAGGCTCAAAACCTAGGAGACATTCTCGATTCCCCACTCTCTCTCACTCATTCCCCCTTCCCCCTCTCCCTGCTCATATCCAAACTGTTAATCTTACCTTTGCAACATCTCTTGAATAAGCCCCCTTCTCTCCTCTGATACGACCACCACTCTAGTGCAGACCTTCATTACCTCATCCCTGAACTATTACAATGGCCTGGTGGTGAGTTGGCCTGCCTCAAGTCTCTCCCTGCTCCAATCCATCCTCCATTCAGACACTCAAGAGATTTTCATAAAATGCAGGTCGGATCATTTCACCTCCATACTCCCCAAACTCCAATGGCTTCCTGTTGCCTCTAGGAGAAAATACAAAATACTCTGGCATTCAAAACCCTTCATAACCTAGCCCTCTCTTACCTTTCCATTCTTCTTACTCCTCACTCACATAATCTTCAGTTCAGTGACGTTGGCTTCCTGGCTGTTCCATGAACAAGACAGTCAGTCCATATCTTGGCTCTAGGCATTTTCCCTAGCTGTCCCTCATGCCTGGAATGCTCTCCCTCCTCCACTTGACCTACTGACCTCTCTGATTTCCTTCAAATCCCAACTAAAATCTCACATTCTACAGGAAGCCTTCCCCAACCCCTTTTCTAGTGCTTTCCCTCTCTTAATTATTTCCCATTCAAGTACTACTGTGCAATAAGAAATGAAGAACAGGCAGATTTCAGAAAAACCTATAAAGGCTTATGTGAATTGATGTAAAGTGAAGTGAGTAGAACCAGGAAAAATATCGTACACAGTATCAGCAACATTGTGTGACGATCAACTATGAATGACTCAGCTCTTGTCAGCAATACAATGATCCAGAACAATTACAAAGGACTGATGAAGGAAAATGCTCTCCACATACAGATAAAGAACTGATGGACTCTGAATGTGGATCAAAGCATGTTTTTTTCACTGTATTTCTTTTTTTGTGTGTTTTTCCCCCTTTTGATCTGTTTCTTCTTTAATAACCATGACTAATAATGGAAATATGGTTTACATGATAGCACATGGATAACCTAAATCAAATTGCCTATTATTTTTGGAAGAGAGGAGAGAGAGAAAATTTTCAAAATCAACATCTTGTAAAAATAAATGCTGAAAATTGTCTGGACATGTAATTGGGAAAAAACAAAATGCTATTAAAAATTAAAAAAAAGAAAAAGTAATTATTTCCCATTCATCCTACATATAGCCTGATTTGTATTTATTTGTTTGCATATTGTCTCCCCCCACTAAATTGTAAGCTCCTTGAAGGCAGAGGCTGTCTTTTGCCTTTTTTTGTGTCCCCAGGGCTTAGCACAGTACCTACTACTACGTGGATACCACCATATAGTAGGTGCTTAATAAATGTTTATTAATTGATTATTGATCTATTATCTATTGATTCTATCTACATCTTTATATTTTTCTATCATTTATCAGTTATAATCTATCTGCATGTCTTCTATCATCTCTTAGTTATATTTCTCTTATATTTTTCTGTCTATCCAACTATCTATATCTGTCTACCTTTTTATCATCTTTCTTTAACCTATATTTTTCTCTTTTTATCCACCTATCTCTTGGTTGGTCAGATTCTCTCTCTCTGTCTCTATCTCTCTCTCTTTTTCTCCTCTTTCTCTGCCTTTGTCTCTGACCTATCTCTGTCTCTGTCTCTCTCTCTGTCTCTCTCTCTCTTTTTCTCCTCTCTCTGTCTTTCTGTTTCTCTCTGTCTCTTTCTCTCTCTCTTTGTCTCCTCTCTCTCTGCCTTTGTCTCTGACCTATCTGTCTCTGTCTCTCTCTTTGTCTCTGTCTCTCTCTCTTTTTGTCTCCTCTCTCTGTCTTTCTTTGTCTCTTCCTCTCTCTTTGTCTCTTCTCTCTGCCTCTCTCTCTCTGCCTCTCTCTCTCTCTCTCTTTCTCTTTGTATCTTGCTTTGCTCTTCATAGCTCTATTTATGGCTTTCTGTGTTTGTTCCTTACTATGGGGCAACTTGGAACAGTGTTAGAGTCAGTGCTGGAATTGGACCTGATGCAAAACCTCACATTTTCATTTGCTACCTTTGTGACCACTCTGTGCCTCAGTTTCCCCATCTGTAAAGTGATGAATTTGGCTTAAATGTCACTCTGTCATCTTTTTTTTAGCTCTTGGCTTATGAGCCCATTATTTCTGCCTGGCTTTCTCTATGCCATTGTCTGTGTCTGTCTCTCTCTCTCTTTGTTTTTTTGTACTTCATGACTGTTCCTCACCCTGTATTTGTCCCCGCCTCTGTTTTAAAACAAATGTGAACAGAAGAGAACAGAGCAGCTTTTGAACACAGATAGAAGCTAAAATTATATCCTGCTCTTCCGTGTTGTCTCATGGCACTCCCCAACAACAACAACAAAAAATTTAAAAAAAATAACTTTTATTTGACAAATTTTGACAATGATTTCATTTGGGTCAGTTCTGATCTTGAGCAATGCTTCTGAAAACCTGGCCACCAGCAAAGTGTATCTGTGAAGAAGAGATAAACCAGACCTCGGCCTTAGGCCTCGCTGCCCAGGGATTGGCTTCTGGGCTTCCCTTGTACAGGTGGTTCAGAGGTTCCGTCTTTGGCCTTTGGGGCTTTCACCCCTTTTGCTTATCACCAGTCTCCCCTTTCCTGCTCCCAGGCATTCAGGATTTGTTTGGCACCTGAGCTGGCTGGCACCATCCCCTTCTACACCTGCTCCTCTATGACTTCCCCCTTCTCTTGCCTTTGCCACCATCTTCAGGTCCCTGGACCTAGCTCCTCCCTCCTCTCTTTCCCTTTTCTCCACTGTCCCTAAGCCCTTCAGGCCACAGGAGTGAGTTTGCTGGCATTTATTCACAAGGGAATATACAGGTTCACAAATAGCCCAACAGACACAACGTAAGAAAGGAAATTTCCTAGGCCTTGAGTGAGGGAATGTTGAGCTTTCCAATGGAAATAACTCATCATTGAAGTTCTTCATGTTGAACCTGGCCCATTTACAAGGGATCTAGCTCCTCCATCCTCTTTCCCTTTTCTCCAGTGTCCTTAAGACCTTAACTCTTCCCTACTCGTGGCCCCAGGAAATACAAAGAAATACAAAACAGGTTCATCATTTCATAGGATTTAGTGTGGGAAAGGACCTTAGTGATCATCTAGCTGAACCCCCTCATTTTATGGTTGGTGAAACCCAAGCCTAGTGAAGTGACTTGCCCAGAGACACACGGATACTAAATAAATAGTAGCGCTTCAAATCCAATTATAGAGTTCACAGAATTGGTGGCACTTGAGCTGGATCTCCATTGAGTTCAGCTCCCTCAAGATTCATGGATCCACTTGAAAAGCCATCACGTCCACACTGTCCAGAGCACTGGTGAAAAGACTTGGGAGTTGGATCATTATCCAGGGCTCATGGTCTACTTCTCACTGTCCTGGAGGCTCCTGGAATCCTAAAGGAGGGGAAACAAAAGGCATTGGAGAATGGGGCTTCAGATGTGAAGATCTATAGGGTTCGCCAAGATTGTGTGCAGTAGGCAAACCCAGTTCAGTTGAGTTGACTACAAAATTTGATGTGAACTTGGAAGGGAGATCCCTCTCTAGGGAAGCGCTCCAAGGATCTGTAGGCTTGGGCTTATGCTATTTCACAATTTTTAAAAATTGGTGATTAGAAGAAAGGGATAGATGACATCTTTAGCAAATACCCCAGAGCTGTTGTTGCTGTTTGTCCTTCGTTTTCTGAAGAGGACCAATAACATCACAGGGTGATGTCTTGACTAACGGGTGAATTGGATTTAAGTATGGCAGAGTTCCACAAAGCCTCACTCTCTCTTCTAGAGTCATCAAAGTCCAGAGGCAAGACAAAAGTCAAGATGGCTGGTGACAGCCTGGGATGCAGTGGATTGATTACCTTGGTGTCTTCCACGTCTGACCAAACTCCTGCTTCATAGCTGTTGGAACAAATTGTTCTGACCCACCCATTCTGCTGGGGGAAGTCATGCTTGGGGAAGACATCCCCCTAACTCATTGATGGGTTTGAGGTCTGTTGGTTACCTTCAACCTGGTGTAGCCCATCTGTTAAGACATTGAAGAGTGTGGCCACTGCCCATGTTACAGCTTCTTGGAGCCACGGGTTCAGTGCTAGGTAGACACCGAAGGTGAATGAGCAGCCCTCACACCAGAGGCGCTGGTCTTCCCGAAACACCTCATATACCCCATGTACTCTCCAGCCCCTGGCTAGAGAATCTATGAAGAAAAAGAAGAACTTGGCTACCTCAGTGAGATTTGGAAGTTTAGAGTAGGGCAGAGTGGTCTTCTGGGAAGAGAATTGTATCTGGAATCAGCTGATCTGGATTTCCATCAGGCTACTT
Organism: Vombatus ursinus; assembly: GCF_900497805.2. NCBI lineage: Eukaryota > Metazoa > Chordata > Mammalia > Diprotodontia > Vombatidae > Vombatus > Vombatus ursinus. The sequence continues at coordinate 7,185,698 of NW_020954596.1, read as the reverse complement.
ACCTGTGTGACCTTGGGAAGTTGCTTCCCTTTACAGGCCTCAGTTTCTTCATTTGTAAAATGAGACAGACTACTCTTCCTGCCTTACAGATTGAAATCCTCTGATGAAGAAGGCTCATGGAGGAGAATGGAGTTACAGAAGAAAAAGCACAGACATTTCGAGCTTAGGACATGGATCATTTAAAAGGAAATAGAGTTATTTGTGGTTTAAATTTTTGTTTAGGCAAATGAATGTGGAGTGTATTCCCAGTGCCAACTCACTCAGTAGTGTCTGGGCAGGAGCTAAATCTAATTTGGCATATTAAAGACACAGCCAGAGCTAATTAGCTTTGTTCCATTAAGGATTGAAGTCTTGATAAAGTTGGAGCACAACTGAATTGGAGATGGGGCAGATTCCTCTCTTCCCTGCCCCCACCAGGCTGGCCATAATGCTGAGGCTGTATATTGCTTCACTTTTCTTGTGGTTGGGTCTTGTCTATCAGACAGTGAGCTCCCTGAGGGCAGAACCTGAGTCTGCTCCTCCTGGCTGTCCCCCAAGACTGGGAGGCCCATAGGGTAGGGCCTGGGTCTGCTTTTCCCCTGTTTCTCCCAGACTGTGAGCTCCCTGAGAGCAGCTGACTCTCTCCCCAACTCATTTCCCTTCCCAGCGGCTACCAAAGACTGCCTCTGGGCTGGGTGCTGAGAAGAATCAGGAAGTATAGACAAAAAGGCAGTGAAGTTTGGGTGTTCTCTTTCCTCTTTTCCTAGGGCTTTGTCCTTCCCCCCATCTTTCCCCTCCCCAAGAAGTCAGAGCCAGCTGTTTCTCATCATTTTCTTCCCTCCTGGTCAGTTTTATTGCTTTCCCTAATAATAGGTTAATGAGCTACTTAAAAAGAGGTACACTGTACTAATGTAGCTTATTGCTTGACTTCTTTCTGGGCCTCACTTTCCCTGTCTGTAAAACTCAGAAGTATGTTATTGTAAGTAGTGAATGTTAAGTTTGAACCGTAATATTGTGAAAAGAGCCCTGGCTTTGGGGGCCAGAAGACTCAAGTTCAAATCCCAGTTGTAATGCTTCCTGGCTATGTATGGGACCTTGAATAAGTCATTTGCCTCAGTCTCCTCATCTGTAAACTGAGGTGCTTGGAACAGATTATCTCCAAGAACCCTTTCAGTTTTAAATCTAATTAGTCAGAGATAAAATGAAATCAACAGAGACAAATACAAAGTTTGAGAAAGTTGTCTGATCTCCTTCAGAGTAACGGAATGATGACTTTCTTTGACTTGGAGAATTTTCTTCCAGAGACCTTTCTTCCTACCAATGGTCTCCTTTGGTTTTAGCTAGGAATCTGTGATACCAAAGTCAAGTCTGGTGTTCCATTTTACAGATGGGGCTATTGAAACTCCAGGAAAATAAGGGACTGGCTCATAAATCAGTTTATCAGGTTCTTAGGAGTTTATGATTCAGAGTTGGAAGAGTTCTTAGAGATCCTTCAGTCCCAAACAACCATTTTATAGATGAGTCAATCAATTAATCGATTTTATCAACAATCATTTAACACATACTATGTGGCAGTTATGGTACTAAATTCTGGGAGATATCAAGACAAAAATGAAAGAGCCCCTGACCTCAGGGAGTTTGCATTCTAATAGGACTGAAAACTGTACAGGTATAAATAAGTACATATGGAGAATATCTATAAAATGAATACAGAGTAGGACGAGGAGGGAGGGCACAAGTAGCTGGGGGCAGGGCAGAGAGTGGGAAAGGCTTCAAGGAGAAGGTAGCATTTGAACTGAGTCTGAAGGAAACTGGGAATTCTTAGAGGCAAAAGTGGGGAGGGAGAGCCCTCCAGGAATGGGAAAGCCTATGCAAAGTCATGGAAATAGGAGAGAGGATGTCATATGTAGGTCAGTGAGGCTGAACCATAGAGTGCAGAGAGAAGAGGCATGTCTAATAAGACTAGAAAGGTAGGAGGAAGAGGCCTAGTTGTGAAAGACTTTCAATGCCAGAAGAAAGATTTTTTGGTTTGATCCTGGTGGTAATAGAGAGCCACTGGAGTTCATTGGGGGTGAGAGGTGGCATGCTCAGACCTGCACTTTAGAAAGATCCCCTTGGCAGCTGAATGGAAGAAGGATTGGGGCGGGGAGAGACTTGAGGTAGGCAGGTTCAATAAATCATTTAGTCCAGGTGAGAGGTGATGGGGTAGGGGTGGGAGGTTGAACTAGCATGGTGGCTGTGTGAGTGGAGAGAAGGGAGAAATGGAAACTTGTGGGGTGTGGAGAAGTGAGGAAAGGAATGACATTGTTCTGTGAAGTTTGGATTCAGTCAAAGGGCCGCCCTTGAGGACCTGCAGGGCCACATGTGGCCTCAAGGCTGCAGTTCCCCACCCCTGCCCTAGACTATAATAAGGAACTTCAGAAAAAGGATGGGTTTGGGGGGCGGGGAAGAGATGCAAAGTCTGAGATGCCTTTAGGACACCCAGTTCCAAATGCCTAATAGGCAGCTGATGATACATGACTACAGCTCAGGAGAGAGATGAAGACTGGTATATAAAACCGGGAGTCATTTCTGTGTAGAAATGCTAACTGAACTCATGAGAGATGATGAAGTCACCAAGTGAGAAAATATAAAGAGAAAAGAAAAAAGGGCCAGGACAGTAGCTTGGGGGACACCCCCTATTAGTGGGTATGACATGGATGAAGATCCAGCAAAGGAGACTGAGAAGGAGCCATCTGACATGTAAAGGGAGGGCCAGGACAGAGTTGAGTCAGGGAGACCCAGAGAGGTCAGATGACTTACCCAAGGTCACATAGGTAGCCAGTAGCAGGGACCAGAGCTTACCTTTCTGACTCCCTCGATTTATTGTTCAGGACACAGTTATCAATTAGCAAATTCTTTCAGACTGACTGACCAAACCAAGTCGGGGTGTCTGTGTGTGTTTGTGTATACACACATGTGTGTATACACACAGATATAAATATATAATAAAATATACACGTTTTTATATATATATGTAGGTATATGTAATTTGCTCCTCTACCTCTCATTTCCTCTCCTTGTGCAAAGACTTCTCTTCCTCCACTTCTATACCTTTATCCACATTGATGCCTCTGCCTGGTCCTCTCTGCCCCCTTCTTTGATTACCAACCTTTTTTTAGGTTGGTTATGTAGATATCGCCTATGCATTGAGGAAAACAACCACAATATGTTTCTTTACTTTTTCACATTTCCATGGACCACAAGGTCACCACACCGAGAAATATCATAAGATCACAGATATAGAGCTGTAAGGGATCTTAGGGGCCACCCCCGACCCCTTCATTTTTCAAAAGAGTAAACTGAGGCTAAGAGAGTTTAAATGACTTGCCTAGGGTTACATAGCTAAGGCAGGATCTGAACTCAGGTCTTCTTGATTCTGAGCCCAGTGCTCTATCCATTGAATCCCTAGCAGGCTGTATCTGGTCACGTTCTTGAACTAATGAGTAGGTCATAGACCCTTAGGACATACATAGACCCTCAGAGCTGGAAGGGTACTCAGAATAGAGGATATATAATATCAGGGGCTGGAGGGGACCTCAACAACTGTCTAGAGGTAATTTCATAAATCAGGAAAAAGAGAGTAAAAAGAAGGAAAGTGGCTTCCTCAGGGGTACAGGGTGGGAGCAGCAGAAAGTCTTAAGTAGCAATGGGAGATCTAAGCTCTAAGCCAAGCTCTTCTTAATTCCCAGCTCAGTGATCTTTCCATTAAATAATAATACTTAGCATTTGGGCAATGCTGTAAGGCTTGCAAAACATGTTGCCTGTATGATCTCATTTGGTTTGATTCTCTCAACAACACTAATAGGTAGGTGTTACTATTATCCTCATTTTACAGAGAAGGAAACTGAGGCTTTGAAAGGTTATGTGATTTGCCTGGAGTCATACAACTAGTAAGTGTCTGAGGCAAGGTTTGAATGCCTGACTCCAAGTCTGGCACTCTACCCCTTGTGCCGCCTGGATTCATAGGCTTCTGGGCTGGAAGGGAACATAGAGATTTTTTTAGTCCAACGCTTTCATTTTACAGATGAGCTATTTTGTTCATCTATTTTTTCCCACTTCATGATCAAGAAAAACCCCAACTCAACCCCCAAACGCCTCAAAGCCACTTAACCCCCTAACCTAGGTCCCACAGACTGCAGGCATGACTCAGCCTTCATTTATAGGCTGTAGCCATGAAATGCCAATTGATTTCAATCATAGCTCACTTAGGGATAAGTTAAATATTCATGGTCAACCCCAACCAGGACTCATCCACACATCCAGGGTGCCCACATTGGTGATGTGAAAGGTTCCAGTAGCTGTGAAAAACCCAGACCTTTCAGATCAAAGCAAGTGGGAACTGGGAGGGGCTTTCGAAGTTGGAACACAAAATATCTAAGCTGGGCGAGAAAAGAGAGGGGCACTGAGTTCAACCCCTTCATTTTATAGATGGAGAAATGAACATTGACTGGGCATCCATGGAAGGTTGGAAGGGACAAAGGGGTAGGGCCGTAACTGAACATTTTTTTCACATGGGGTCAAATAGCTGGGGATGCTCGGACTATGGGGGGGGAGGGGTGAAACTGTGCCAGGAGACACAAGATGGACCTCTCCCCGGGGTAGGTAGGGGCCGTGGAGAAGTTGGACCAGAGACACAGGAAAAGGCATTGCCCTGGGACTCAGGGGACCTGGGCTCACATCTCACCTCTGATGCTTATGACCTGAGTAACATTAGGCAAATGATTTCGTCTTCCTGGAGCTCAGTTTCCTTATCTATAGGATGAGAGAAGTTGGAGTGGGTGACCTCAGGGGTTCCTTCTAGCTCTGAGTGGATGATCTGATGCTAAATAGCGAGCCACTTTGAAGCTGGAGGCTATGCAAATGGGCAATTCCAGGCTGGTGGAGGATTGAGTGGCAAGATGCAGGATGGTAGCTACCTGGGGGAGGAAGTGCTTCTCTTTCATCTTGGTATCCGAGGGCAAAGCCCTGATGTCCCTGGGTAATTATGGCTAAGAAATCAGGTCTACATCTGAAGAATGAGTTTGCTTCCAACTCTATAATATTATTATTCTTTTCTCCCTGCCTTTTTTGTCTATATATGCATTTACACAATCCTTCAACCAATATTTTCAGAGGGGAGGGCATTTCCAGGTCATCCTGATCTATATATTGCCACTGGACCCAGATGGCTCTGGAGGAGAAAGTGAGGTTGGTGACTTTGCACAGCCTTCCCTCACTTAAACCCAATTCACTTGCAAGTCATGGCATCACCTCCCTGATGTCATGGTCCTCTTTGAGAATGAAGGACAAACAACATTTTCTGAAGACCTACTGTACCTGTATACATACAAAATGAATTGTGCATTTGGAACAATCATGCCAATAATTTTCAACTCTTTCTTTCCCCTTCCCCCTTTTCCTAAAGTTTTTTCTTAAATTAGCAGCTTGTGCAGACTGTTTTTCTTTATTCCCCATGTCCCGTGGAGGTGAACAGGAATCTTCTGTGGCCAGTCAGCCCACCTGAGGAGCAATGTTTCTAAAACACTGCCGAGGTTCAGAACAGCAAGGGAACCTGGGAAGGTGAAGAATGGAAAACTGGATGGGTGTGTCCAGTATGACCAAAGAGAGATCAGTGAGCTCTTTCACCTTACAGCAAAGGAAGACTCTAGGTGCTTAGAGCTAGCTAGAAGGGACCTCGGAAAATGGCTAGTCCTTAAGAAGGATTAGACAGGCTTGGGCTGCTTGGCCCCAGTGGGCAGAGGTAGGGCCAATGGGTGCAAATTAGAGGGAGGCCTATTTTGGCTCATTTTCCTCATAAGTAGAGCTGCCCTAGTGTAGAGTGGGCTGCCTTGAGAGAGGGTGGCTACCTTTTCACTGGAAGTCTATGACTTAAGGTCTGAAGTAGGTTGGATAACTATTTGTCTGGCAGGGAGTGGGAGTCTTGGTTAGGATGGTTTGCACTAAGAGGCCTCTGAGGTCTCATCCTATTCTGAAATACAGTGATTCAGGTATTTCATAACATCCTTTCTGGGGCTGGAACCCCTTCCCCAGGGTCCCAAATATCCAGCCTCTACATGCAGAACTCCAGCAAGAAGCTCACCCAGTACTCAAGCAGTGTCTTCCATTGCTGGGCAGCTCTGGTTTTTTAGAAAATTCTGTATTATTCACTGGACACTTATTAAACACCTACTGTATGCAATACTATGTGTCTGTATTGAGCCAAAATCTGTAATTTGCTGAATGAAAAGATCAAGCTCACCATTGGAGATATTTACTGGGAAGCTGGAGAGTCCCTTTTGTCAGAGTGATTTCTGCATTGGGAGAGAGATTGGACAAGGGGGAGCTTCCTGCTCTGAGAGATGAGGATTTCCCATTCATCACCACCATCATCGCTGTTGACATTATCATTGCCACTTACTACCTGTGTGACCTCAGTAAGTTAATTAACCTCTCTGGGCCAATGTCAGGGTTGGTCAAAATGACCACTACAATCCAGCTCAAAACTGGTGAGTATTGTGCTTTACAAACACCTCGGTTGACTCACAATAGCCCTGTGAGGTAATGACTAGGACCACTCCCATTTTGCAGAATAGACAACTAAGGTTCAGAAAGACTAAATGACTTGCTCATGATCACCCAGTTCGTAAGTGTAAGAGGCATGATTTGAACCTTGTCATGACTCTTAGCCTTAGCTTCAAGTCCAGGCAAATCCCACTACACCAGCCTATCCCCTACTCTTTCTCCTCTTTCTCTTCTTCCTCCTCTTCCTCCTCTTCTTTGCCCTTTTCCTCTTTTTTCTTTCTCCTCCTCCTCCACTTTCTCCTCTTCCTCTTCCTCCTCTTTCTGTTCCTCCTTCTCCCGCACTTTCTCCTTCTCCTTTTTCTCCTCCTCTTTATCTTTCTTTTCCTCTTCTCATCTTCCTCCTCCTTTTCTCTTCTTTCTTTTTTACTCCTCCTCTTCCTCTTACTTCTCTTTCTCCTCTTTCACTTCCTCCTCTTCTTTCTCCTCTTTCAATTCCTCCTTTTCCTCTTCTTTCTCTAGTAAAAAGAGCTCTTTTGAAGCCAGTGGACATGGGGTAGAATCCTAGCCCTGCTACCTAATAGGAATAGGACCTTCATTAGGGAAAGTTAGCTTACCTCTCTACCTCAGTGTCCCCATTTTTAGAATGAGGAGGCTGGACTAGGTGGTCTAAGGACCCCAACTTTAAGTCTTCTGATTTTGACTCATCTCCAATGTTCCTTCTGGCCCTTGATCTTATACGCTATGAAATTCCCCTGTTTCTCTAGCTCTTTAACATTTACGAAGCACTTTCCTCCAGTTTCCTTAGATTTTCTAATCTAGCCATTTGAAGACTCTGGGATCACTTCCCTTTCTTCATTCTAGGTCCTAAAGGTCTGCTCCTGGAGGTCTGGAGGATGCTGGGGCTGCTTGGGTGTTGAACTCCCTCCCTGTCTCAGGCCTAGGGCATGTGCTCAAAGCCAAACAATCACTCTATCCCATCAGAGCTCGTGTGTGGCCCACAAACACAAGCTGCTCCACAGTGGAGGTCTCTGGGGGAGGGATGGTCCTGGCCTGGAAGGAGGACAGGAGAAGCCCTGGGTGGGATGTCAGGAGGGATAGCTTATCTGTTTCTGAGGGGAGCTGTTTGTGCCATATCCAGGCCTGGCCTCGGGCTAAACCGTACAGTTGAAGAAGTCACATTAGGACTGCTTGAAAGAACGGGGGTGTTTAGTTTGGAGAAGAGAAGACTTGGGGGGGGGGGAAGGTGCTTGCTGTTTCCAAGGACCTGAAAAGCAGCCACAGGGAAGAGAATTACCCACGCTCTGGTTGGTGCCAGAGGGAAGTCGAGCTGTGATGAGAGACAGCATGCCGCATTGGAAAGCGTTGAAGGTCAGACACGGACTTCAATCTGAGCTCTCCAGCCACCTGCTCACACAACTTTGCCCCTTCTGAGCCTCAGTTGTCTCATCTGTGAAATGAGGGGGCTGGATGGGAGATCCTATGAAATTCCTTCCACTTCTAAATCCTGTAATTCTTTTGACAACAGTCAGACACATCCCACAGTAGAAAACATAAGTGGTAAGCTCCCCGTCATAGCAAGGTGGTGACCGCTCCTTGGGGATACCTTCAGAGAGGGGATTCCTGTTCTTGCAGGGTCTGCGTCTGATCCCCTCTGAGGCCCCATCTAGCCCTAACATCCTCTGCCCGGATCCAACAGGTTAGGCCAGGTACCATCTTTGCCAGGAATGACTTAGCCCCTGCCTCTTCCTGCATCCGTGGCTCTGATTCCCTCACCCTGTGCAGGGTTAGGGTTAATTTGTGGTTGGAAAATCATCTGGGCATGCAGCCGAGCGACGAGTCCGTGCTCTGGTCTCTGCTCAAGGCAGAACAAAACCGTCTGTGTTGTAAATATAAACTTTCCCTCTGAAAAGTAATTTTTTTCGGCTCAAATTAGATTTCCACCTCCTGGAGCTGGCCCCCAGCTTGCCGCCCATTCCCTCCTCTTTTTCTGGGAGCATTGGGGAACGTGCCGGGGCCTAGGGCCAGGAATCAGACCCTGCCCTTCTTGCTTCTTCTCTTCCACATGATAGAATCTTGGCTCCTCAGTTTCCGGAACTGGAAAGAGAAAGACAACATTTTTCTCTTCTCTTTCTGAAGTTTCCTTGTCCTCACGCACTACTTGACAAAGCTTAACAACCTGGTGCAGTCCCAGCCCTCTTTCCCTCCCCACCTCCCCTCAGTAGCATCATGGGCCAGAACCGGATGGGACCACGGAAGCTGAGTCCAACCTTTTCTTTTCAGATGAAGAAAAGGAATCCTGGGGCAGAGAAATAATATGTGCTCAAAGTCACACATCAATCTATAGATCCTAGAGCAAAAGGAGTAGCAGAGTTAATATCTGAATCTAGTTCCTGCAAAAATCCAGTGATCTGCCTGCTGCGCCATGAGGCACGTTCCTCTTTCTCCAATCCCTTCAGCTCCCTGCCTCTCCAAAGGTTGTAGCCGCCTTCTTATTCTAGGATTTCACCTCAAGGGTTTCTTCATATCAGCCAGATTATTGTCCCAAACTCTGTCACTAACTTGCTGTATGACCTTGGGTAGTTCACTCCCACTCTCTGTATCCCAGAAAGTATGGACTTACTGTTATCGTGTATAGCTCTTGTCACCCTACTAGACTGTGAACTACAGAAAGGCCAGGCTGACATCTCATCTAAGCTTTGGTATCTCCAACCTCACTTGAACACAGTATGTATACAGTAGGCTCATAAATGATGCTTGTTGGATTGAAATAACCTGAATGGCTTGGCCTTGGGGTCATGGGCAGAAATTCCAGGGAAGCCAATTTCTGCTGAGCAGAAGGAAGAATCACTTAATGATAGATGCTGCCAAGCGCTGGAATGGACCACTTTCAGTGGAAGTGAGCATATGGGTGCTTGAGTTCTTCAAGAAGAAACCGGATGGCATTTCTTGGGAATTTTTGCTTAGGACTAAATGACTTTCATCTTTGGAGCTTCAAGGTTCTTTGATTCGAGCAATTCATTAGCTGCTCAAGGAAGATTCTAAGCAAAAACATTGAGATGTCACTTGCAAAACACCCTCAGGGTATGACAGCCCTTTCACTTTCAAGATATATGAATGAATGAGTGAGCGAACGAATGCAAGGACATATTTAATAAGCATTTACTACATGCCATTTACTATGTGCTAAGGCTAAGGATAAATAAGTAGATGCTTTTGGTTCAGTTCAGAGTGCTCTTCGGAAAGCAGCAGCAGACTCTTTGAGCAGAAATTCAGCATTAATGGAAAAGGGCAGCACAAAAGATAGATATGGGGGACACCAAAATCTCCTGTCTGGCTGAGCTATCCAATAGCTATCAATTAGACCAGTCAATCAGTCAATAAGCATTTAGTAAGTGACTGTTATTCAGTCGTGCCTGACTCTTTGTGACCTCATTTGGTCTTTTCTTGGCAAAGATACTGGAATGGTTTTTCATTTTCTTCTCCAGCTCATTTTACAGATGAGGAAACTGAGGCAAACAGGGTTAAGTGACTTGCCTAGAGTCACAAAGCTACTAAGTATCTGAGGTCAGATTTGAACGCAGGAAGATGAGTCTTCTTGACTCCAAGCCCAAGCTAAGTGTGCCACCTAGCTGCCTCTTATTAAGTGCCTACTATGTGCCTAGCACCAGACTAAACACTGGGGATACAAAGAAATGACAGTCCCTGCCAGTCAGCTGGTGAAGGCTTTAACTGATGTTATAACCAGTCCATCAAAGTGCTAATCTGATGTCTTCAAGGTATAGCAATGGCCTTCAGTTCCTAAGGGTGATAACTAAGGAGTATCAGATCTGTATAGAACGTGTTGGTTGTGTCTTCCATCACACTATGAGGTCCTGGAGGGTAGGCACTGTCTTCTGCTTTTCTTTGTATCCCCAGCGCTTAGCACAGTGCCTGGCACATAGTAGGTGATTAATAAATAGATGCTTTTTGACTATCAGGTCCTACCAAGATGGAAAGGATGAGCACACAGAATTCCAGCGTGGTCCTGGTGATGGGTTGTACATCTGTCATCTGAGGACTGGCCTAGCTAAGTTTGGAGAGGCTCATCTCCCCATTGACTGTCCACTGATTGGTTTTGCTGTCAGAGCAATTCTTGGACTCTCTCCACTAAGCATCAGTGGAAAAAGCAAGGAAATCAGGGATGCTTAAAATATTTGAAGTATGATATTAAGGAGTTGGTGTGGTGTCATAGAAAGGTTGACTAATTGTGGAGTCATAGGGTGGGAGTTTGAATGCTGACTCTGCTATTTACTACCTTTGAGACCTAATTTCCCTGGGCCTTGGTCTTCTCACCTGTGACACAGAAAAGTTAAACTAGCTGGCTTCTAAGATGCGTTTCAGCTCTGATCGATGATGCTGTGATCTTAAATTATGGAATGCAGTTGATTGATAGGGGATGCAGAGACAGTGGAAGCTTCTGGACACATCTTCCTCTCCTCCTCTTCTCATCCCGCAGAAGAAGGCCCTAGATGACACACAAGGATATGGCTTGACAGTAGTGTCCAATAACATAGTGCTTAATTAGTGTTTGTGGAAATGAGTGGATGTTCCCAAATTCCCAGACTGAGTGTTTCCCTTTTTTTAATGCCTTAGGAATACCATCTTCTGGCTAGCTTTGGTGATGCCCAGGGCCCCTTCCATTCCCTGATGTGGGCATAGACTTACATGCAGGACATAACATTTGCTGGAGGCAATGTGATGATTTGGAAAGAGCACTATTTCTAGCATTGGTTCTAGATCTGCCTCTGTTACCATCTAAGTGCCCTTGGGGAAATTCTTTAACCTTTTAGGGATTAACTTTCCTCCACTATCAATGAGGGGTTTGGAATGAGATGGCTTTTGAGGTTTCTTCCAGATCTAAATCTGTGATCATATGGCCTGTAGAACTTGGAAGTTTCCTTCTTGCCCATTTTCTACTCCAAAAGTTAGGATTCTTTGGGTTCTGAACTCCATTAGCTTCAAAAAGATAAGTCTTCATGTTTGGCTTGGCCAAGATGTTCAAAGACCTCCTAATATCCTTCCCCAAAGAGAACTTGGCTAGGCATGGGAAATGACTCTAGGATCTGTGCCCTATTTGTCTAGTTTTACACTTATTCAGCCTTTATAGACCCTGCGTGTCTTTAGCTCAACTCACACTCATATTGATGAATTGGGTCCTTCAGAACAAGGATGACTACATCTCTGCCTTAGGGTTCTAGAGGTAACTCCAAGGGGTTTGGGGTGGGGTTCTCTTCTAATGCCATCAGCCCCCATCCTGGTGTGTTCTCAATATCAATGATATAGGGGAGATTCATCCCCTATATCTCCCCTAGATCATTGACTGAACTAGGAATTAGCACCTCAATATCATTTAATTAATGAACACTGATTAGATTTTAAAAAAGGATATTTACTTAGAAGATAGAGTGAGGACATAAGCACAATAATACCTCCCTTCCCCAACCCAGGGCCTGTTCTTTCCTTTACCATCCTGGTCCCTGGAAAGAATGGGCTCCAGCTTAAAGAAATTGCTAGAGCATTCACTCCACCAAATTTGCTTCAAAATGGGGCAGAGCCAACGGACGGGTCAATCCTTTTTGGCTGCTGTGGATTCACTACTTTGCTGGGGGAATGTCGCTCCTTCCCGGGTGTGGCCACTGGAGAGCTCTAAGCTCTGGCTTGGATCCCAGTTACTCATGCCCTCCTATCCTTTTGACATGTTCAAGGTCACAACCTAGTCCATCTAATTTCTAATACTCCTTCACCCAAAAAAGAGAAAGAATAGACAACACAGGAGAAAAAAAAACCTAAGCCATGGGTTTGCATGGTTTTTATTTATACAAAATAAATACAAAAGCCTTTCAGGGAGAGGGTGTGGGAAACACAAACAGCTGGGGAAATCAGGAAGAGATCTCTTTTAGGAGGAAAGTAGTGCTTGAGCTGAGTTTTGAAGGGTTCCAAGAGGCAGAAGTGAGGAGAAAGAACATTCTGGGCATGGGGACCAGTCTAGTAGTGGTAGAAGGCAGGCAGTATGGACCAAATGCCCAAAGAGGACTGTGGGCCTCCAGGGTCTGGGGAGATTGAGAACATTTACATGAGGGCATGGAAGGAAGCATCCACGAGTGTGCCCAGGGGCACACACGAAAGTTGCACGCAGATGGGTCTGCCTTGTGAATGAGTTTGCTTGGATTCAGAGGGCTAAAAGGTGAGTTTCTGAAGCTCCTGTGTCCATGTGCAAAATTCAAACCCGGGTGCCCACACTTGTCCTCCGGGCTTTGGGGCAGGAGCTGTGTCTGCTACAGAGGTATTGGATTTCTCACTGATTTGGAAAAAACTGGATCTTTGGACCATGTCCTGTTCTGAGACAGCTTTGCAGAGTGTGCATACATGCACATGTATGCTCCAAGGCAGAAATGACTTACACACACACACACACACACACACACACACACACAGGAATTCATTAACTATGTGGGTACATGATGATACACAGATACCCCATCCTCAGCTCCCCTCACCTCCAAAAATGTAAATATAGAGGCACAGATATATAGACAAGCATGCAGATATATACACCTATATGCTTTACACACACAAATACTAGACGAGCATATACAGAAACACACTCTCTTGCACACACACCCAAGTTTCTTATTCCTCATGCAATCAACCCACTGTACTACTTCTATCTGGTCTAAGGTTTGCCTCCCGTCACCTCACCCCCAAGGTCACGGGTCCCTTAGTAATGGGGGCCCTAAGTAATGGCATGGACATAGTAAAAAGATGAGAATGAACCAGAGGAAAGACGACTGTGGTGGGAAGGTATTTGCCTAAAGAAAATTGGCTCTTATCAACAAGGATCCAGCCTAGTTGGTTGTGCTAAATTCCAAAACTGAGGTGGTGGTGGTGGTGGTGGTGTCAGAAGATCAGAACCAGGTCCTGCCCTCAGGGAGCTTCCGGTATGATTGAGTGGAGGAGGAAAAAAATACACACACCTTAGTTAAAGACAAACCAGGCAGAATCAATTCTAACATGACAGTCAGTCAATAGTCACTTATTATGCGGCTACCATGTGCCAGGAACTGCCTTCTTTGTGTTATGTGTTTAATTTGGGGATACAGAGAAAGGCAACAGCAATCTTTGCCCTCAGGAAGCTCACAGTCTAATGGAGAAGACGTCACGGAAATAACTACGTATGATGAGATACAGACAGAATCCGCTGGAGCAAATTAACAGAGGGAGAGGGTAGACCATCAGCATTATAACTGCTCTGAGATCCCCGGGCACAGGACGAGGCAGAGAAGACTTTCCAGAGGAGGGGGGTCTGGAGCTGCGGTTGGAAAACTGAATCTCATTCAGATGGGCAGAAGGAAAACAGACAGGAAGGGCATTTCGGGGGAGGAGTGGGCTAAGGTGGGGCTAAGAATGAACTGTGTAGGGAGACAATGGGAGGACCTGCTTGGCGAGATAGAGGGGTTGGAACAAGGTGGGGGGTGGGGGAAGGGAAGATATGGTTGGATTAATATGTGGAAAAATACCTCCATCCTGTTTTTCCAGTTCTAATTTCTCGTTTTCTCCGGGTCACTGTCAGTGTGACTGTCACCTGTGGGAATCCCTATGAAATAATGTTAGAACAGAGAATGTTAGACATGTGAGGGACTTTAGAAACTGACTCCCTCATTTTGCAGATGAAGAAACTGAGGTCCAGAGAGGGGGAGTTACTTGTCTGTGATCACATAGTACATAGCAGAAGTGGGATTCAATATTCCCAATCACTGCTTAGGTTCTGGATACTTGGAGGTTATTTGAACCAGTGACACAGAGAAAGGATCCTCTCCAGGCCAGGAGGAGTGGGGAACCTTCACTTTTTTTCCTACAGGTTTCACGGTTTGAACCAAAATGGGGGCGGAGGGCAAGGAGCTAATAAAAGCAATGTCAGAGGCTGGGACAGAGTGAGCCATTGTGCAAGGTCGGGAGCAGGGAACCTACACAATACTCACTTTCAGTCCTCCTGGCCCAGAGCCCCCTCTAGATTTTTATTGGGGGCTGCTCAGCTGGGTAGGGCTGGGTTGGCCTGAGCTGGGCCTCCTAGTTGGGGACCGGCCCAAGGCCCCTTGTCCAGGGTTGGATTCTCCCCAACCTTGAATACGGAGAGAAGTGGATCTGTCAATCAGATACCACACCCAGGATGTCTATAGGAGCCATCTAAGGGAGAGTCTCTGTGCCTCTGAGAGAATCCTGTCTGGCCCAAGGCCCAGGGCATCATACAGACACACAGTTCCCACTCCAAGAACATTTGCCCAATGAATGAATATCCAGGCTGAGGGGAAGAAATCCTAATGGTGGCAGTAGCACAACCTGACTGTGGCTGCTGTGACCACACAGCCACACATACACATGTATACACACATTCACACACACACATCCTTATTATTTCTAAAGGCCTCTGATTTCAAGGGTCTGGGTCTACCTCCAAAGAGGTCACTTCTCACCCGAGTAGGTTGTGGCATGAGCTGCTATGACCAAAAGATTAAAAAAAAATTATACCCTGGTGGCCACTTCTCTGGTGATGAGCTTATCTTAAATTACTGGCCTGGTTCTTGGACAAGAGATACGTAAGACCACATCTGAAGTCCTTCCAGACAGACAGACCCTGAACTCTGCTGGCATCGCTTCCACACCTCAGGGAAGCATGAAGAGATGGCAAGTGAGGAGATGAACATGCATGCACGCGTATACATAGGTACACACACCATCCCTACTCATTTCATCCTTATATTTCAGAGGCTCATGGGATTAGACCTAAGAGGAACCTTGCATACCATCCAGTCTCACCCCTCATTTTACAGATGTTGAGACTGAGGTCCAAAGAGATGCAATAACTTGCCGAAGGTCACATAGAGAGTAAACAGCAGGGGCAGAGCCAAGATGGTGGAATACAGGCTGGGACCCAGCTGAACTCTCCCAACATTCCCCTTCAAACACCTCAAATCAAATTTTTTTCTCCTCAAATCAAATTTTTTTCTCCTCAAATCAAATTTTGGAGCAGAAGAGCCAACAAAAGGTTAGAAGGAGACATTTATCCAGCCTAAGACAACTTAGGAGGTTGCCAGTAGAGGTCTGTAACACTGGGATGGGCACAGACCCAGAACTCAGCAGGAGCACCAGCAATTGACTTTGGAGGTGGCTGCAACAGCAGCAGCAGAAACTTTAGGAGTAGAGATGGTAAGGGGGCTGGATGACTGGTCAGAGGCAGATTACTGAGTATCCTTTGCTGTCACTGGGTGCAGCTGGCACTGCTTGGCAACTCTATTGCCCATAAGCAGTTCTGGGTCACAGTTCCAGGGAAAAGAGGAGCCCTAGTACTTGTGTCTGCAGGGGAGCAGGGGCCCACCCAGGTGAGCAATGACCACACCTCTCCCAGGATAACATTACCTTGGAAGCACCAAAAACTTGCAGACTGCCAGAACTAGCTCTGAAAACAGCAATATGAGAAAGCCTGAAGCTTGGCACAGTGCTTTCCCACCCCTAGGTGAGCAGAGACCAACTTTAATATAAAGTTCAAAGTAAAAAAATAGGCTAGGAAAATAAGCAAACAACAACAACAACAGAACTTAAAAGCTGCTATGGTGGCAGAGAAGACAAACACATAAACTTGGAAGAAGACAACATGAAAATAGTTACAAGCAAAGCCTCAAAGAAAAATGCTAATTGGAGTCAAGGCCAGTGAGAACTCCTGGAAGAGTTAAAGAAATAAGAGAGGTAAATGGGAAAATAGGAACAGAAATAAGAGTGATGCAAGAAAATTATGAAAACAGAATTAACATCTTAGTAAAAGAAGCATAAAAAAATACTGAAGAAAATAACATCTTAAAAAAAAAGAATTTGCCTAATGGTAAAGGAGGCACAAAAATTCACTAAAGAATTCCTTTAAAAGTAGAACTGGCCAAATGGAAAAAGAAATACAAAACTCATTGAAGAAAACAATTCCTTAAAAATTAGAATTAGGTAAGTGGAAGCTAATGACTCTACAAAACTTCAAGAAACAATAAGCCAAAGTCAAAAGAATGAAAAAAAAAGACGAAAATGTGAACTATCTCATTGGAAAAACAACTGACCTAGAAAATAGATTGAGAAGAGATAATTTAAGAATTATTGGACTACCTGAAAGCCATGATAAAAAGCCTATATTTTTTAAAAGCCCATATTATATTTCAAGAAATTATAAAGAAAAATTGCCCTTATATCTTAGTCCAGAGCATAAGACAGAAATTGAAAGAATTCACCTATCACCTCCTGAAAGAGGTCCCAAAATGAAAACTCCCAGGAATATTACAGTCAAATTCCAGCATTCCCAGGTCAGGGAGAAATACTGTGAGCAACCAGAAAGAAAAAAAATCAAATACCATGGAGGCATAATTAGGATAACATAAGTTTTAGCAGCTTCCAACTTGAAGGAGCAGATGACTTGGAAAATGATATTCCAGAGGGCAAAGGGAACAAGGATTATAACAAAAAATAACCTACCCAGCAAAACTGAGTATAATCCTTCAGGGGGAAAAACGGTCATTTAATGAAATAAAATAGTTCCCAAGCATTCCTGATGAAAAGACCAGAGCTGAATAGAAAATTTGACATTCAAACAGAAGATTCAAGAATCATAAAGAGATAAACATGAAAGAGTAATCATAAAGGACTCAATAAAGTTAAATTGTTTATGTTCATATATGGGAAGATGATACATGGAACTCCTAAGCACTTTATCATTATTAAGGCAATTAGAAGGAATGTACATAGACAGAGGGCAAGGTTGGTATGATCTCCAAAAAAATGTAAAGGTGAGAAATGGATGCCCTGGAAGAAGAGGGAAGAAAGAGGTAGAATGGGGAAATTTTTTTTCTCACATAAAAGACACACACAAGGAACTTGGTAAAAGAAGCAGGGAAAGATGGGAAGAGTGGGTAGCTGGTAATGCTTGAACCTTACTCTCATCAAACTTGGTTCAAAGAGGGAAGAATATATAGATATACTTATACATACATACATGCACACACATACACACACAATCAATTGGGTATAGTAACCTATCTTACCAAATAGGGAAGTAGAAGGGGAAAGAGATGAGAGATATAGGGGAGGATAAAAGAGAGAGGAGATTAAGGGATGCAATGGTAAGAAGCAAAACAGACTTTTGAGGAGGGACAGAATAAAAAAAGAGAGGGAAGGATCAATAGAAGAACATAGGATGGAGGGAAACACACAGTAATCATAGTTGTCAATGTGAATGGGATCAGCTAACTCATAAAATGGAAGCAGATGGCAGGGTGCATCAAAAATCAGAATCCAGCAATATGTTGTGTACAAGAGACACACTTGAGACAGAAAGACACACACAGAGTTAAAATAAAGGGCTGGAGAAGAATCTATTATGCTTCAGCTGAAGAGAAAAAGGGCAGGGGTAGCAATCATGATCTCACATCAAGCAGAAGCAAAAAAAGATAAAGAGGGCAATCAGATTTTATTAAAAGGTACCATAAACAATGAAGTAATATCAAAAAATTTTACAGCAAATTTCTCTGATAAAGTCTTTGTTTCTCAAACATACAGGGAGCTGAGTCAAATTCATAAAAAATAAGAGCCATTTCCCCCAATACATAAATGTTCAAAGGATATGAATACACATTTTTCAGAAGAAGAAATCAAAGCTATCTATAGTCATGTGAAAAAATCACTATTGGTTTAAGAACGCAAGTTAAAACAACTCTGAGGTACCACTGTTCACTTACCAGAAATGACAAATGCTGGAGGGAATGAGAGAAAGTAGGTACATTAGTGAATTGCTGGTGGAGTAGTGAATTGGAGAACAATCTATGGCTATGCTCAAAGGTCTATAAAATCATGCATACCCTTTGATCCAGTAATAGCACTACTACATTTATTCCCCAAGAGATCAAAGAAAAAGGAAAAGGCTTTATATGTACAAAATTATTTATAGCAGCTCTTTTTGTGGTGGCAAAGAGTTGGAAGTTGAGGAGATGCTCATAGTTGGGGAATGGTTGAACAAGTTGTGGCATATGATTGTGATAGAGTACTATTGTGCTGTAAGAAATAACAAGGGTGGTAGTTTCAGAAAAACATGCCACGACCTACATGAACTGATGAAAAATAAAATGAGAAGAACCAGAAAATCATTGTGCATAGTAACAGCAATGTTGTAATGATGATCAACTGTGAAAGTCTTGGCTACCCTGATCAATACAATAATCCAAGACAATTCCAAAGGACTCAGGATAAAAAAAAAAAAGCTATCCACCTCCAGAGAGAAAACTGATGAACCCTGAGTGTAAATTGAAGTATAATTTTCTTGCTTTCTTTGCTTTGTTTTTTGATATGGCTAATATGGAAATTATTTGACATAATTGATGTAATATTGTTTGCCTTCTTGGTGGGAGGAGTAAGAAGGAAGGAAAGAATCTGGAACTCAATATTAAAAAAGAAAAAAGATATTAAAATAAATACATTTTAAAATTTATTTAAATAAATAAATACATTTTTAAATAAAAGAGAGTAAATAGCAGGGTTGGGATTTAAACACAGTTCCCTAGAGTCATTGGGTTATATATTTAGAACTGCAAAGGACCATCAAACCTAAGTCACCCATTTTAAAGATGAGTAAATGGGCCTAGGGAGGTCAGTACCCTTGTATCATACAACTAGGGCTACAAGGGGCCTCAGAGGCCATCTACACCAAGCCCCTTGGTTTACAGAAGAAGGAACAGGATGGGGATAAGGGTAAATGACTTCACCAATGTCACCTGGGTAGTAAGTGTTAGAGATGGGATTTGAATGGAGTCAGAGAACCAGGGGTCAACTCCTAGCCTTTTCAATTCTCTTAGCCTCAGATTCCTTGTTTTTAAAATAAGGAGGTTCAGTTAGATGACCTTTGAGGCTCCTTCCAGCTATTTCTCAAAGTTCTGATGATGCTATGAATTATGCTGTAGGGGAGAGAGAAGTAAGTGCAAAAGAAAAGCCAGAACAAGTGCTAGGAGAAATCTGGGGAGGGAAATCGTTTTCAGTGTGGAAACCAGTGGGTCTAGTGGATCAGAGAAAGCTTCGTGGAAGAGGAGATGGCATTAGAATTGGACCTTGCAGAAAGAGAGGGAGGGACTTCAGTAGATGGAAATGGGAGTGGGATAAAGACTGCTCCTGGTACCAAGGACAGCACAATTAAGGTCCACATATTTGAGTCAAGTACAGGTATGTGAGAGGGCAGGAGAATGGAAGGAGGGAGCAGGGAGAGCTGGACAGGTTTGATAAGAAGGTAAAGTATATGAAACAGTCATCTGAGATAAGTAGATTAAATCACTTTAATCACAGGATTAGGCAGGGTCCTGAGGGCCAGGGCAGGGAATTTATACTTTGCTCTACTGTTGATGGTATTATAGCCAAATTCCAGCACTCCCAAGTCAAGGAAAAAATATTGCAAGCAGCCAGAAACAATTCAAGTATCATGAATTTATTTTGTATACATAACACACATATACATATATGTACCTGCTGTTTCATTGGATAGAATGTAAGCAGGAATTGTCTAATTTTTGGCTTTGTATCTCCTGCTCCTGAGACAATGCCCAGCACATAGTAGGTGCTTAATGAATACTTCTTGATTGATTGATTTTTTTTAAAGGTTACACAAGGAATTAGT
Organism: Vombatus ursinus; assembly: GCF_900497805.2. NCBI lineage: Eukaryota > Metazoa > Chordata > Mammalia > Diprotodontia > Vombatidae > Vombatus > Vombatus ursinus. The sequence goes on along the minus strand of NW_020954596.1, from coordinate 7,165,453 downwards.
GATAGAACCAGGCCTAGAACTCAAGTCTCTCGACTCCCAAGCTAGGGCTCATTGGATTACATTATTGGATTTACTGAGTTCTGACGCATTTGCGAAGGAATTACACAGAAGAGTCCCCATCTAGCTCCACAGGCCAGGAGGTGGCGTAGTGAGAAGACCACTAGGTTTGAAATCAGAGGACTTTGGGGCAGCTAGGTGGCACAGTGGATAGAGCACAGGCCCTGAAGTCAGGAGGATCTGAGTTCAAATCCGACCTCAGACCAAACACTTGACACATAGTAGCTGTGTGACCTTGGGCAAGTCACTTAACCCCGATTGCCTCACCAAAAAAAAAATCAGAGGACCTTGATTAAAGTCTGGATCCTGACTCTTACCACCCATGTGACCTGGGACACTTCCCTTCCCAGGCCTCAGTTTTCAAAACTGTAAAATGACATATCTTTAAAATGAGGAGGTTTGACTGGTATTTCTCTTGGGTTCCTTCCAGCTGTGATATTCTGTGGTTGGATTCCTCAGAAGGCACAGTTCCACGTTCTAAACCATCTGTCTTCAGAACTTGTTTGTAACTTCCACTTCAGACCTAAAGCCATTACTATCAAGCCGCCAATAGAAAGCTTGTATTTCTTTTTCCTTTTTTTGGTGAACATCACTGTTTAGTATTTTATTTTTCCCCAATTGCACGTTTTCTTTTAATATTTGCTTTTAAAACTTTGAGTTCCAAATTCTCTCCTTTCCTCTTCCTCACCCCCCTCATTGAGAAGGCAAGCAATTTAATATGTTATATATGTGTAGTCATTGCAAAACATATTTCCATATTAGTCGTGTTGTGAAAGAAAACAGACAAAAAAAAACCTCAAGAAGAATAAAGAAAGTAAAAAGGTATGCTTCAATCTGTATTCAGATGCCATCAGTTCTTTCTCTGCGAATGGATGGCATTTTTCATCATAAGTCCTTCAGAGTTGTCTTAGATCACTGTACTGCTGAGAACAGCTAAGTCATTCACAGCAGATCATCTTACAATGTTGCTGTTACACTGTACAAAGTACATGTCACTTTGCATCAGCTCCTGTAAGTTCTTCCAGGTTTTTCTGAGAGCATCCTGCTCATTATTTCTTATATTACAATAATATTCCATCATAATTATATATTACAATTTGTTCAGCCATTCCTCAATTGATGGGCATCCCCTCAATTCTCAATTCTTTGACAGCAGAAAAGAGCTGTTATAAATATTTGTGTACATATAGGTCCTTTTTGTTTTTTATCTCTTTTTGGATATAGACCAAGTAGTGGTATTTCTAGGTCAAAGGGTATGCCTGGTTTTATAGCCCTTTGGGCATAATTCCAAATTGTTCTACAAAACGGTTGAATCGGGTCACAGCTTCACCAACAGCAAATTAATGTCTCATTTTCCCCATATCCTTTCCAACATTTGTCGTTTTCCTTTTCTATCTGATTAGCCAATCTAATAGGTATGAGGTAGTACCTCAGAATTGCTTTAATTTGCTTTTCTCCAATCAATAGTGAGTTAGAGTATTTTTCATATAGCTATAGATAGTTTTGATTACTTCATTTGAAAACTGTTCATATCTTTTGATCATTTATCAATTGGGGAATGGCTCTTATTTTTATAATTTGACTCAGTTCTCTATATGTTTGAGAAATGAGGCCTTTATCAGAGAAACTTGCTTCAAAATATTTTTCATAGTTATGATTGCTAACTATATTTCACTCCATCCTATTTTCCCCCTCTGTTTATTTTATTCTCTCTTTTCACCCTATCCTTCTTCATAACTGCTTTGCTTCTGACTATCCCCTCCCCCAATCTGGCCTCCCTTCTATACCCCCCTTTCTCTTATCCCCTTCCCCTCCTACTTTCTTATAGGGTAAGATAGATTTTTATGCTCAATTGAGTTTATATTCCTTTTTTGATCCAATTCTAATGAATTACTCCCTTTCACCCCACCCCATCTTCCCTTTCACTGTAAAAGCTTTTTCTTGCCTTTTTTATGTGAGATAATTTGCCCCATTCTCCCTTTCCCTTTCTCCCTCTTTGCATTCTTTTCTCACTCCTTAATTTTATTTTTTAAGATGTCTTCCCTTCATATTCAACTCACACTTGTGCCATCTGTCTATATATACTCCTCACTGCCCTAATAATGAGAAAGTTCTTATGAGTTACAAATATCATATTCCCATGTAGGAATTAAACAGTTTAATCTTATTAAGTCCCTTATGATTTCTCTTTCCTGTTTACCTTTTTATGCTTCTCTTGAATCTTGTATTTGAAAGCCAAATTTTCTATTCAACTCTGGTCTTTTCATCAAGAATGCTTGAAAATTCTCTATTTCATTGAATATCTATTTCCTCCCAAAAGGATTATACTCAGTTTTGTTGGGAGGGTGATTCTTGATTGTAATCCTAGCTCCTTTGCCCTTTGGAATATCATATTCCAAGACCTATGATCCTTTAATGTAGAAGCTGCTAGATCTTGTGTTATCTTGACTGTGGCTCCATGATAATTGAATTGTTTCTGGCTGTTTGCAATATTTTTTTTCTAGACCTGGGAGTGCTGGAATTTGGCGATAATATTCCTGGAAGTTTTGGGATCTCTTTCAGGAGGTGATATGTGGATGCTTTTCATTTCCATTTTGCCCTCTGATTCTAGAATATCAGGAAAGTATTCCTTCATAATTTCTTGAAAGACAATGTCTAGGCTCTTTTTTTTATCATGGCTTTCAATGATTTTTAAATGACCTCTTCTGGATCTATTTTCCAGGTCACTTATTTTTCCAATAAGTTATTTCACATTGTCTTCTATTTTTCATTCTTTTGGTTTTGTTTTATTGTTTCTTGATTTCTCATAAAATCATTAGCTTTTGTTTGCTCAATTCTCATTTTTAAGGAATTATTTTCTTCAGTGAGCTTTTGTATCTCATTTTCCATTTGGTCAATTCTACTTTTTAAGGAGTTTATTTTTGCTTTAGTGAATTTTTGTGCCTCTTTTCCCATTTGACCAATTCTGCTTTTCAATGCATGTTTCTCCTCGTTTTTTGTTTGTTTGTTTGTTTGTTTTTTATCTCTTTTGCCATTTGGCTTAGTCTGTTTTTTAAGGTGTTATTTTCTTTAGTATTTTTTTGTGTCTCCTTGACCAAATTGTTGACTTTTTCTTTATGCTTTTCTTGCATCACTCTCATTTCTCTTCCCAATTTTTCCTCTACCTCTCTTACCTGATTTTCAAAGTTTTTTTAGCCTTTCCATGGCTTGAGACCAATTCATATTTTTCGTGGAGGCTTTGGATGTAGGGGCTTTGACTTTGTTAACTTCTTCTGAGAGTGTGTTTTGATCTTCCTTGTCACCATGGTAACTTTCTATGGTCAGAATTTTTTTTCTGTTGTTTGCTCATTTTTCCAGTCTATTTCTTGACTTTTAACTCTTTGTTAAAGTGGGGCTCTGCTTCCAGGGTGGAGGATGAATTATCCCAAGCTTCAGGGTTTTTGTGCAGCTGTTTTCAGAGATACTTCTATGAATCTGTAAGTTTTCAGTTCTTCCAAGGTGGTCTGACCTAAGGAGAGGTGTTTACTCCTCTCCTGGCCTGTGCTGTGGTCTGTGAGTGACCACAAACACTCTTTCCTGCCCTTGAACTGTGACAAGGGTCCTTGCTCCACTGTGTCCCTTAAGCTCTAGTGTGTTAGTGCTCCTCCTTGCCCTGGGACTGCTACCTAGGACTGTGACCTGTCTTGGAGTATGGGCAGAGTCCTGCCCCCAGTGTTAGCAAAGAGACCAGTTGTTTGACCCCCTTACTGTCTGTGGACTGAGAGCTCCAGAAGCAACCACTGCCACTGCTGATTCAGTGGCTTCCAAAACTTGCTCCTGGTTTGCTGGGGCTGAGACTGTGTTGGTATGGCCTGTGCTGGACTGTGCTTCACTCTCACCTTGACGCAATAGACCTTTCCTGCTGACTTTCTAAGTTGTTTTTAGCTGGGAAAGTATTTCACCCTCTCCTTTTGTGGGTTCTGCTTCTCTAGGAATTGTTTTATGGCATTATTTAAAGGTGTTCAGAGGGGTTTTGGGGAGAGCTTAGGCAAGTTGCTGCCTTTTCTCCGCCATCTTGGCTCCACCTCCCATAAAGCTTGTATTTCAAGGAAATTTCTGATATTGAACTCCTTGGCCTTTATGGAAATACCTACAGCTTCACCATAAATGCCTTCTTTATAGGGTGTGCCTGACTTGTGTAATAGGAAACATATTTGAGCCTCCTTAGGAAGAGACAAACACTAGGTCCAATGATAGAACGTGACTGAAACAGTAGTGGAGGCTCTGTGTTTGTGAACCCAATGGCCCTTCATCTTCTTATCTGAAGAATGGATATGAGAATAGGGTATAGCCAGAATTAACTTTGGTGTATTGTGGTTTTCATACTGGATTATAGCTTAGGAGGGTTTGGGCCAAGAGAAATAGGAAATTGAACAATGATCTTGTCCTGGCAAAGATGGTTGTTTGCTGTTTGCAAATATCTTCCTTTCCTTGGGCTTCATGCCTGCAAAATGGAGGAGTTTGGCCAGATAGAAGCATCATGGTACCTTGGAAAGAATGCTATCCCTAGAGTCAGAAGACCTGGGTTTGAATCCTACCTCTGAGTCTTGCCAACTGTGTGACTTTGGGCAAATCATTTAACCACCCCAGATCTCAGCTTCCTCATCTGTAAAATGAAGCAGTTGGACTAGGTCTTTGAGGTCCTTCCAATCTCTAGTTCTATGATTGTTTGGCTCTTACATTCACTGTTCTAACATCTTTCCTTAGCCTGGGCAGTCTATGTTTCAAGGTTCCTCTTGGACCCGATATTCTATGCTTTGAGGTCACTTGCAGCTGTTAGGTTTTATGTTCTGTGATTTTATTAATCAAAGGACCTGAAATGCAGTTATTCTACTCCACTGAGTCTCCTAGAAGTCCTTGGTTAAAAAAAAATGAAAACCCAAACACAACTGTCACCTGTTGGGGGAAATTGTAACCATTTACATCTTATTATAAATTAGAGGGTCAGATAAATTAGCCATCTCTTGGAGAGCTGACAGCCCAACCTGAAGCAATTAGCTAGTCATTAGCTCGTTAAGTGTTGCTATAGCCCAGGAGTTGAGTGAGGTTCAGAGTCATAGTCCTTGCCTTCAGGAAATTTCCAATCTGGCTGGAGAGACAAGACATACACATGGTAAAGAGAAGGAAGATAAGTATGTAATTACTATTAGCATACATCAATATTTATATTTCTACACTGTCAACAATCTGTGATGTTGTCTCTGTGGACGCTCTCTGCGGAGCATTCCATCCCCTCTTCATGCCTTAGAAAAGGTATCGTCCAGCTTTGAAGAGCCGGCCAAAGGCTTCTGTCCGATGCTGTGACTAACTTTCCAGAGCTGAGGGATTGTTCCTGGCACCATATTGAAACAGCAGAAGAGGACTTTATGGAGAAGAGTATGTGATACAGACCCTAAATGTTGTCTGGGATCTTAGATAATGGAAGGATCAGGAGGAAACTGGGCCTGGAGAAGGGAAGTCATATGTTATTATTATCAGAGAGCCAGAGTCCCACTAGCATTTGAAAAAAAAAAAAGTCTTGACAGGATAGAGTTGAGGAACCAATCCAATAAAATGAAGTTTTAAAGGGATTAATGTAAAATCTGACACCTGGGTTCAAAAAATCAACTTTACAAGTTCAAAGTGGGGTGGTGTTGGTGGTAAACTATTCATTTGGAAAAGACCTAAGGGTTTTAGTGGATTGTAAGATCAATGTGTCAACAGCCAAGAAAATGAAAGAGAATTTGGGTCTCAGGGTAGGTCAGTCATACTATGGCCTGGTCAGCCCGCACTTGCAGTATTGTGTTCAGTTTGGGGCACCACTTTTTAGGAAGGATATTAATTACCCAGAGAACTTCTTCAAAAAGAGGTATAATGAGAATGGTGAAGGGTCTCAGGTTCACTCCATGTGGAGATCAGCTAACAGATCAGGGATGAGAAAAGAATTTGGAGTCAGAGGAACTGGGTTCAAACTCTGGCTTGGTAACTTTACTACCTTGGACAAGTCATCCCAGCTCTTCAGAACTCAGTTTGTTAAGCTGTAAAATGAGGGACTGGATGACCCGTGGGCTCCCTTCTATCTTCAACTTTATGATATTGTAAACTGGGAATGCTTAGCCTAGAACAGAGAATGGAAGAATAGTTAGATTTGTTCCGCTTGGGCCCCGAAGTCAGAGGCAGAGGCAATTGGTGGAAGATCTCCGACACAGATTTAAGCTTGACCCTTCCACCCCTCATTAAAGAAAGGATACTTGTCCAGGTCTGGGTTGGACCGGATGGACCGAGACCCCTTCCACCTCTGACACTGGGACTCTATTTCCCCTACTACACAATGGGTTACTTGAGGGCAGAGGCAGGTTCTGCTCCTATTTTCCCTCTCCACCCCCCATAAATTCTCTGCAGTCAGGATCCTAGTCTGCTTGTCTCTTGTAGACTGTAAGCTCACTGAGGGCAGACTCTAGATACATTCTGCTATCTTTTGACAGTTTAACTTGGAGCACAGAGAGAACTCAAGACATACTTGGTGTCTCCCATTAGAAAGTAAGCTCCCTGAGGGTAGGAAGGGTTTCATTTTTGTCATCATCTCCCCAATGTTTAGCACAGGGCTTGGCACATAGTAAAGGCTTAATAAATGCTTGTTGAAGGACTGATTGATGAATGGATGAATTTGTTACTCAGCACCATACTGAAATAAGATGGAAAATCTGAGGATTGGAGACTCTCTACCATTTGTGTGTGGGGTGGTGGCATATAAGAGGAAGGCATTGTCAGAGCAAGAAATCTACCTCAGCTGGGAAAGGGGGGAGGGAGATTCTAGTTCATCAAAGCCCCTATTCAACATACCCTGGGCTGACCACACGCATCTCCTAGCACTTCCCTGTACCTTTTATTTGTGGGTAGACCAAGGCCAGAATGTCTGACAGTTTCTTCAGTCTGGCTCTTCCCGGGGGAAAGCTAGTGCAGGCCCCAAGTCTTTTGGGTGATCACTTCAGCAGACCCCCCCAGGACCCCACACTCTGTTCCTTCTAATCGAAACAATATCGCATTATGTTTTGAGCCTTCTTGGTTCTATCTGTTTTCTCTCAAAGAGTATTTGTTTTATATCTGACATGTTTATATATGGTAACTGTTTGTTAAAGAAATCTGTCAGCGTAACTGGCTGGCCGGAAACTCTTGGCCCAAAGCCAGAAGGGCCTTTCTTGAAAACCCTTCTTCTCTAGGGGACCCAGGGGTTGGGTGCCTACCCAGAAAAGGGGCAGTGTTAGCCTTCATGGGAAGGGCTTCATGGGAAAGGACCTGGTCTGTACCCACTGAAGACCTGTCTGGGAGCCGCCCAGGAGTGGTTACCCCCCAGCAAACATTCGGAGTGGGACTCACTCTTTGTCACTAGTCAGAGAACGACATTTATGAGCTGCTGCTGAATGGGACCAGAAGGTCCTTTAATAAAACAGAAAATATGTACAGTTTTGATCATATCGGGGGACATGTTCCTGAGAATGAGACATCTTTGACAGCAGGAGCAGGGAGGAGGGGAGAGAAAATAGGGAACCTTTCTTTCATCTGGCTTCAGGGGGCTGAGGCTTCCCAGGGAAGCCGTTCAAAGGACACAGGACAGAGTAGTGACATCAGCGGCTTGTATTTCTACAGGGCTTCACAGTTTGCAAATAGCTCAGATTTTGTAGGTGGCTCCCATTTCTGCGGCACTTTATGGGGTGTGGAATACTTTCCCCTCCTCGGCTCTGTGGTGGTGGGGGTGGGGAGTAAAATGGTGATTATTCTTCTCATTTTACAGAGCAGAAAAGTGAAGCGCAATGAAGGACCCTAGGATCCCCAGGTGGCACAGTGAGTAAACAGAGTGCTAGTTCTGAAGTTAGTAAGCCCTGAGTGCAGGCCCTGCCTCAAATACTTCCTGGCTGTATGACCCTGGGCAAGTCACTTCATCTCTCTCAGCTTTAGTTTCTTCACCTATAAAATGGGGATAATAACAGCAACCTCCCAGGGTTGTTGTGAAGACTGAATTAGACAACAGATGTAAAATGCTTTGCCAACTTTAAAGTGCTATCTAAATGTTATCTGTTGTTATTACTATTATTAATTATTATAGGATCATAGAGCTACAGATGGAAAGGACCTCTGAAACCATCTAGTCTAACTGCCTCATTTTACAGTTGAGGAAACTGAGGCCAAGGGAGGCGAACACCCAAGGGAATCTGGAAAGAAAGCATCAGAGGTAGAGGTAGGCTGGGGTCTAGGGGAAAAGATTCTTGCCTCTAATTAGAAAGCAAATGGCAGAGCTGAGCATTGCGGTTTAGTGGAATGCCAAGCACCATGACGTTGTTTTTTGCTCTATTAAAATATAAGCTTCTTGAGAGAAGGAACCATCTTGTTTTTCTGAATTTGTGTCCCTAGCACTTAGCACAGTGCCTGGCGTATAGTAAGCCCTTAATAAATGATCTATCTATCTATCTATCTATCTATCTATCTATCTATCTATCTATCTATCTATCTATCTATCATCTATCTATCTATCTATCTATCATATATCTATCTACCTATCTTCCTCTCTGTGTCTCTGTCTCTCTCTGTCTCTGTCTCTCTCTGTCTTTCTGTCTCTGTCTCTCTCTCTCTCTTTACTCACTCACCCACCCACCATCCCTTCATCCCTCCATCTATCTATCCATCTCTCTATCTCTCTATCTTTCACTATCTCTATCTCAGTGCCTGAAAAATGGTAGATATTTAATAAATGTTGCAGAATGAATGAATGAAATAAACCCTGGATTTGAAATCCAAATAACTGGGCTTGAACCCTTGCTTTGCTGCTTACTACCTCTGAGACCTTGGGCAAGTGTCTTCCCCTCTGTGGATCTGTCTCCTCTTCCATAAAATGACTATCTAGTCATTGACAGAGATTGGATTAGATGGATGATCTATAAATTCCCTTCTTGCTTTGTCTATGGTCTATGAACCCAAGTCTCTGGACTCCCCGTCTAGACCTCTTTTCACTATAGCACACTAGTTCCCCAGAAGTATTGTTGTTGTTGTTTTATTCATATAGCCTTCAGAAAAATGTGTACCCAGACACAGAAAAGAAAGAAGATGGCACCATGGTGGATAGATCCCAATTAGCAAGATTTGTATATTTATAGAATATTGCATTTGGAAAGGACCTTATGGTCATAGAAAGTTAGAGCTGAAAGGGACCTTTGGAATCATGAAGGTAGGAACAGCCAGTGTCTTCTCCCTCTGTATTTCTCTCATGATCTAGAACAACCCTCTATACCTAGTAGATGCTTAATAAATGTTAGTTGAACAGATGAGTAAACTGAAGCCCAGAAAGGGGAAGGGACCTGTCCAAGGCAATACAAACACTGAATAGTGGGACTGGGCCTAGTAATACTCAAATCTCCTGCTTCACAAACCTGATGCCTATCAGCCTTTCAGAAACATTTCCACAGGATGGCCATTATCATCACTGTTATTCAATATTATATTAGAAATGCTAGCTATAGCAATAAGAGAAGAAAAAGAAATTGAAGGAATTAGAGTAGGCAATAAGGAAACAAAACTACCACTCTTTGCAGGTGATATGATAGGTATACTTAGAGAATCCTAGAGAATCAACTAAAAAGCTAGTTAAAATAATGAACACCTTGAGCAAAGTTACAGGATATAAAATAAACCCACATATATCATCAGCATTTCTATGTATCACCAACAAAGTTCAGCAGCCAGAGACAGAAAGAGAAATTCCATTTAAAATCACTGTAGACAATGTACAATACTTAGGAGTCTATCTGCCAAGACAAACCCAGGAACCATATGAACACAATTACAGAACACCTCACACAAAGTCAGATCTAAACAATTGGAAAAAGGATTAATTGCTTATGGGTAGGTCAAGCCAATATAATAAAAAATGTAAATTCTACCTAAGTTAACTTATTTATTCAGTGCCATATCAATACAACTACCAAAAATTATTTTATAGAGCTAAAAAAAATCATAACAAAACTCATCTGGAAGAACAAAAGAACAAGAATATCAAGGGAATCAATAAAAAAAAAAATGTGAAGGAAGGTGGCTTAGCTGTACCAGATCTCAAATTGCATAACAAAGTGGCAAGCATCAAAACAATCTGGTACTGGCTAAGAAATAGAGTGGTGGGTCAGTGGGATAGATTAGATTAAATATACAATACACAGTAGTAAATGACCATAGTAATCTAGTGTTTGATAAACCCAAAGATCCAAGCTTTTGGGACACAAACTCACTATTTGACCAAAAACTACTGGGAAAACTGGAAAGCAGTTTGGCAGAAATTAGGTATAGGCCAATATCTCACACCATGTATCACAATAAGGTCAAAATGGGTACATGATTTAGACATAAAGAGTGATACCATAAGCAAATTAGGGGAATAATTTACCTGTCAGATCTATGGATAAGGGAAGAATTTGTGACTAAACAAGAGATAGAGAGCATTATGGGGATATAAAGTGGTTAATTTTGATTACATTAAATTAAAAAAGTTTTGCACAAACAAAATCAATGCAGCCAAGAAAGGAAAGCAGACAACTGGGAGGAGGGGGAATTTTACAGCAAGTTTATCTGATATAGGCCTCATTTCTCAAATATATATAGAACCAAGTCAAATTTAAGCATGCAAGTCATTCCCCAATTGATAAATGGTCAAAGGATATGAACAGGCAGTTTTTAGAAGAAATCAAAGCTATCTCTATTGTCATATGAAAAAATGGTCTATATCACTATTGATTAGAGAAATGCAAATTAAATGCAAATTAAAACAACCCTGAGGTACCACCTCTCACCTATCAGATTGACTAATATGACTGAAAACGAAAATGACAAATGTTGGAGGGGATGTGGGAAAATTGGGACACTACTGTACTGTTGGTGAACTGATCCAACCATTCTGGAGAACAATTTGGAATGATGTCCAAAAGCCTATAAAACTGTGGCTATCCTTTGACCCAGCAATACCACTACTAGGTCTGTATCCCAAAGAGAGTTTGAAAAATAAAAAAAGGAAAAGGACCCACATGTACAAAAATATTTATAGCAGTTCTTTTTGTGGTGGCAAAGAATTTGAAATAGAGAGGATATCCATCATTTGGGAAATAACTGAACAAGTTGTGGTATGTAATTGTGATGGAATATTGTTGTGCTCTAAGAAATGGTGAGCAGGATGCTTTTCAGAAAAGCCTGAAAAGACTTATGTGAACTGTTGCAAAGTGCAGTGAGCAAAACCAGGAGAACATTGTACACAGTAACAGCAATACTGTGCAATGATCAACTGTGAATGACTCAGCTATTTTCAGCAATACAATGATCTAAGACAATTCCAAAGAACTCATGATGAAAAATGCTATCCACCTCCAGAGAAAGGACTTACGGAGTCTGAATGCAGATTGAAGCATACTTTTTTTCTTTTACTTTCTTTATTTTTCTTGTGTTTTCTTCTTCTGTGTTTTCTTTCACAACACGACTAATATGGAAATATATTTTGTATGATTGCACATGTATAACCTATATTAAACTTTTTGCCTTCTCAATGAGGGGGGAGAGGATGGATGGAGGGAATTTGGAACTCAAAATTTAAAAAAAAGAATGTTAAAACTTTTTACATGTACTTGGAAAATATTAAAATATTTGGATACATATAAAAACAATTTTAACATTCTTTTTTAAAAAAAATTGAGTTCCAATTCTCTCCCTTACTCCCTACCTTCCCCATGGGAAAATTTTTAGAAAACCTAACAAAATTTAAAGCTGACGTCATCGCTCCTCCCCCTTGCCACGCCCAGCCGTAAGTGACGCGCTTCTCTTGAGTAGGACGCGCTTCTGTTGAGCATGAGGCTGGGGTCTCCTCATTTTTCTCTATCTGGCAGCTGCAGCAGCTGCGGAGGCGGGCGCGCAGGCGCAGTTTGTGGCTTATGGCTAATGAAAAGGATTCTTGGAGAGCGAAAACTTTAGATGAAGTTCTTCAGAAGAAGCGAAGGAAGGAACAGGAAGAGCTGGCAGAGGCAAAACGCGTTAAATATTCAGATGTTCAGGATTCCCTTGAAGAGGGGGAGCTGAGAGATGCAGGCTGGGGGACAGGGATCAGGAACCCCCCTCACAGGATGGAAGATATCGTGAAATATAGCGGGGAAAATGCCTCCTGGGCCCTCAAACCCCCCCAGCACGTGTCACGAAAGGAAAAAGCTCCTCACGGGAAAGAGGAGAAAAGGACGGAGACACGTCGGCATCGCAGTCATTCAGCGCAGGGGTGGAGGCGTGCCAGGGTGCAAGAGAAGGAGCGAGAACAGGAGCGCCCGAAGAGGCCTCGGGAGGAGCCTCAGGAATGGGAGAGGAGGAAAAGGCGGGAGGTGATGGCTCGAGGACATCCCAGGAGGGAGAGAGAGCACCTTGAGCCACAGCTGCAAAAGAGAGAGCGAGAGAGGAAGACGAGGCAGCATCAGGAGGAGCCGAGGGAACAGGAGAGGCGCAAAGAGCGAGAGGCCAGAAGGCACGTTTCTGTACATCTCGGAACAGAGACAGAAGTGAAAAGAAGTCACTGGAGTCCGAGCCCATTACGCCAGCAGCCAGAGAGATTTGAGCGAGGGGATGGCAGGAAGCCAATCAAAGAGGAGAAACTGGAAGAGAGGGAGCTCCTTTCTGATTTACAAGATATTAGTGACAAGGAGAGGAATACCAGCTCAGCAGAGTCAGGAACTGGCTCTGTGGAGAAAGAAGAGAGCAGTAGTGAGGAACTAGAAGAGGAGGAGGAGACAGGAAGGAATTCTGAGGAAGTGTCTGAAGCAGTCTGTTGAAGGGGTGAGTGAAAAGGAAGAGCAAGAGAATGAAAACCATGTCTTAGTTGTTACGGAGTTAAGTTTTGACCATGATTTGGGAGAGACCGAAGAAGGTGAGGAAGTGCGTCTTAGGGGACCATAATCCAATGCCATGATAGAAGATTATGTTCCAGATTCTCCAGTCTTAGCTCTCATGGAGCTGAAACAGGAGCTCCCCAAATACTTTCCTACCCTCCAAGGTTGTCTGAGTGTGCAAGAATTCCAGTATCTGAACAGGATTGGAGAAGGCACATATGGTGTGGTATACAGAGCAAAGGACAAAAAGACCAATGAAATTGTAGCTCTGAAACGGTTGAAAATGGAAAAGGAGAAAGAAGGCTTCCCCATTACCTCTCTCAGGGAAATCGGTCTCATTCAGAAAGTTCAGCACCCAAACATCATCACCCTCCGGGAGATCGTGGTAGGCAGCAACACGGACAAGATCTACATGGTAATGAATTATGTGGAGCAAGACCTCAAGAGCCCCATCGAGACCATGAAGCAGCCCTTCCAGGCAGGGGAAGTGAAGACGCTGATGATTCAACTCCTTCAGGGGGTTAAGCATCTTTGGGACAATTTGATCCTTCACAGTGTCCTCAAGACTTCCAACTTGCTCCTCAATCACGTGGGCATTTTAAAAATTGGTGATTTTGGGCTGGCCAGAGAATATGGCTCCCCAATAAAAGCTTACACTTCCATGGTAGTGACCCTTTGGTATCGGCCCCGAGTTGTTACTAGGAGCCAAGGAATATTCTACTGAGATAGATATGTGGTCAGTGGGATGTATATTCGGAGAGCTGTTAACTCAGAAGCCTCTATTTCCAGGGAAATCAGAGATTGAACAGATCAACAAAGTTTTTAAGGACCTGGGAACTCCAAGTGAGAAGATTTGGCCTGGTTACAGTGACCTTCCAGTAGTGAAGAAAACAACTTTTGTAAAATATCCCTATAATCACTTAAAGAAAAGATTTGGGGCTACTCTCTCTCACCAGGGCTTCAGTCTGATGAACAAGTTCTTGACATACAATCCTAGCTGGGGGATCAACGCAGAAGACAGCTTGTCGCATGAATACTTCAGAGAAACCTGCCTTCCCTTTGACCCTTCCGTGTTTCCCACATGGCTGGCCAAGAGTGAGCAGCAGAGGGTTAAGCATGGCACCAGCCCACGCCTTCCAAAAGGAGGACTTGATTACAGCCAGCTGGGGGACTATGATCTCAAAGACCCTGGCTGCCATCTCACCACCACCAATCATGGAATATCTGCTTCTGGCCCGGGCTTCAGCCTCAAGTTTTAAACTGCCTACCAGTCCACAGGGCTAAGCAAAACCTGATAGAGCTGCAGCCGGACCATGGCTATGAGCACGTGGGAATACTCCGGGGTGGAGGGGCTGGAGAGCGTGCCTCTCCACGCCCCTTGCCCCTCCATGGAAACACATGCAGCTTAGGAGGGCAGAGAGGTTGGGGACGTCCGGAAGAACTGGGAACTTTGGTGTTTCGTTTTGGGAACTTGTGTGTTAACGCGATTATTACATGATTTAACCAACTGGAGTTTCTCTGTTGACCCTAACCTTCTAGGCCCCGCCGTGCTGGGGGTAGGGGTGGGAAGACCTTTTAGGGGAGCTGAGCTGGAGCCCGAGCCCCCGCCCAGCCGTCCCTGCGGTCACCCTTGAGTTCAGCCGCTCCCTCCCGTGCGGGGAGAGGCTGCTTACAAAGGCCCAAGTGTTGCGAATCAAGTCGGTTTTGTCTTCGCAGTAAAATTGAAGTCAAGGAAGATTTTTTCTTCTTTCCTGGAGACACCGTGCCCCGTTTCCAGCCCCGGGGGGACGGCGCGCGATCCCCTGGCCCATTTGGTGGGAAGCCAGAACAAAAGAGACTTATTGGCCCTGGAGTCGAGAGTGATAGGCGCCGTGGTTCTGGGGGCAGCCAGCCCCGTTCAGGGAGCCTGGGCAAGGGCATAGGTATTGGGTGGGGAGGGGTTTACAAGGGAACAGAGGCTGCGGGGCGGTGCCATCGCTTGCTGCCCGACGTTCTTGGAGCCCTCTTCCCACTGTTAGGCTTGGGCCCCTCGACCCTTCCTGAATCCCCCAGCCCTAACCTCTTCTGGGCTCCCTACCCCTACCCTCGTTCGCTACCCCTTTTCCCTCCCCCACCTCCAGCTCACACCTCCTCCCCTGGGCCCCATCTTACCAGGCAGGAAACTTCAGTTAGGCTCACACTGACTGGCTCAGGGAGGGAATGAGTTCTTCTTATCCTCCATTTACTGTTTTAAAGAGGGCGAGACTTCATTCATGCGGTCTGTTCATTCATTGATTCACTTAATCGTTCCTTTAGAGCTGGAGGGGAAGGCAGCATGTGGTACAGAATAGCATAGAGTGCAAGAAGCTGGGTTCAAATACCCTGCCCCACTGTGGCTTGGGAGCGTATGATCCAGGACAAGTCACTTAACATCTCTGGGCCTCAGTTTCCTCATCTGTAAAATGAGGGGAATGGACTTGATGGCTCTAAATCTATTCTTAGGATTAGATGACTTTTATGGCACCTCCCAGCTCTAGATCCTCTGAGAATTCTCTTTCCTAACAATGTGAAGTCCGTGGCTGGTAGGGACTGTTTCTACGTTTGTATGCCCCAGCGCCCAGAGCGTGGCAGGTACTTAATACATGATTGTGGGTTGCTTGTTTTTCCTTTGACTTGTTTTTTGTTTGTTACTAATATAGAGAACACCCAGGGAGGAGACTCCCTTCACCAGTACAGATCATCACCTCCACAACTTGCAGTTTTAAAGAATTGCCTAGGACACTGAGGCAAAGTGACTTGTCCAGAGTCACACAGCCAGTATGTGTCAGGCAGGACAGGAACCCTTCCCAGCTCTGTGACTGGTTTTCTCTGCAGGATGACACTGCCTCTCTTGATTGGTTTTTCAGGTGCACTTAATGCAAATGCCTTCCCTCAGTGCACTATCTCCAGTCTATGCTACATATATCCTGTCTGTACATAGTATTTTCATGTTATCTCCCCATAAGACTGTAATCTCTTGGAGAGCAGGGACTGTGTTTTTACTCCCGCCCCCAATCCCCCCATGAAGGCTAGATACCTTTAAAATCACTTCCTGAACTAAATTGCTCCTTGGCTCATGAAATACATGTCTAATGGTCAGAGCTGTAACTAAGGTAGAGTGACTGGAGCTTTGACCCAGGGTTATTACGGTAGAAGAGAACAACAGCTCTGCACCAAATTTGCCAGGAATAATTAGTTAAAATAGGGAGCTACCCAAGCGTCTTCTCCAAAGGATCTATGTCTCCCCTTCTACTTACCTGACAACTGGATTGGTCTTAAAAAGTTGATATTTGGGCACATTTCATACTGCTGGTCCTAGTTTTATTTTAGGCTAGTTAGAGTTCTGTGGATGGTCGAAATAGAAGCCTATGGAGGAGGAATTTTGGGAGAGAGGGGAGGGAGGAGGTCAGTTCAAATATCCAAATCACATTTCAGGTAAATCGAGGCCTGGCTGAAACATTAGGATTTGAGTCTTTGGTAAAGGGGCTAGCAAGAAGCGTCCTATCAGAGGGCTGGGCTGAGGATCATATACCAACAGTTTGGCTTTTGTCAGTTACTGATTTCTAAGGTCTCTATTTTTGGTTGCTATTTCAGCTAATCCCATGAACTAACCTCAGTCCTTGAGCCTAAGCTGTCTTAAGTAAATTGTATACTACATAGGAGCAGAGAGGATACAATGGGAAAGTGTGGTGTGGGCTTCAGACCTGGGCTGAAACATCAGGGGAATTTCTCGAGCATAAACTGACTTCTGTCCCCCAAAGCCAAAGAGATCACTACACAGTGAATCCTGTAGTCTGGTGTAGATGGCTAATTCAAACCACTTTGGTCAAATAAACCAACCTTTCCCTAGTCATCCTGGGTGCCAGCCGTGCATTGTCTTTGCTATAGGGGAGATGAGAGGAGACCTAGGCCTTCAGGTAGTTCAGAATCAGAAGGATACAGGACTCTGAGCATGGGCGGCTCATAATCTGGGGGAGACAGAAAAAGAACAAGCCTATATGGGGGGATGAGTATTTACCTAGCACCCTAGCACTACACTAAGTGCTTTTACAAATATTATCTCACTTGATCCTCTCAACAACCTGGAGAGGATAATGTTATCATTATCTCCATTTTGCAGTTGAGAAAACTGAGGCAAACTGAGGTTAAGTAACTTGCTTAGGGTTGCACAGCTACGCAGTGTCTGAGGCTGGATTTGAACTCTGGTTCAAATAGCTGCCTCTGTCAACACCCACATAATATATTGGCTTAATGTTTATAGTTTACTAAATGTTTGCTTCCTAACTGGTCTCCTTGCCTCAAATCTCTTTCCTGTATAATCCACCCTTCATATAGCCATCAGTGATATTCATAAGGCCCAGGTCACTGTCCTGATCAATAAATTCCATTGCCCCTGAGATTGAGTACAAACTTCTCTGTTAGACATTTAAAATCTTTCACAGTTTTTTCCCCACATTATTCTCCAACACACACTCTACCTTCCAGTACATATGACATTTAAGCTCTTACCTTCATGCTTTGTACAGGATGTCGCCCATGCCTGGGGTCCCCTTTTCATTTCTGTCTCTTAGAATGGTAATTTCCTTCAGATCCCAGCCCAGATGCCATTCCTACTTTAGGCCGTAGATCTTTCAGCTGCTTATACCCTTCTGCCTCCCCTAGCTGATATTAATCTCATATTTATTTTCTTATATACTTTGCCTCTGTGTGTGTGTGTGTGTGTGTGTGTGTGTGTATGTGTATGTGTGTGTGTTGTCTTCCACAGCAGGATGTAAGCTCCTCTAGGACAGACACTTTCATTTTTGTCTTGGTATTTCTAGTGCCTAGCATTGGGCTTGCTATACAGAAGGAGCTTAATAAATGCTTCCTGATTGTTTTCGTAGACATCTCATTTAATCATTACAACAAACTGGGAAGTAGACTGGGCACTTATTAGTATACCCATTTTACAAACAAGGAAGCTTTGGGGAAGGTGGCCAGCCCAAGGTCTTACTGTGGCTGGTGAGGTGGTCACTTGAACACAGATCTTTCTGATTTCAAGTCTTAACACTGTATACTTCTAAGTAGAGGAGTATGAAAGTTGGGAGGAAGCTGAGATAGCTGTGAGCAGGAGTTGGAGGGTTTTCAAGACTGTGGGGCAGGGGAGCTGGGCAGGATTTGGAATGGAGAAGAGAGAAGAGGCTTGGAAAGGGTCTATCTCTGGACTTTAGTGACCTGTGGTCTGCTTTTTAGGCCAGCTCCTTTCATGAAACTGGTCCACAGGACTTCTCTCTCTGGCTTTTACTTTCACTATTCATAGACTAGAGAGACTGTATGATAAAAGAAAGGGTTAAAGAGCTGACCTTCAAATAAGAGCTGGGTTCGAATCCTGCTTCTCATAAAAGCTAGCCGTGTGACCCTAGGCAAGTCACTTAATCTTGAAATACTCTAGGCAACTCTAAGACTTTAAATTGCAGAGAAATTATTGACCTGCACTGGTAGAAGGGGAGTTTCCTCTCCCATACTAATGAAAACACATGTTCAGCCCTATTCATATGATTACCGGTTTTGAGCTGCATTTTTAGGGTTGTTTAGTAGTTTTCAAACTTTTCGGTTTCAGGATCTCTTAACACTTTTAAAATTTATTGAGAGCCCCCCCCAAGATCTTATGTGCATAATATCTATTGCTATTTCCTCTTTTAGAAATTAAAACATCTTAATATCATGAAGATCAATCAATAAACATTTATTAACTACCTACTATGTGCCAAGCACTGTGCTAAGCACCCGGGGGTACAAAGAAAGGTAAAAGACGCTTTTTGCTTTAAGGATGCCACAGTCTGGTAATTTATTGTGTAATCTGATTAAAGGAGTCTCTGAATTCCACTTGGAGATCCCAAGGCCTCCTAGATCTTTCCAGCCACCAAGCTCACGTGATGCCCAGGGCTCAGAAGATAGACTGCCTCCTTCCTGGTCCCTAAAGAATTCCCTCTCTGTCTGTCTATTGCCATTATCTCCAGATGCAGGACCTCAGGCCTCTGCACCCTTCTTCCCTCCCTCACCCTTCCTGCCTCTACACCCTCCAGGCTATGAGTCCTTTTTTTCTAGGGTTTATTCACAAAAGACAAGAGAATCTACAAACTCAGATATAACACACCAGAAGGAGATCATTAGCTGAATTTATGAAAATTCCCTGGTTGTAAACTGCAGGGCCCCTAAGCCTTTTGTCCTAATCCTTAATTAAAATGTTCTCCAAGCAGAGCCTTGCTTGTGAACCTTTCCAGGATGGAAGCCTCTACATCACATCCAGCTCTCTGGTCTGCCCCCTCCCCCCAAGAATGTTCTTTGTTCCCAGAATTCTCTCTTTTTTCCTAGTCTTAGTGAATTCAGAAACCTCCCAATGGCTTGGTGGGTTTTGTGGGTTGTCTGTTCTTTCTTGCTCCATAATCCTTTACCCCAAAGTTGGGGAGCAGATAGAATCATGCTTGAATTTTTTTTTTTTGGTGACTTGAATATCATAGTAACTCTACCTACCACTACTCAGCATACTACCTGACAAATGGAGTATCATTCCCAGTCAGCCAGTCAAGAAGTAATTATTAAGCACCTACTATGTACCTGGCCTTGTTCTGGGAATACAAAGAAAGGCAAAAACACTGTCCAAGAGTTCAATGAGTTTACAGTCTAATTAATGGGAGAGACGGAATGAAAACAACTTTGTGCATACATGATGTATGCAGAGTAATTGGGAGTTAACCTCTGAGAGAAGGCACTAGTCTCTGGTGGGACTAAGAAATGTCTCCTGTAGAAGATTGGCCTTTGAACTGAGTCTTGAAGGAAACCAGGGAAGCTGAGACACGGAGATGAGGAGGGAGAACGTTCCAGGCAGAGAGGACATTGGGGACGAGGCACAGAGACTTTGCTTTATTGTGTGGGAGGGACAGCAGGGTGGTCATTGTAGATGGATCTAGAAATTGGGTCAGGAGTAACAGGTAAGAATATTGGAAAGGTAGGAAGGGGCTGGGTTGTAAAGAACTTTAATGCTGAACAGATAAATTCATACTTGATCTTACAGGTAATGGGGTGCCACTGGGATTTATTGAGCGGAGAACATAACAATAGTCAGGGCTGTGCTTTAGGAAAATCACTTTGGCAGCTGAGTGAAGGATGGGTTAGAATGGGAAGAGATTCCAAGTAGAGAGACTACTGGCTCTTACAGTGTAGGATGATGGAAAGCACAACTCTGTTGTCAAAGGACCCAGGTTCAGATCCTGTATTTGATGCTGGATTTGACTGACTGTGTGACCTTTCATGGGCACATGAAAGTTCTAGTTCTTCATTCCTTAAATGAAGGGGGTTTGGAGCAGATGACCCTTTCTAGTTCGAGATCTGGGCTTCTTTGGCCTTCTCTGCTCTGACCTGCCTGTCCAACTGAGGGAACACCCTCCTCTTTCACATATGCTATGTTCCAGCCAGACTAGATTGCTCTGGTCTCCAGGGGCCACCCTGCTGGCTCCCCTCTCTGCCCCATGCACAGAATAGATATGCCTCCATCTCTAACAGTGAAAACATTTCCTTTCCTTAAAGGCCCGGCTCGAGTCTCTCCTGATTCCCCAAGCAGGGACCCACAGTACCCTGCCACATCCTCACAATAATAGAAGTTGGAAAGGTAAAAGGCACAAATAATTTTTCCTTAGTTTCAAAAAAGTCAAAGTCAGAGGTATTAATCACTGGGGGAGGGGTGCACTCTGCACCCTGAGTCAGGAAAGAAGTGAATAAACGGTATTCTGTCAGTCTAACTCTGCTAGGAGTGAGGGCTGGGGATCATTAATCCAGGGAGTCATATGAAGAACTCTGTGTGGTCACCTAAGTGGCCCTTTTGTGGGCAGGGTAGTGCTGTGCTTCTGCCTAACAAAAGAGCTGGAAATATGTTGACTAGCCCAGAGGCATATTGGCCTAGACTAGTACTTAGTAAGGAGGCAGCTAGATGGCTCAGTGGATAAAATGCTAAACTTGGAGTCAGGAAGACCTGAGTTCAAATCATCTGGTCTCAGATGATTAGCTTACTAGCTGTGTGACTTCCAGGCAAGTCACTTAACCTTTGTTTGCCTTAATCCACTGGAGAAGGAAATGTTGAGCCACTCCAGTATCTTTGCCAAGAAAACTCCAAGGACAGTAAGGCCCATGGAGAGGACACAGTTGAACAACAAAAACAACAAAGCAACTTAGTAAGAGCTAACACTTTCCTGAGGACAGTGCAGAGGAAACAGTGTTGGGGGCAGCAACAGAAAAATGGCAGCGATGGAGCCTTGGCCAGATCAAAAGACTGGACCACACTGAGTGGCTGGAGGGAGGAGAGAAATTCTTTCCTCCTTTGATGTTCACTAGGTCCAAATTTATTACCAATCCAGGTCCTGGTGGCTGTTATCCACGCTAGGTCGTTCTTCTCTTTGCTCAAAGAATTCAGTGCCTGGTTCAGTGGTCCTCTCCACTCCACCAGCTGCCTTTCTACTAAAGGATTTCAGTGTGTTGGTGTTTACTCAAACACCTGACCTCCTACTTCTTCAGTCTCTTCTACTCCCAATATGGGACTCCTCTACTCCACCTCAGCCACACTTTTGAATGGTCTGTCACACCCATGATCTTAGCATCAACCATAAATGTTCTACTTCCAGTTTATAAACCTACCTTTATTCAATTGTAACCACTCATCCTATCTCGATCTAAACCATATCTCTCCTAAACCAGTTCTGTGTCCTGATGGGAACCTCCATGCCCTACACTGCTCAGTTCTGTCCCAGGCTATCCCCAAGGCTCTGACTTGAGTTTCTTCCTATCTCCATCTTGACCTTGTGGTCAGGTTGGTCAGTTCCATGCTATCCTTCACTCTATGGTCTCATGTCTTGCCTGCCTCTAGCCCTAAATAACCCTTGCCATTTACTTCTTCCATTCCTTCTCACATGTTACTGAATGGAGCTGAGGCTGACTGGGCCTACTAGAACTTCATATTACCTAATTTTACCTGGGCCCTCATTGTAGACAGATAACCTCTTTATTCTTCCCTAATCCATTCTCTATCCCACTCCCCACAAAAGCTGTTCTAGACCTGCTCGCCATACACCTCTCACATCTTTTCCACCTTGGACCTTGCCTCTTTACTGAGAAAATAGGGAGACAGAAGGAAATAAAGACTTATTAAGCCCCTACTATGTGCCAGGCACTGTGCTAAGCACTCTTATTTGATCCTCACAACAACACCATGAGGTAAGTGCTATTATAATCTCCATTTTACTGTTGAGGAAACTGAGGCAGCCGGAGGTTAAGGGATTTGCCCAGTATCACTTGGATAGTAAGTGTCTGAGGCTGGATTTGAACTCAGTTTTTCCTGATCATAGGCCCAGCCCTCTACCTAAAATAGAGGCTGTTCACTTTGAGCTCTCTCTTTTCTCCATCTCAAAACCCCTTCATATTTGCCCCTGTTCTCTCCTCTTTTACTCCAGCCTCTGTTAAGAAGGTGGCATTTATCCTTCCCAAAGCCAGTCTCTCTACGTGTACCCCTGATCCTATCTCCTTCTGCTCCTCCAGCTGGTTTACCCCCATGATTACTCCCCCTTTTTTCTCTCTCCAATCTTCCATCTCTCCCTATTTTCCCCTCTTCTCTGCTGTCTACAAGCACGCTCAAGTTTCTTTCATCCTTAAAAATCCCTCAGTGAGCCTATCCTTCCCTCAAGCTGACATCCTATCTCTCTCCTCCCTTTCACAGCTGAGCTCCTAGAAAAACCAATTTATCCTCTGCCACCTCCACTTCCTCTGCCCTCACTC
Source organism: Vombatus ursinus (assembly GCF_900497805.2). Lineage (NCBI taxonomy): Eukaryota > Metazoa > Chordata > Mammalia > Diprotodontia > Vombatidae > Vombatus > Vombatus ursinus. The sequence continues at coordinate 7,142,666 of NW_020954596.1, read as the reverse complement.
TGTAGCCTGGTTTCTGACCTCATCGCTCAACCGAAACAGCTCTCTTCAGAGTTACCCATGATGTCTTCTCTGCCTCACTGGTCCTGCCTCAGTCCTCAGCCTTCCCAACCAGCCATCTGCTCTTTCGACACCGCTGATCACTCTCTCCTCCTGAATACTCTTCTCTTCTTTGGATTCTGCCTTGGTTCACCTCCTCCCTATCACGGTCTTCTTTGCTGGTTCATCTGGGAGCCCCCTCGAACTCTGATTACTTAGCACAGCCTCTCTCACATGGTATGCACACAATCAATGCTTCTGAATTGAATGGGAAAGATGCCCCTTTTTTTTAGATGGGCATCACTAAGCATAGAGAAGATGTATATGGGGACAGGGGGGTGGTGATGATGAAGCCAAATTATGGTGCAGAGGATAAGGGAAGTCAGGTAAGTTCTATGCAGTCAGTCAACCAGTAAGCATTTATTAAGTGCCTGCTGTGTGTTGGGTACTATGCTAGGTGCTGGGGGTATTTTAAAAATAGTCCCCAAGGCCCTTAAGGAGCCTATATTTTAGCCAGGGGAGAGAAGATGTACATATTTTGTTGTTCAGTCATTTCAGTTGTATCTGACTCTCTGTGACCCCATTTGGAGTTTTCTTGGCAGAGATACTGGAGTGGTTTGCCATTTCCTTCTCCAGCTTGTATTACAGATGAGGAAACTGAGGCAAACAGGGTTAAGTGACTTGCTCAGGGTCACACAGCTAGTAAGTGTCTAAGGCTGAATTTGAACTCGTCTTCCTGACTCTGGCCTGGCATTCTATCCACTGTGCCACCTGGCTATCCCATGTACGTATTTACATATTAGATAGGTAGATAGATGGGTAGATAGAATGATAAAGACAGACACAAACAAATAGATAGATGATAAATAGATGATAGATAGATGATAAATACATGATAGATAGATGGCTAGATGATAAATAGATGATAGATAATGATAGATGATAGATTGATAGATAGATAATAGATAAATGATAGATAGATGATAAATAGATGATAGACAGATGATAGATGAAAAATAGATAGATGATAAATAGATAGATAGATAGATAAGGAAGTTTAGCCTGAGCAGCTTAGGGCCCAGGAAGGATGCTTCTACAAGGTGGAGCTTGAACAAAACCTTGGAGGAAGCTAGCAGATCCTGAGAGACAGAAGTGAGGCAAGCATGCGTTCAAGGCTTGGGGGCCAGCCAGTGCCAAGGCATGCAGCCCAGAGATGGAGTGCTGTGTATGTGGAACAACAAGACAGCTATTTTGACTGCATCTGTGTGGGTGGAAGAAAGGAATGTGGGACACGGCTCAGAAATGTAGGCTAATCTCAGGCTGTGAAGGGTTTTAAATGCCAAATAAAAGAGCTGGGAGGTAATAGGGAGCCACTGGAGTTTATTGAGCAGTGGACTGATAGATTTATGTTTTTGTAGGGAAAGCCCTTTTAGATCTGTCTTCTGTGTTCAAGTAACTGAGGCATTTGTAAATCTCACAGTCCAAAGATTACAAGCAAACACTTAGGGAAAATAACGACTGGGCCAATGGGATCGCTGACCTCTCCAGAGGCCCCTCTGTCTCTACAATCTTAGCTCTCCCATTGATTCGTATGATTTCAAGGAAGTCTTTCCCATCTAGGCCTCAGTTTCCTCTTTGGTAAAATAAGCTCAGACTAAACAGGCCCCTCTCAGGTCTCTATTTTGTGATGTAATGGAAACAGTGCTGAATTTAGAGTGGATGGCAGACCTGGAATAAACGTGCAACAAATGGGCTTTGGGGCATTGAGATCTGAGCAGAGGGGACCTGTGCTTCTGCCTGTCAGTGACTACTGTCCCTGAACCTCATTGCTTCCCCTGCCTCAGGCTACCTTCCCTTTTGGGATAAGGGCTGAATTTTTTTGGTGGTGAGGGGAACTACCCCCCTTTCCTGGGGGTGATCATAGCTATGGTCAGACTGTCCTCTGCACAGCCACCAGAGCCATCTTCTCCTTTCAAACTAAATTTTCCCTAGTTATAGTTAGTTACCATTCCATTCCAAGAACCTGGGTTTAAATCCTGCTGCATTACTTATGCTCGCTGAGTCTCAGTTTCCTTTTCAATAAAATGAAGAGGCTGGACAAGGTGACTTTCATGGTTCCTTTCAGATGTGACATTTAAAGTAAGAGTTCTAAGCTCCCTTCCAGTCCAGACCGTCTGTGATTCTCTTATTCCCATGAGGAAATTTCCTAGCACAATAGAGGCATGAGGGGAACGGGTTATATGGACAATGGCCCCTAGAGAAAGACTACACCAAGGTGGGAAAAGCAGATCGGACAGGAGGCTCCACACCATTATCAGTATCAGGAGAAAATGAGACACAAGTTAGATTTCACAGTTGTGGAAACCCAAGCCACACTGAGGGTCTGTGTTCCCAGACACAAATCAATGCCTGTTGTCCCCAGTGCCCAGGGTCCCGAGGGCCTCTCCAATGCCCCCTCCCCCAGGCCTGTAATGTTTCTCCTTTTCTGACACTGGGCACCACCTGATGCCAAGTATGAGCCCCTGGGGAGGACACCAGAGAAAGGCTTACATTGAGCAGAGATGAGGCCTCAGCCTGATGCGGGGAGACATCGATAGCTGTCATCGTCCCCCAGACCGGCTTCTGGACAATGGGCCAGGCAAGGCTGGGGCTTGTTGGCTGTCCCTGGCAGTAAGCAAACACTCCTAGCTTCACCACGCATTGTTCCTAGGCTCTCTGTCCTGGACACCCGACCCAAATCACAGCTGTTATCTGAGCAGGAATGGGGGAAGTGACTGAGCCATTACTCTGAGTATGACACTGCATTCATTGGCTCCCTAGCACAGTATGCAAAGCTCCCATCTCCCTGAAACCCTGGGACCAGAATCCCAGAATTCTGGCATGAGAAGGGGCACCAGAGGGGAGTCAGTGCAACCCATACCTGAGCAAGAATGCCCAGTGTAACATCCCTAACCAGTCCTAACTTTTCCTCTGCTTGAAGATTTCCAAATTAGGGAGGAAACTCACCACCTACCAAAGCCTTTGCTTTCACTTTGGGATAAATTTCTTTGTTAGCTTGTTCAACCCCTGTGCAACTCCCCTTCTCCCTTCCTAGATCCCTCTTGTACTAGGCAACTTAAAGACAATGATTATATTCTCCCTAAATCTTCTCTTCCTTTGGGTAGAATATTCTCAGCTCCAAGGTTAGCCCATTTTTGTTCAAAAAATCTGAGGTCATAAGCATTGTCTAAGCCCCTTACATTGCCTGGGCCGGTGACAATGGCTACCTCTACCTTTATTTCTGTGTCTGGTCCCCTGCCCACCTGGAAGCATGGGCCTAGTGAGGCATGGTCTCTTAACTTGCCCTGCCTCTGAGCTCTGGGCATGGTTTAGGGAATGAGGCGAGGGTCAGAGGGGTCAACAGCTTAGCTAGTACCACCTGTTTCCCCATTCCAGGCCAAGCCAGGTACATGGCTTTAGGATCTGAAGGCTTTGCCTCCCTCCTTCTGTAGCTCACTGTGGCCTAACCTCAAAGCTTAGCTATGAACCTCCCAAATCTGTCTTCCCATGTAGTCTCAGGGGCAGCTACAAGAGGCTGTCATTGACGTGGCATTTTCCCTATTCTGGGTGAGAGGCTCAAAGCGGGCTCCTAGGGCAGGGACCAGGGTAAATCCTGATGAATAAGAGCTATGTAATAAGAAAAGGGGCTGATGATTTTTGGCTCTGCTGGGTACAATGGATCAAGTGATAAGTCATTCACATCCTTTGACCTCTGCCTTAACTAGTTAAAGTGCTATAAAGCAGCCTTAGAAACAGACCCTTGCCTAGTCACCCAGAAGACTAATTTACACTCAGGATAATAGAATATCACAGTGGAAAGGGATCTTCCAAAGGAACATAGACTGTCATAGTTAGGAGGGTCCTTAGGACACAGAATCTCAGACCTGGGAAGAACCTTACAGGTCACTTAATCCAATCCCCTCATTTTACAGATGAACAAATAGGCTCAAGAAGTTAAATGACTTAACTGAGGTCCCAGGAGGATTAAGTCAGCAGAACGAGAATCTGAACCCAGATCCTTTGACTCTGAAGTCCAATACTGTCTGTGCTGGACCACCAACATAGAAAAAGAGTGCTGGGAGGTCCCTTTGAATATGGAACATTAGAGCTTGAGTTTATTACTTCTGTTTTCTGAGCTAGAGAAAAAAATATCTTGCTTTACTGTGCTTACTGCTTACTATTATGGGGATAATTATTTGCAAACCATAAAATGCTGCAAAAATGGCAGCTATTAGCCTTCCAACTAACATGCCAGGGATAGTTTGGGAGAGGTCGGTATGATCGTCCTCGACGTCACATCACAGGACGAGGTTGTTTCCAAATGTTTTTGGCACTTCTTCACCATGTTAATTTAATTAACGCACATGAGTGCAGTTTTAAGCTATTAAAGCCATCAAAACTTGAGGCTGCCCCAAGACTTTTGCAACACCCTGTTGTCTGGTGATTCCTCTCCCCCTCCACTGAATTCCTCCATGCTTTCTCAAGCCACTGAGCTCCTCGGATGGACTCCTTATAACTTTCCTCTCTCAGGCTTCCCAGTATGGCCTAGCCCATGGTGGACCTCTCGCTCCACGCTGAGCGTAGGCCTTATAGTTGAGATCTGTACTACTCATGTTTCCCGGTCGTCATACATATTGTCTCCGCCTATAGAATGTAGGCACCTTAAACATATCTATTTCTGTCCTTTTGTTTTCCCAGTGCCCAGGCCTCAACAGTGAGAGTTTTGTCTTTCCAGACAGACTGTGAGATTCCAGAGGACTGAGCCTAGATCTGCTCCTTCCAAGTGTTCCCCTGTCCACCCAAGGTACTTGAAGTCAATGCCTTCCTCTTCCTCTGTGTGCCCCGGACTGTTTCCTGAAGGCAGGACCTGGGGCTGCTCCTCCTTTGTCTCTTTTAGACTGTTAAGCTTCCTGCAGGTAGGATCTGGGTTTTCTCTTCCTTTATCTCTTCCAGGGACTGAGTCTCAGCAACTCAGAATGAATCTTCCAATGTTCATTCTCCTGAAAGTCTGAAGTTACTGCGAGTGACAAGGACCAATGAACCTGGTTGTGTCTCCTATTTTCTTGGAAGTCTTTTGTCAGTACCAAGGTGCTGGTAAATGTTTAATAACCAGCTCTCTGAAAATGCAAAACACTTTTACATTTAATCTGCATCATGAACATTTTCTTTCTTTCTTTCTTTCTTTTTTTTTTTTGAGGTGATCAGTTAAGTGATTGCCCAGAGTCACATAGCTAGTAAGTGTTGAAGGCTGGATTTGAACTCAGGTCCTCCTGACTCCAGGGAGGGTGATCTATCCACTGCATCACCCAGCTGCTCCAGTTTTTGTTAAGTGTAGACCAGATATGTCAAACACAGGACTAACAGTAACATTCTTGAGTACAGCCCAAATCAGATTAAAATGTAATTGGGAAAGATTCAACAAAATAAATAAAAATGCAATAAAACAGAGGTAATGTTACATTTTAAAACTAAGTCAATATGTGGTCTACAGTGATCCGTATGTGTGGAGTAGTGATCCCTATTTCTATTTGAATTTGACACTACTGCTCTAGACAATCAATAAAACAGTAAATCAAGCTCTGATTTGTAGCATTTGCTGTCTTCTGAGTTGTAAATCCTCACACTGAAAATTTAGCAATCAGCTCTCGTGAAGCAGTTGGAGCTGGTTCCAGCACACCCCTGAACCACAATCACATCTTCTTTATATCCCTCTTGTTGGGGGGTAGGGCTTGGAGGAACCTCTGAGCAGTGTCATGAAACAGAATTAGGTAACTCTGAAGTTCCACTTCGCAAACCCGTCGGATTGGCAAAGATGGCAATAACTGATTATGACAATTGTTGGAGGGGCTGGGAGAGAACAGGCACATTAATGCACTGTTGGTGGAGCTATCAACTGGTCCAATGATTGCTGTTGTTCAGTCATGCCTGACTCTTCATGACCCCATGGACCAGATGGTCCGTGGGGTTTTCTTGGCAAAGATACTGGAGTGGTTTGCCATTTCCTTCGCCAGTAGATTAAGGCAAACAGAGGTTAAATGACTTGCCCAGGGTCACAGAGCTAGTTAAGTGTCTGAGGTTGGATTTGAAATCAGGTCTTCCTGACTCTAGGCCCAGTGTTCTATCCATTGAGCCATCTATCTGTCTTTGGTCCAATGATACTGGAGAGCAATTTTGAATTATGCCCAGAGTAACAAAACTGTGACTCTGACTCATTGATACTACTATTAGGCATGTACATCAAAGATATCAAGTGCTGAGGAAAAGGATTCATGCATACAAAAATATCCACAGCCACGCTTTTTATTGCAGCAAAGAATTGGAAACAAAGTGGATGCCAGTTGGGGGAATGGCTGGACCAATTATGGTATATGAATACAGAAGGATATTGTTGTGTGGTAAGAAATTACAAAAGGGGCATACCCTTTGACCCAGCAATAGCACTTCTAGGACTGTATCCCAAAGAGATCATACAAATGGGAAAGGGACCCACATGTACAAAAATATTTATAGTACTCTTTTTGTGGTGGCAAAGAATTGGAAATTGAGAGGATGCCCATCAATTGGGGAATGGCTGAACAAGTTGTGGTATATGGATGTGATGGAATACTATTGTGCTATAAGAAATGATGAACAGGCTGACTTCAGAAAAACCTGGAAAGATTTGCATGGTCTGATGCTGAGTGAAGTGAGCAGAACCAAGAGAACATTGTACACAGTAACAGCCACGTTGTGTGATGACTAATATTGATAAACTTAATCCTTCCCAGCAATACAAAGATCTAAGACATCTCCAAAGGCCTCGTGATGGAAAATGCTATCCACATCCAAAGAAAGAACTAGGGAATTTGAATTGCTATTTATTTTTCTCTTCTGTTGAGTTTTGTTTCCTCTTTCTGGTGGTTCCTCCTATTGGTTCTAATTTTTACTTACAACATCATTAATGTGAAAATATATTTAATAGGAATATATATGTATAGCGTATATCAGATTGTGTGCTGTCTTTGGGATGGTGATGGGAAGGAAGGGGGAGAAAAATTTTAAACTCAAAAGCATATGAAAGTGATTGTTGATAAATCAAAATAAATTAATAAAAAATTTTTTAAAAGTTGTTGATTTTGTTAGTCTTTTCAAAGAACCAGCTTTAATTTTGTTTACCAGTTCAAAAATCTTTATATTTTCCATTTTTTCTGTTTTTTAATTATGAAGGTTTCCTATTTTGTGATTATATCAGATTTGCTTATTATTTTCTAATTTTAGTGGTATATTTAGCTTATTGATGATTTCTTTTTCTTTTTTATTAATGTGTTTTGAGAAATATTTTTTCCATTAGAGACTTCTTTAGCTGTTTCCCAGAATTTTTTGTGTACTGCTTTATTATCATTCTTTTTCACATAATTATTCATTGCATGATTTGTTCTTTAATTTCCTTTTTATTTGCATCATTATTAAAACTTCATTTGTGACTGTAAAAAAAAAAAGAAATTACAAAAGGGACGGATTCAGAGAAACCTTGGAAGACTTGTATGAGCTGATGTAGAGTGAAGTGAACAAAATCAGGAGAACAATTTATACCATAATATCAAAATTTTAAAGGAAAATGACTTTGAAAGACTTAAGAACTCTAATCAATGCAGGGCCCACTCATGACTCTAGAAGATTAATGATGCAGCATGCCTCCCACCCACTTAATGTGGAAGCTGTAAGCACAGAATGAGGCATACATTTTTATATGAGACAATTAAAACAACAACTTTGTTTTGCTCAACTATTTTAATTGTTACAAGGAAGGTTTTTTTTTTATTTTGGGGAGAGGAGAAGAAGGGGCTAGTGATAATGATGCAAAAAAGGAGGAGAAGAATATAGAGAAACTTTTATAAAAATATATACAGAAGAGAGCAGAAGGAAGTTCAGACGGGGACCCAGAGAAGCAGTGCATTGCTGGTACTACCTCATTAAATTTAATATCTACTAGAAAAATAAACTATATGCAATAGATTCATGATTTCATATATAATCCCACTTTTCTGCATTTCTTTGAATATGGAAATATTCATGTTTGTTGATGATTTTCTAATTAGTAGCAAAAATTAAAAATAATAGAATTTATTGGTTTCATTTTAGAGATAGGGAAACTGAGGGTCAGTCAACCAACCAATCCACAAACATCTATTAAGCCCCAGTGTGTTGGGCACTGGGGATATAAAGATGGAAATAAAATAGTTCCTGCCCTCAAGGAACTTATGTTCTATAGGCAGAGTCAACACATACATTTATTAATATATGCAAAACATTAAAAAACAAATATGAAGGTTTTCTTTTTCTGGAGAGACACTAACAGCAGGAGGGATCAGAAAAAAACTTTATTTTATTTTTTAAATTTGAATTTTTTATTTTAAATTCCAAATTTTCTCCCTTCCTCTACCCCTTCCCCCCACATTGAGAAAGCAAGAAATATGATACCCATTATACATATGAAGTCATGCAAAACATTTCCACGTTAGCCGCATTGTGAGGGGAAAAAAGGCAAGAAAAATAAAGAAAAAAATTGCTGCAATCTTCACTCAGAACCCATCAGTTCTCTCTCTGGTGATAACATTTTTCATTATGGGTCTGGAATTGTGAATCCTTGCATCGATCAAAGTAGCTAAGATTTTCACAGTTGATCATCATTAAAATATTGTACTCTGTACAATACTTTCTTGGTTCTGCTTACTTCATTCTCTATCAGTTCACACAAGTCTTCCCAGATTTATCTGAAACCATTCTGATAGCACAACAGTTCCATATACCACAACTCGTTCATCTATCCCCCAGTTGATGGGCATCCCCTCAGTTTCCAATTCTTTGCCACCACAAAAAGAGCTGCTGTAAACATTATTGTACATATGGGTCTTAGAAAAGGCTTCATTTAGATGGTGGTGTTTGAACTGAGCTTCGAAGGAAGGTAGGGATGCTGAGAGGCGGAGGTAAGGACAAGGTGGAGAGATGGAGGTGAGCACAGAGATGGTAGGAGGAATATCACAGTGAGAAGACCAGTGTGGCTTGCCTGAATTGCTCAGGAAAGGGAGTAATGTAAAATTAGGCTGGAAAGGTGGGCCTAGGGAAGGAAGAATGGAGTTCCTCCAGATCACTTCACAGTGAGGAGGGGGAGAGAGGTCAGGCATGGGGCAGATGGGATGCCTGCCTGCCTGGCTGGCATTTCCCACCTATGTCCTGCCCTTGCTAGGGCATTTAATTAGCTCGTCCCTTCAATCAAGAGGAATTTCCCATTTCCTAGGGGTAATCAGAGGGGCCCAGGGTAGGGCTTTGTATACTTCTCCTTTCTCCTCCCCGTTGGCGTGTTTCTCTCTAACTGGGCCCAACCAAGAGGAAAAAGGCTTTGGCTGGGTGAGCCCATCCCGGAAGGCACACACCTCACCGCAGCCCGCTGATGAAGTGAGGAAATGGAAGGTCATCCGCTGTCAGAGCTGGAAGGAAGCTTAGGCATCACCGGGGCCAAGCGCCTTCTTTTATAGCGGAGGAAACTGAGGCCCAGAAGGAGGAAATGCCCCTCTCATAATCTGTTTCCTTTGTTCTAAAACAGGAAAAAAAACTCTGGACTCTCATTCATTGCTGTTGTTGATGCCATGAGAACGTAAAGAGACCTTAGCATTGAGTACAACACCTTTATTTTGCAGATAGGGAAACTGAGACCCAAAGCAGGGACAAGTGGTCATTCATAGTCTATTCGGACAACTCCAACTCACTCCTGATTGAAATAGCCCCTTCCACCCTGAGTCGACTGCCCTCACCACGCTTCATCTCAAAGTTAGGTCAACCTGCCCCTCAAATGAGATAACTGATATATTGTGCTTTATCAGTGTTAGTGCTTATCAACTACTCTTTGGTGGAAGCAGGGTCATTATTTGGCAAATGAGTCAGCTGAGACCCAGAGAGGGAAGATGCCTTGGCCAGTGTCACACAGTAAGTTAGTAATAAAACAAAGACTTAAGCCAGGTCTGATGTTTCCCAGTCCTCCCCACCCTACCTAGCTCTGTGTGAGAGCCAGTTCCAAATCTGAGGCTCTTTTTAGACCTCTGTTGGTGGCTCCAAAGGATGGCAGAAAGACAGAGGGGTGGCTAGTGTCCCTTTCTCCTTCCTCCAGCCCATGCTCCCATCCACAGGGCAGTCTGTTGTCCCAGCAGAAGTGGTGCTATCTGGGACGAGATCACATCTGAGAAGCCCAATGAACACTGGGGGTGTTAAGATCCTCACAGTCTCAATAACTTCTCCTCCCTCGCTTTCTCCACAGGATGACAGAATGTACCAGAGAGGATGGAGATTGGGTTACTGGCTCCCAGGCCAAAGCATTCCCTGGAGACAGGAGCAGACACCTGCTTTGGCCTGGCACAAGCTCTATTCAATGGGTTCTCAACAATAGCCCATCAGAATACCCCGCTCACAAGCTGTCTGGGGTAAGTAAACAAAGGTTGGCACTGAGCTCTGGAGAGCTCACAACTGCTTCATTGGGGGTCAACCGGGGGAGGGAGTTCCAGGAAGGCTCAAAATATTCTCATATTTCCCCTCAACCAGCCCCTCATGGACTCTATAGACATTCCCCCATTAGGGCTTCATTCCTTGGGATTAAACATTGCCCTTCTTTAGACACTTTCCTTAGAATGGACAGAGATCCCATCATTGGAACCACAAAATTACAGGCATACAGAGCTGGAAGAGGCCATCTATTTCAGCTCATACTTGAGTAGGCCTCCCTTGACAAGGGGCAGCCAACCTTTGCTGGAAGATGTCCAGAGAGGGGAACCACGGTGACAGCCCAAGGGCTTGATTTGACTGGTACCCATACTTCCTTCATGCAGTGTCCAAATATGATATTAAGATCTTGCTGAGTAAGCTTATGAGACTGCTCTGATTCTCATAGGAGGGACCCTAGACAGCATGAGGGCTGTGCATATCCGGTAGAAATAGACATTGTGGGAAATGAACTCGAATAAATCAAATAAGACCACAGAAAGAATTTTGCCCAAGGCTGCCTGGCCTCATTTTATTTTATTTTTTTCTTCCCAGAGATGAACCCAAACATTACGAGCAGCCCTGTATTGTACCCTTGCAGTTATGGTTAGAATCGCCTAGGGCCTGTGGATGTAGGACCCCAGATTTAGAGCTCCAGGGGGTCTTAGAAACCTTAGAGGAGTCAGTCACGCCTCCCACAGGCCTTGTGTGGCCCACCAAACTCCCAAATACAGCTCAAACCAGAGTCAAATGTGATTGAGAAATAACAAAATACATAAAAATACAGTAACACATAGACAACATCACATTTTAAAACTAAGTCAATATGCAGCACCCAGAGATCCTTATGTGCAGAGGAATGATCCTGTTTCAATGTGAGTTATTATCATTACTATTGTTCAGTCGTTTTCAGTTGAGACCAATTCTCCATGACCCCATTTGGGGTTTTCTTGGCAAAGATACTGGAGTGGTTTGACATTTCAGTCTCCAGCTCATTTTACAGATGAGGAACAGATGTAAACAGGGTTAAGTGACCTGCCCAGAGTCACACAGCTAGTAAGTGTCTAAGGCCAGATTTGAACTCAGGTCTTCCTAACTCTAGGCCTAGCATTTTATCCACTGTGCCACCTAATTGTCCTAATGCGTTGCCTTGTGAGTTGATGCCACTGATCTAATTCAATTATCTTTTTTTATTTATGGGGAAACTGAAGCCCACCAAGATGAAATAATTATCTGAGATCCTACAAGTTATAGTGAATGGTAGAGCTGAGATTTTAATGCAAGTGATAGGGTCCAAGGAGCATGAATCTAAAGCTAGGAGGGGCCTCAGAGGTCATATAATCCAACCTACATGTTTTACAGATGAAGAAACTGGGACCCAGGGAGGTTGAGTGATTTGCCTAATATTGAACAGTAAGTATCAGAGGTTATATCTGAACCTGCATCCTCTGAATCCCATCTAGTATTGTTTCCCCTTGCCACACTGCTTCCAGGTAATCACCAGCCTCCAAATTAATACTGACTTGCATCACCAAGACCCCACTCTTCCTATTCTAACCATTTACACTTAACCACCAAAAGGTTATATAAATGGCTAGAACAACAGACTTAGAATCTAGAATTTACAAGAAGACAATTAACAGAGATAAATGTAAAGTCTGTATTTGGGCTCAAAAAATCAACTGCATTACAAGATGGGAAACAACACCAGGAATCATTTGGTTGACTTGGGGCTTTTAGTGGACTTCAAGCCCCTTGTGATTCAACAGAGAAGCTTATGATATCTTAGACGACATTGATCGAGACATGGTATTTAGAATTGGCAGAGGAGAAAGTTTGAGCCCCAGCACTGGTCATATGAAGAACTGCATACCTTTTAGGAAGAACATTAATAAACTGGATTGGGTCCATAGGAGGGTGACCACAATGTTAACAGGAGTGAAAAATGTACCATCTGAGGTCTGAGTTAAAGGAACTTGGTGTGTTTTGCCTGGAAATGAAAAGACTTAGGAGAGACATGATAGCTGCTTTCAAGTATTTGAAGGACTTTCATGAGAATGACAAATTATACTGCTGTGCTTGGCCCTGGAGGTCAGAACTAGGAGCAATGGAGGAAAGGTATCGGGAAGCAAAGGTTAGCTTGCTATATGGGAAAACACCCTGCCAATCAAAACTGTCCCAAAGTGAAATGGATTGCACTGAAAGATAGTAAGCTTCTGAGTGGTGGACGTAATCAAGCAAGGGCTAGAGGACTTTTGGTTTTGGTAGGGATGGGACTACATGCCCTCTGAGATGCCTTCCACCTCTGAGAATCTAGGATTCTAGGATTCTTCCCATCTGGTGGTTAGCAGGGGCCTTGTCCCCTCAGGAGACACTGAAATCTCTATGGCTCACTCATACCCCAGAGACATTTTGGAGAAAACCCCATTCTTTTGCTGTGTTAGGTACTTAAAGGTATTGTGATATAGTGGATAGAGTCTGAATTTGTAGTCAGGAAGAGCTGAATTCAAATCCTGCCTCAGATACTTGCTAGCTGTGTGACCTTAGGCAGGTCATTGAGCCTTTTTGCTTCTCAGTTTCTTCTTAAGTAAAATTAGGGGGTTGGACTTAACAGTCTCTAGGTTCCCTTCCAGCTCTAACCCTATGATCCTATGATCCTATGACTGATGAGAATACATTTTGGGATCTAAATCCTTTTTTATTTCTGGTTGGAAGGTTGCTGATGCTTCCTTGAACACAGATTTTTCCCAACAAAAGTTCCCATAGGCACGAAGTTGGTGCAGGCTGGGGTGGGGTGAAGAGTGAATATACTTCTTGTCCAGGGATGATTGATGCGTTCCTCATTTTCTCAATTTTTTTTAAAGGACAAAACCCAACTCTTTTAATGAACCCAGCTCAATAATTCCTAATCCCAAAGTTAAACACTAACCAGGGACTCAATAGCTGCCCTCCCAAGTCTCAAGACACAAGTCACGACCAGAAGCCATTTGTAAACATTCCTGAAAATAAAGTGCTTTCTTTCTTTCTCATGCTCCTATCCCCCCACCCTCAAACCCTGCAGACATCCACTCTCTCATAATCTTCAGCCTCAGATCATGAGCTCATTGGACCCCTTCCCACCCAGAACAATGGCTTTCAAACTGGGTGTTGAGATGGCTGCAGCTCAGGGAAGCTTCTCTTTTCTTGAGAAAGACGGGTCAATTCTTTTTTCAAGCTCTCAAGACAGCAAGATACTTAAAAGGCTTCTGTTCTCCCTTCCCCCCACCTCTTCCCTCCTCACCATTCCTTTCTGGAGGAAGGCACCTTTAGAATCAGAGAAAACAGCAGCCGAATCGACTGCTTCTCATGTCTCAAAACCTGCTCTCATCTTACTCCTCTCTCTGATGTCCTTGTTTCTCTGTCGCTCTGCGCCTGTCTCTGCTTCTGTCTCTGTGTCTCTTGTTGTCCTTCCCTTTATCTTCCTCACTCTCTCTCTTTCTCCTTCCCTTTCTCTACCCCCTCTCTTCTTCCCCGTTTTCCTTTCTCTCTCCTTTTCTCTCTCTGTTCTGTCCCTTCTCCTACTCTCTTCTTCCTTCTGTCTTTCTCTCTCTCTGTCCTTCCCTCTGTCTTCTTCCCTCTCTCTCCCTCTCTCTCCCTCTCTGTTTTCCTCCTCTTCCCCACTCTCTCCATCCTTCCCTCTCCCTCTGTCTCTGTCTTTGTCCTCCCCTCTGTCTTCCTCCCTCTCGTCCTCTCTCCCTCCCTTTCTTTTCCTTTACCCTCTCTTCATCTCTCTCTCTCTCTCTCTCTCTCTCTCTCTCTCTCTCTCTCTCTCCTTCTCTCTCTCTCTCTATCTGTCTGTCTTTGTCCTCCCCTCTGTTTTCCTCCCTCTCTCTCCCTCCCTCTCTCTGTTTTCTCACCTTCCCCCACTCTTTTCATCCTTCCCTTTCTCCCTCTCCATCTCTCCTTCTATTTCCTGTATGGCTTATCTTGGGCTGGGATGGAAAAAGTAATCCTGGATTTGGAGTCAAAAGAAATGGGCTTGAATCTGAGATCTAGCACTTACTGCTGGGTTACCTTGGATCTGCTTTATGCTTTGTACATAAGCAGGGCATGTACTTCACTTGTGAGAATAATAACACTCCATGGGAGAGAGCCTCCATATGTAAGAAACTGCTAGTATGGACGTTTAGGTAGGTCAGTAGCAACTGAGCGGAGTCCTTTACTTTGTAAATGTCCTTCCCTATCAGTAAGCCACTGAAGGCAAGGAAGGTATAAAGAGGTAGCAATGTATATAATGACAAAGGAATTCAAAGTAGAATTCATGTGGTGTACCCATCATCATCATCATCATCATCATCATCATCATCATCATCATCATAATGATAGCTAACATTTATATAGGATGTTACAAATATTATCTAATTTAAGCCTCATTACAGCCCTGGGAGGTAGGTGCTATTATTATCCCATTTTACAGATGAGGAATCTGAGGCAGACAGAGGTTAAGTGACTTATCTAGGGTCATATAGCTAATAAGTATCCCAGGCAGGATTTATACTCAGGTCTTCCTAATTCCAGGGTCAAAACTCTATTCACTGTGCCTCTGGGCTAGTTACTTTCTTACTTGGAAAGGCAACCCTTTCTTTCCCCTTCAGCCCAAACTGGCTAGCATCTTCCATGTAGGGCTTATCTGCTCTAGTCTAGGGCATTTTTTATTCACTTCAGATTATTCATTTCTTTTAAGCTGGCTAATGAATATGACTGCAGAATGGCTGAAAGCGTTCATGATCTCTAGGGAAAAAATCATAACCCTGCTCCTTCCCCTGCATGCCTCTGCTAGAGGTTGGATATGTCTCCCTTTTCCCCCAGACTAACCAGTTTTCCCCCATCTCTATCTGCAACACTAGTATTGATTACACATCAAGGATTAATGGACCTCCGTTTTCTCATATGTAAAATGGGAAGGAGATGAACAAGAGGACCTTTAAAGTCTCTGCTAGTTCTAAATCTATTAAGTCTCTTTCTGAGATTCATTCTCTCTGTCTCAGTTTCTCTCCTCTTTCCTCCCCTTCTCCTTTTCTCTTTTTATGTCTCTCCTCTCTCTGTTTTCTGCCCCTCTGAATATTTCCTTCCCTCTTTTTGCTCTCTCTGGATCTTGATCTCACTCAAGACAGTGGTGGTTAACTACATCACTACAGTTTGGAGTTTAGGGGGGCTTCCCTCCTAGCTCCCCCTGCTGAACCACTGCCCATATGGAGAAGTAAGAGTAAACAGAGAAAGTGAGAATGTCAACAGAAGAGTTAACATAAGCAGAAGAGGTGATGATGTTTCAACAAAAGTTGAAAGCGAGGTATGACAAGAAGCAGCTGCAGCATTAATAATCTGGCAGCCGGGACTTGAGGGGTTGGTTCAAAAAATGACCCTTCCTCACCAAGCCTTTGGAGTGGAGGTGGGGTTGAGGGCAGCCCTGAGCAGCCAAGTTCTAGGTACTCAGGGAAAAGAGGAGGTCCCAGAGAGGAAGAGGTTCTGAAGGATAACCTCACAATCTCAGGATCTTCGGGAGAGAAGAGACCCTGGTGCAAACAGCCCAAGATTGGAAATCAGACAAGCCATGTTCAGAGCCCTGCCTTTATGACCCTGGACCTGTCACTCACATCTGTGATTCTCAGTCTCCTCTTCTTGTCCAGCTCCCCCATTTTAAAGATGATGAAATTGAGATTCAAGAGAGGATGGGCAGGATGGTGCATGCCCAATGGTTTGAGGGAGCCAGTTCAAAACACCTCTCTGGAGTCTATGCTCATACTTTCTGTGCGGGCATTTACACCTTAGGAAGTAGCAAAGGCCACCTATCTGGGCTTTATTTGTTGCTTTGTTGATTTCTAGACTTAAGAAAGTGATGGATAAACTGTTAATAAAGTGTGTTAGAAGTGTGTTTTGACTGCATCTTCCTCACCTCGGAGAGCTAACTGATCTCAGTTCATAGGGTCATGGAGTTGGAGCAGGAAGGGACCATTTATTCCAAACCCTTGATTGTAGATGTAACAACACTCTGACCTCAGTCTTCCAGAGTGAATGAAACCCTAGTTTCATTTAACCCATTAAAATCCATTCACTTTTACCAAGGGATGTTTACTAAGCAGATCTGTCAAGGATGGAAGTACAGACACTTCCCCTAGGGGGCCCAGGGCACACCCTTCTTTACATCATTTTGGTCCTTGGGAGAGCGGGATCGGACTGAATGCAGGTTCTACATGCAAGCTTGCTTCCCAGTGTGATGGTTGGATGATTCTGCATGTCTAGTACCACTGGGCTGCCTTTGATCTATGCTGGGTAAAACTCTGGGGATGGGGCTAGGTTGGAAGGAAGCAACCATTTATTAGCACCTATTATATGTCAAAGGTATCTAAACACTTTACAAATATTGTCTCATTTTGTCCTCGCAATAACCTTAGGATTCAGATGCTATTATTAGTCTTATTTTACAGAGAAGGAAACTGAGGCAGACATAGGTTAAGTGACTTGCCCCAGGCTAGTGTCTGAGGCCAGATTTGAACTAAGGTCTTCCTGATTTACTCTGCACCATGTAGGTCTCTCAAGACTTTACTCCTCATGGTCTGACTTCTGGCAAATCCCAGCATGGATTCCAGTTCTTGGGCTTCTGTGTACCTTACTCTCCTGACGTTTTGAAGCTCACAAGGTCATGGCCACATCCAATATTCCTTCGCCTAAAAGCAGGAAAAACTAGCAGATAGTAACAATGAATAATAATCATCATAATAATCTAGTAATAGAGACAGGAGCAGCAGCAGAGTGACACACTCCTAGGTCACGTGGTGGTGGCCCAAGTGGGGACATAAGGACCTGAGGCTTTTCTTGCCAACCAAAGGCTTACAGAAGTCCTTAACTCCTTGCCTGAACACAGCGAGCCAAGAAAATGGAAGGGCTGAAGCAAAGAGACGCACTTTGGCTGGCTAGTGCTTTCTGAAAACACCCCAGTTCTTTCCGTGGTTAGGCTTTTTTTCATCACAGGATTAATGGGCCAGAATCAGTAATAGAACTCATGTTTGTGTCCCAAATCCAGGGGCGAGCCCTCCCATCATGCCTTTTAGCGAGTATGCTCCCCAGCCTCTTTCACGTAGGGATTCCATTGGCTGAACACATAGGGCACAGGTTCCCTGCTGCCCTCCCCACTCCCACCAGTAACATGGGGAATTTGAGGTCCAAGAAGGCTAAGTACCTCTCCAACTTCACATATGTAGCAATTGTCAGAGGTGGAATTTGAACTCAGATTCTGCAATTACAGAGCCAGCTATGTGTTTGTAGAATATCAGGACTGGAGTCAGGAAAACCTGAATTCATATCCAGCCTCACACACTCACTAGCTGTGGCACCTTCAAGCAAGCCACTTAACCCTGTTTGCCTCAGTTTCCTCATCTGTGGAATAAGAATAGTAATAGCATCTGAATCCTAGGGTTGTGGTGAAGACCAAAGGAGATGACATTTGAAAGATGCTGTTCAAACCTTAAAGCATGTACATACTGATTATTATTATCATTATTAGTAGTAGTACTGGATCTTAGAGACCATCTAGTGACTCCTTATGATTGACTGATTGATCAAGGTAAACTTGGAGTCAGGACATCTGTCTCTGCCACAAACTCATTGTGTGACATTGGGCAAGTCACTCTCTTTCTCTGGGACTCAGTTTCTCCATCTGTAAAATGGAGTTGGTCTCTGAGACTCCTTTCAGCCGTGATGGTCCATGCTTCTATAACTAGGGGCCCTGGTGAGGTGCTCAAGATGTTTAGAACTGAGAGATAACACAAGAGCATGTCCCAGCTGTCTCCTGGGGATTCTGGGGGCTGCTGTCCTTTGCTCCTTCCTGAGATCCTCTCTGGCCTTCCAGTGAGAGGAGTTTGAGACCGTGGGTTTGGGCACGTCGGTTGGGCTAGGCTGGGCCTCAGCCACCCAGCTGTGGTGGGAGGGAGGGGGTGGCCGGGGGCCCTGGAACGTCATGGCAAAGGAGAATACAAAGTGAGGCTTGTTTATCTCATGGGTGGTGGAAGTTCTCAAGAAAACCAAACACAGGCTCGAAGCCCAGCACTGCAGAACGGGTGGGCAGCGGCCCTTCCAGGAGCCTCCCTCTGGAACTCAGGGTTCTGACAGCTGAAAATTTGGGCGAAAGCCCAAAAGCAAGGTATAGAATACCAGCATAAAGAGACCTTCGAAGTCAACTAGTCCAAAACTCCTGTTTAATGGATAGGTAAACTGAGTCCCAGAGAGGAAGAAGTCACTAGCTCTTCCAAGAAGTCACACAGTTAATCTTGCAGATCATGTTATTTTACAGAATAGGAAAAAAGCTCAGAAATCAGGATATATTTGTCTGAGGTTACACAGTTACCTTAGAAGGGCAGTACCTCGCCACAGTGAAGCTACTGGCAGAACTGAATTTAGAACCTGGGATGACTATGTCCTGGGTTAGGTTTCATGCACCTTGTCTTACCATGAATGGTCCAAAAGAGCACTGGATTTAGAATCACAGGGCCTGAGTTCAAATCCTGCCTGGAATGCCTACTACTCAAATATGACCTTGGGCAAGTCATTTTGGGATTGAATTAGATACAAAGACAAAAATAAAGAACTGTTCCTGCCCTCAAGAAGCTTACATTCAATCAGGGGAGACAACAGAACAAAAGTCTCTTTTGAAAGGAGAGGGATGGCATGAAGCGGCAGGGAAGTCATTCCATGCCACACAGGTCAGAGGGCAGGGAGCTTTTAATGGCCTGAGGTGACCAAAGAAGATTTCTCACCTGCTTTCCATCAAGGCAGGTGGATGAGAGGAGTTTTGTTAAAGAGAGGAAGGGGAGACAGAGCCAGAGCTTAAAGCTCGGCTGGGCAGGGTTGTTCTCAGAGGTTCACCAGAGCAGTGAGAAAACCCTCAGTTCCTGGGCCTGGTGGAGAATATGAAGCAAGAGGCTGCAAAAGAAAGGGGGATGGGGAGGGAGAGGCCAAAGATAAAGTTTTCTGACTTTTAAGTTTTCCTAGGGGCTGGTATCAGAAGAGACAGTCATCAAAAAGTAGGAGGGTTGGTTGAAGGAACTGGGAAAGTTTAGCCTGGAGAAGAGACAATTTGAGGGGGTGGGGTGGAGGAGGATCAGAGACCTAACTGTGGTAGAGATGACTGGGATTTTTGCCCCAGGGAACAGAAAATTAGAGGGCGCTCATAGCGCTTTCACTCCTGCAGGCAGAAACTGCAGAGCTTAGCACCTAGTTAGCATAAGTAATTGGATAAAATGGAAAGCTGGCTGATAATTGTGCCCCTCTTTCCTTCCTCCCATCCCCCAGAACTCTTTCCCATTGCAGCCTTGACTTACTCTCTCTCCCAGAAGATTTGCCAGAGATGGCCTTACACTGTCCCAGAGGTCTCCACCCATAAGGCAATGCCTTGGACTCTCTTCTTCCATGAAGCTCTGTGTCCTGAAGTCCAAGGTCTCTCCCCACTTCAGGGGAGGGAGTTAACAATTGCATGTGTCTCCAAAAGTTGATTTGAGGAAGCCTTTTATGTTCCGCCTCAGGGGACAGGGTTGTTAGTTTTCAGCTCTCCGGGGATGACCTAGGATCCTAGCTTCTTAGAGATGTCTGAACAAGATCTTTTCTTCTATACTATACCTTTGACAAGTTCTTATCCGATGCTGGCCAGCTAGAAGTTTGGTAGCCTGTTCTATTGCTGGAGGGCTCTCGTTGAGAGAGTTTTCCTTTATATTCCGTTGGCATTTGCCTCCACAACCTCCACCCATCGTTCCCAGTTCTGCCCTCTGGAGCCAAGCAGAACACCTCCATTCTTTCATTCAATGCTTTTTTTCAGACATTTAGAGAGAGCCAGCACTTCTCAAAACTAAGAATTTTCTTCTTCAGGTATTGTTCAGTTGTGTCTGACTCTTTGTGACCCCGTTTGGGGTTTTCTTTGCAAAGATACTGGAGTGGTTTACCATTTCCTTCTCCAGTTCATTGTACAGATGAGGAAACTGAAGCAAACAGGGTTAAGTGACTTGCCCAGGGTCACACAACTAGTAAGTGTCTGAGGCCAGATTTGAACTCAGGTCTTCCTGAATCCAGACCTGGCACTCTAACACTGTGCCAACAAGCTGCCACTTTTCACCAGGTGGAATACCTCTAATTCCTTTAACTGAAGTCACGACAAGGAAAGCTCACCCCTACAACTGCCCTGACAAGCAGCCATCCAACCTCAGCTTGGAGGCCATCCATTCCTGAAGGACTACCGCAGAGGAAGAGATTAGGTTTGTTTTGATTGGCCCAGAGGACTGGACCAATGGAAGGAAAGGAAAAAGGGTGGACTTCAGCTGAATATGAGACAAAGGTAGCCCCAGTCAGAGCTGTCACACAGGGAAAAGGCTGCCTTGGGAGGGAGTGAGCTCCTCGTCACTGTCTGGGAAATCCCTGAACTAGAAAGCATGTTGGGATAGATGACTGCTGGCTATTGGGTTGGGTGACCTTTGACATCCCTTTCAACACTAAGATTCTGTGACTTAGTTCAAGAGCATTTGGGCCTCCGGCAGGCTAAGCAGGGAGCCTGAAGGTGCTGGTTGAGCCATCTAATTCACACCTGCTGAATAATGGGACCTGACCCAGTTCAAAGGAGGAGACCAGTGCTTGTGGGCAGGCCAGTAACCAGCATCTGTGTGCTGGGAGCCAGGGACAGGTGGGTCCCACGGCCTAGGGACCTGCAGGCACCAGAGGAGACATCTTGCTATAGGATGTTGGGCATTTCCCTCAATGGGCCTCCATTCTCTTCTATGCCAATAAGGGTCTCAGGGCTGCCAGGCCAAAGCCCCCCACTCCCACCCCCACTCCGTGATGCATTAGCCTGATCTCAGCCTGAACTGACCTGACATTGTATATACGTAACTCCTGTTGCTTCGGAGAGGTTGGGGATTAGTAAGTCAGGCAAGAATTTGGTTTCTGGGTCTTGTAAGTTCTTGCTTCATGCCACTGGATTCCACATAATCCCCCGTGTGGTGTAACCAGAGCCGCTACTGCCTCCGCCAGGGCCATGATACAGTGCCCGAGTCATCAAGGAGGACGGGAGGGGGTGAGGGAGGGAGAATGATTTTTGGCTGGGAAGTTGCATTCCAATTAGTCCCAGAGAAGGCTTTGCACGTACTCATTGACCTGGGAGCCAATCGGATACTCTGACAGAAAATGCGATCTTACCAAGGGGGCACGAAAACAGGGAAGCAGGGAGCTCGATGTGGAAAAAGAACATTGTAACAGTTAGAGGTTACAGGGTGGCAGATCTTTGGCTCAGAAAAAGGAATTATTTCTTAAGGATGAGAGCTACATTAAAATGAAAGAGTGTCACAAGGTAGTGAGCTCCCCATCAGCACTGGTACTCAGGAAGAGGGGAGGTAAAGCCCTGCCAAGGGGGCTGAAGATGGGATTCTCACACTGGAAAGGGGTTTGGACTGGTTGCTTTCCAAGGGCCCTCTATGCCATTCTAAGTCTGAGAACTTCCACATGAGATCCCTGACTGTTGCTAGCTTCAGGAAGCCCCAAGGGGTAATGTCCAGAACTTCAAGACTGGATTTGTAATCAGGAAGTCCTGGGTTTGAATCCTGGCTCAGGTCCCCACCCTCCCAGCTCATTTCTGCAAAGTCAGTGGCCTTGATCAAATCTCTTTCTCTTTCCAGAATTTTAGCTTCATCGTCTCTTAAACAGTGATGATTCCTGCTCCACCAGACTCCAGGATTGCGGTGAGGATGCAGCATCACCTCTTCTGAGAAGTCGTCCCTGATTCCTTGTTTTCTTTACCTCCTCAGGTTACCTTGCATTCCTCCCCAGTAGAATGGACGCTTCTTGAGGGCAGGAGCTGCATAATTTTTATTTGAGTAGCCCCAGTGCCTTACTCGAATAAGACACTTGGCAAATATTGAATTTAATTGAGCTTTGGAATGCCAGAAGGGCCTTTGGAACAAAGTACATATAATGTCAGAGCTGGAACTTGAGAGAAAGTTAACCTATGGTTCAGGTGCCTCCTTTGTGATAACTGGAGCCCAAAGAGAGTGACTTTTCCGGGTCACAGTGAATTAGTGGAAGAGCTGAGGAGGGACTTCATTGGGTGCCTCCTATGGATTATTTCAAGTAGATTCTACATTTCAGATACTCCTAATTCCAGCAGGGACCCTGAACTGTTGGATCACAACCAACATGCATTATTAATTGGTAACTAACCAGTTGATGAAGGATCAAAGTCTACCCTGTCCCTCAGTCAAAGAGGGACCCAAATTATGCAATTGCAGGTTCTTTGACAGAGTAGGAGTGATATTCTGAAGCAAATCTGACTTAGGGGATTCATGTCCACAAGGTTTGTCAACTGCCATCCGTCAACTAATCGTTTGAGGTGTATTCCAAATCTGGGATTTGATGATTCTGTAATTCCCACTAAAGTGTTAGTGGCTAACAGCTGAAGTCTTGACCCTTCCCAAGTGTAGACGGTGGAGGTGGTGATAGTGATGGTGGTAGGGTGGGTGGGAGTGGATTAGACTTGGCACCAAAAGCCTGACCAGGAACAACGGATACAAGTTGAAGGCGGGGCTCATATGTCTGTAAGGCAACTGTATAAAATCAGAGCTGTCCAACAATGAAATGGGCTGTCTCTTAATGGTAGAGAGCATCGTGTCACTGAAGGTATTACAGTGAAAGACATTTCATCCATTCCTAGGATCTGGAGCAAGGAGAGACCTTAAAGGCTGTCTAGTTTGACCTCTTCTGTTTACAGATGAGGAATCCGAAGCCCAGAGATGCTGAGTGATCTGTCTTAGGTCACATAGGTGGTAAGAAGCACTTTTTCTGAAAGGTTGTAGAGTGGATTCTGATCCCTCAGGCTCCTTCTAACTGAGAAGCATCAAGACAAGGCATTGGACTTATGGCAGGAAGATCTGGGTTCAAATTCCACTCCAGACAGGCAAGTCATTTAATGTTTGTGTGCCTCACTTTCCCCATCTGTAAAGGATGGCCTTGAAGGTCACTTCCAGCTCTAAATTTATGACCTTTAAGCCTAGGAATTCTGACAATTCTAATTTGATGGATGACTTCTTGTGCCAATGACTTCTTTCCTCTCAGTCTCAGGCTCTTCATCTCCCAAGTTGTAAAATGAGGAGGTTGAGTCAAAACAGGGGTTCTCAACCTGGGGTCTGTGAACCGGTCTAAAAAATATATTTTTATGTTTGCATTTCATAGAATTGGTATCCTTCTTCATCTTATGCATTTAAACACATGATTATGAAAAGGGCTTCCCCATTGGCTTCACCAGACTACCAAAGGGCTCCATGATACAGAATAGGTTTGGAACCCCCTGAGTTAAAGAATTCCTTAGACCCCTTCAAGAGCTGATGTTCCCTGTTCTAGGCTCCAAGGCTCCATCAAGCACTGATGTTCTCTGTTCTAAGGCCCCTTCAAGTGCTGACGTTCCCTAATATCCCCTATTCCACACCCTAAGGGCCCCTCCAGCTCTGACATGCAGTGAAACATTAATCTTTCTCCACGTGATCTTCAGCTCTGGCCCTGAAACTTGGGGAACAGCCTAAAATTTGACTACTGTTTTCTTTTGGGATTGCTGGCGGGCTGCGGGTCTCTTTCCTTTGGGATCAGTACAACTGCCAACTCTACACATTCAGCAGGAGATAAAAGTTGAGTTAAAACAAAAACCATGAAATTTTTAAGCTGTGAATGATTCATTTTCCTTTGCAATTTCTTCTTCTGCTGGCCCACGTTAAGGGACTTGGGGATCTAGATCAGACTCCTGTTTACAAGTAGATACAGTGAGGTGTCCAGCTGGGCAGCTCCTATTCTTCAAGACCTAACTCAAATGCCACGTCTTCCAGGAAGCTTTCCCTGCTTTTCCTCCACTTCTCCCAGGAAGCTTCCCCTGCTTTTCTTCCACTTCTCCCAGGAAGCTTCCTCTGATCTTCCTCCAAACCTCATCTCTTAGCCAGCTCCCTTCTCCACTATGATACCTCCACTGATGAGGAGTTCACTACCTTTAGAAGCAGTCCACCCTTTTGTTGGACAACTCAAATTTTTCCTACCTCTGGACTTGTATATTTATCACAAGAACACTTTGTATTGTGACTAAACTTTGATTTCATATAATAACCATAAAAGGATGTGTGAAAACATCTTTTTTTAAAAAATGGTTTACCAAGGGCTTTACAGCGTGAACATGACTTTATTGAGGGCTTAACAGTTTGTAAAACTCTTTCATTTACAAAGCTCGCAAAGCACTTTAAAGGTTATGAAGCTCTTTGGAGTTTACAAAGTATTTTCCCATCCGTTACCTCATTTAATCCTCCCAAGAACCCAGAGAGCAAGCCAGAGAAGGAGTTATTACTTGTCTTAGTACAGTGTGGGCTGGTAAGCAGTGATTTGGCCTGTCAATAGCAAAATATGGGGAAGTGATCCTTAAGACTAGAAAATGAAGTCACAAAATCTGAGCATAGGAAAGGATCTCAGATGGCATGTCCTAACTGCTCCTGATAGGAACTACCCCTCATAACATTGTCATCCTGCCTGGAAACCTTTTGTCATGGGGAGCCTATTAGGTCTCCAGGAAATCCATTCCACTTTGTGACAGGTCTTATTAGTTAGTTAGTTAGTAGTTATTATTAGTTAGTTCTGGTCATAAAGTGAAATCTGCCCCTCTTCAATTTCTACTTGTTGCTTGTTCCTAGGTCTGCACTCTTGCAAGTAAACAAATAGCCCTTCACTTACTTGATGATGTAGGTGCAGGGTAGGCAGTGCAATGGTTAGGGAACAGGACTTGTAGTCAGGAAGACCTGAGTTCAAATCCTGACTCAGAGGTTTACCAGCTGTGTGGCCCTGGCAAATGATTAACCTCTGTCTACCTCAGTTTCTTCATCTGCAAAGTAGAGATAATAATAGTACTTACCTGCCATGTTGTCATGAGGATAATGTGAGATAAAATTTGTAAACTGCTTTGCAAAGCTTAAAGTGTTATATAAATGTTGGCTATTTTATGTATGTGTGTGTATTTTTACAAAACGTTTTCTTCACAGCGACTCTGCAAAACGTGACTATTACGGAAACATTTTGCATGACTACACATGTATAATCTATATCAAATGGTTTGCCTTCTCAGTGATTGGGGGTGAGGAGGGAGGAAGGGAGAGAATTTGAACCTTAGTTTTAAAAATGAATGTTAAAAATTGTTTTTACATGTAACTGGGGAAAATAAAATACTAAATAAAAAGAATTGAAATACAACAACTCTGCGAGGTAGGTAGTCAAAACATTATTATTCCTGTTTTACAGATGAGGAAATTAGAGGTCCAGAGAGGGGAAATAATGACTATGAATCAGTAGCAGTGTGGAAATAAATGTCTCAGTCTCCTGACTCCCTACCCAGGATACTCTTGTCGGTATAAAGCTATTTCTTGCTGTACTTTCTTCCCTCCCTTATCTCCCTCAAGAAAATTTCAGAGGGATACAACCTGGGAGGTAGAGTCAGTGGGACATGGTGTCAGTTAGTCAAAAACATTTATTAAACACCTACTATGTGCCAGATACCGTGCTAAACTCTGTAGGGGGTACAAAAAGAGGCAAAAGACAGTCCCTGCCTTCAAGGAGCTTACAATCTAATGAATAGGTAATGAGAGGGTAGAATCCAGGCTCTAGGGAGGGCTGGGTGGGTTCAAACCCTGCCTCAGACTCACTATGTGAATCAATTCACTATGTGAATCTCTGCAGCTTGGGTAATTCCCCAGTAGTAGTAGTAGTAATAATAATAATAATAATAATAATAATAATAAGTACTTGAAGGTTTGCAAAGAATATCACATATGCTAGCTCATTTGAGTCTCCCAACAACCCAGTGAAGCAACCTGAGGACTTAGCTATTGCTAGATTCAGCTGATGAAATCACAGATTCTCATCCAAGAGAGGGCGGGTTGTCAAGAGTTGGCAGCTTCCAAACACAGTGATTCAGCGGCAACACAGGGTAGCAGAAAGAGAGTAAGTTTTGGAGCCAGAGACCTTCTCTACCTCTAATTACCTGGTGACCTTAAGCGAGTCACTTTGCCTGTGTCAGCCTCAGCTTCCCTTTCTGCAAAGCCCGGAAAAGCAGGCTTGTACCACCTAGTAAGGCTGTTGTGGGATAAGTCTTTTGTAAGCCTTTAAACGTCATAAATAATAATTATAGCTAGCCTTTAAACAGCCCTTATAAGGCTTGCAAAGTGCTGCACAAATATTATCTCATCAGCCTCACTACAACCCCGGGAAGTAGATGTTATTATCATCTCCATTTTCCAGATGAGGAAACTGAGGCAGGCAATGGTTAAGTAACTTGCCCAGGGCCACATAGCTAGTAAGTGTCTGAGGCAGGGATCAGGCTGCTGATTATTTTCAATAGTATCATCACATTCCAGCTGCGGACCAATGAACCTCCCTACATCACTCCAGACGCCCCCGTTCTGGGGGAAGGGAGTCAAACTTGCTTCCCAAGTCGAAGTTCCCACAGGTTTATTATGTTTTCATCTTCTTCTTGGGGGTCCTAGTGATACAGTTCATCCGCCCGGCACACCCACCATCAGTGTCGGCCTCCGGACCTTGATTTTAAGGGGCCAAAGTACAGTATATGTGGGGGCGGTCATTGACAGGAAGCCGGCCTCCCATTTCTCAATGGGTTTGGCACCGGTTAAAAGCCTGAGCCCGCTTCTCCCAGCCCTCCTGGTCCCCCAGCCCTTCTTTTAAAGGACCCCAGCCTCGGAGGTCAGGCAGTTCTTCCCTGCTCCTTCACCCCTTACTTCCCCGGCCCCTGGAAGGCTTGGCTCCGTATTTCTCTGAGCTCCTTTGGTCCCTAGAGGAACAGGGCTCTTTCCTGTCAGGTCCTTAGCTCTAATAATGACAATAATAGCTTTCACGTGGCAATTTACGGCTTACAAAGCACTATGCACATTCTCTCATCTCTGGGGAGCTGGAAGGGGCTTCAGAGGTCATCTTGTCCAACCTCTTCATTTTACAGATGAGGATGCTAAGGCCCAGGTGGCTGTTCAGGGTCACCTAGGGAATGGGCATCAGAACTGGGACCTGAACTCTGGTCCTCAGACTCTAGAGCCAGGGCCCTTTCCATCCTACAGGTGCCTCGCCAACTCTGAGAGAGTGGTAGCACAAAGGTTATTTATACCCATTTTTGAGGTGAGGAAACTGAGGTGCAGAGCAGTGACTTGGTCAGGATCACAAGGGTCACACAGCAAGTAAATGACAGGTTTGGGACTTGAACTCAGATCTCTTGGTTACAAGGCTAGGGTTCTTTCAGGTTTTTTCTGCATCAGTCACATGCTAGGTTTCCCTCTTCTGCTCTTCTCTCAGTGAACCCAAGGGTCTTGTGGAAGTTCCTAATTTCCTCATAATTCATCCTCCCCTAGCCCCCCAAGCACACTAAACACCTTCATCCTGACTCCACATCCTGTTCTATTATTGACTTATCCCTTGCAATATTAAAATCTTTTTTGGAATCACAGACTCTCATGGTTGGAAGGCACCCCAGAGAACATCTAGCCCACCCTCTGCCTGAAGCACAAATCCTTTCTAAAACTTAACGAGTGATTCAACTGTTTCTTGGACTCCTCCAACAATGGGGAGCTCATCACCTGTGGAAGTTACCAGGACCACTTTTGGACAGCTCTGGCAGGAAGTTCGTCCTCCCACTGAACTGAAATCTGCTTCTCTGTAACTCCCTGCCCTTCCCTTTCTAGTGCTAAGAAGAACCCACCAATCCTTCCCCCCCCAAATCACTCAAACAATTAAAGATAGCCATCATGACCACACGCCGCCCAGGCCTCCACCCCCAGGATTCTCTTTTCTAGGTTAAACATCTCCAACTGCTCTGACTGTTGCACAGGCTTCAGGCACCTCCGGCTCCCTAGCCGTCCTCCTTCAGTGGATACTCCAGTTTGTCATCATGCTTTCTAAGGTGCAAGTGTAAAGAGCTCTGGGTTTGGTCTAAGACCCTTCCCAGGCATTCTGACATTCTATTATTTTAAGTCCTAAGGCTTAGCATGGAGCTCTGACATTCTCTAAGCTCATGAAAAATTCTTTAAGATGAAAAAGGAAGGAGTTTTTAGTCCATCATCCAGATGTTTTGGCTTCAGTCCATCACCCAGATGGTCTGGCTATATAATTCATCATCCAGGTCCCTTTGCCAAAGGTTCTGTATATGTGGAAACATCTGGGGGATGGACAGAATTTTCCAGTGCATATCCAGATGTGAAGCTGCCTGTAGACACAGACAATTCATTTCTGGTGAATTTTACTCTTGGTTACCTTCAACCTTTTCATTCTATTTCACCATGGGATAGCATTGATCTAGAGAGTTCTTCCTTATATGGATTTGAAATGTGTCCCCTGGTAACTTTCTCCCAGTGATTCTACTGGTGCCTTCAGGGGCTAAGCGGAGCAAATCTGGTCCCTCTTCAAAATGACAGCCTTTCAGATATTGGGTGGAGTTCAGAGGATTTGGAGGCAGGAGATGTGGGAATAATGATAATGATGATGATAATAATAAATTTATGTAGCTCTTTAGGTTTTGCAAAAAAAAAATTCACATGTATTATCTTTGCCAAGTCCCAACTAGACCATTTATCTGTTGTATGATCTCAAACAAGTCATTCTCTTCTCTTGGGACCTCAGTTTCTTCTTCTGTAAAATGGAGGTAGTAACCATCTCTTAGACTTGTTAAGAGGAATGTACTTTCTAAAATGCTATAGAAATGTGAGCTCTTAGTATTCATACTTGAAATAGTTCTTGCCTGGCATAAAGTCTTCTCCTTACCAGGCTAACACACCTCCATTTCCTTCCACCCAGTCTCCTCTGGAATGGTTTTTAGCCTCCCATTGTCCCAGATCGCCTTACTCTGTGCATGCTCAGCTAAAGCCAGAGCTCTAGATTTGACAGGACAAGTGCAGAGTAGAGGAGACTGTCAATCCCTCACTAGCTTCTGCGAGTTTCTAGGTCTCTTCCCTCTTTACTTTCCTGTCATTCTTATCACTCTGTCTTATTCTCATACATGCACAGAGTAAAATTTCAGTTAACCAGAGCTCACTCGGCCAGCTGCCTTATCTATGAGGATCCAGCTCCAAAGGGGGAAGGAAGCAAGGTCAAAAAGCCTCTGAATAGGCAAATAGTATCTAAAGTCTGTGTCCGTTTCCAATGCCAGAGACTCAAATCCTCACTTGGGGCCTATTATCACTCATTTTATGCACAGTTCTAACAAGCCTGGTGACCTAGGAAGAATGGTTAATTATGTTCAATGAATTTCATTGGAGAAGTCAACAGTAACTTTCAGTGTAGTAGAAAAACCATTGGGTTCAGAAAAGCTGGATTTGAGTCCCTGTTCTGACTTTTGGCTAGTTATTTTCCCTCTCTGGGCCTTGATTTCCTCCTGTGTAAAATGGATATAATGATACTTGTCCTGTCTCCCTTTCTGAGCTGGTGTGAGGAAAATGCTTTGCAGTCTGTAAACCACTGTCAATCACAGGGTCTAGATCTGGAAAGGTCCTTTGACGTAGTTTGTTCTAAGTTTCTCGTTTTACAAATGAGGAAACTGAGGTTCAGAGCAGGTAAGAGACTTGCTCAAGATCACTCAGCTAGTAAGCAGTACAGCTGGGATGCGAGTTCAGATCTTTGGGCTCAAAACCCAATGCTCCTTTCACTCTAATGTAATGCTAATGCTATTATTATTATTATTTTGGTGAGGCAGTTGGAGTTAAGTGACTTGGCCAGGGTCACACAACTAGTAAGTGTTATGTGTCTGAGGCCAGATTTGAACTCAGGTCCTCCTGAATCCAGGGCTGGTGCTCTATCCACTGACCCATCTAGCTGCCCCATATTATTATTATTTTTAAATCTTACTTCTAAATGGCTAAGATATAAACCACTTTGGCCCTGAAAAGCTCAAGCCCTCAGCTATCTGAAAAATCCTTATATTGTGGGTAAGCTGTCTAGATAAGTGAGGTTGGTCCATGTCTATCAATCAAAAAACATTTATTAAGCACCTACTATGTGTCTGCCCTGTGCCAAGCATTGGGGATACAAAAAGAGATAAAAGAGAGCCCCTGTCCTCAATCTAATGGGGAGACAACATGAAAATAAATACATACAAAGCATGCTATAGATGGGATAATAGGATATAATAATTAAGAGGGGTTGGAGAAGGCTTCCTGTCAGGGTGAGATTTTGTTGTCTGTTCTTCATTCTTGATGAGGACCAATAACATCTGGAAGGTGATGCCATGACATGCAAGTTAATTGGATTTAAGTGAGGCAGGGCTGTGCAAAGTCACCAGCCTCACTCTTTCCTCCGGGACCATCTGGGTCCAGTGGCAAGATATCGATCAGGACGACTGGAGACGACACCCCCCCCACACCCTGGGATTTTAGTTGGAATTTAAAGGAAGCCAAGGAGATCAGTAGTCAGAGTTTAAAAGGGAGAGCATTCCAGGCATGGAGGACAACTAGAGAGAATGCCCAGAGCCAAGAGAGGCACTGTCTTGTTTATGGAAGAGCCAAAAGTCTAGCATCATGGATGGAGGAATATGTGTTGGGGGGTAATGTGTGAGAAGACTGGAAAGGTAGGAGGGGACTAGGTTAAGAAGGGCTTTGAATGTCAGGCGGCACATTTTGTGTTTGATCCTGGAGGCAATAGGAAGCTACAGAGGTTTATCGAGTAGTGGGGGGGGGGGGGATGGGGAGGGGGTAGGTGCATGTGTGACATGATTGGACCTGTCTGCACTGCAGGAGAATCATTTTAGTGACTGAAGGGGGAATCTGTTAGAAACATCAGGCTTCAGGTTCAGGGTTGACATCCAGCTGCCACACTTCCCAATGAGCCCCCTTCCCCCTTTAGGAAGGGGTAGCCCCGCCTAGAAAGTCAGTGATTCCCTGAATGAAAATAATCCTGGTGTTCCTGAAGCCAAACAGCTGGTTCTGGCTGGCTGGGCTCAGGGTGTGAAGAGGTAAGCGCAATGTGACTCTCCTACAGGGATGGTTTTTAACCATCCCACTGGGGACGGCCTCGGATTTCTTCCCTAGAGTCACACTCAGCTCAGCTGCTCTGCTCGGGGCCTCTCAGAACTCGTACTAATCCACCACGTGTGCAAGGAGCTTTTCTGGCCACGTCCTGGAAATCGCTCACATCGCTAACAGCGCTTTCAGGCTACAATCCTGTGAGGCAGGTAGCATCAATGGCATTGTAACCCATTTACAAGACAGGAAACTGAGGCTCAAGATTTGAAGTGACTTGCTTGAGGTTATACAGACAGCAAGAGGCAGAACCAGGACTCAAACCCCAAGTCTCCCTGGCTCCAAATCCACTGCTTTTCCCGTCTCCCCACTTGGTCTTTGATCCTTAAAAGAGAATCATTTCCTTGAATCTCTGTGATCCACTCTAAAAAACTATGTGAATCAGAAGGACTTTGCTCCAGTAACCAGAATCTCATCATCTTTATAGTTAGACTCTGGCTTCGAGTCAGGTAGGAAGGCATTTAACCCAGCATCTCTTCCAGCACAAGAATCATCTGTATGGATGACAGGGAATCATCCAGATTTCGTTTGAACCCCTCTGGTGATAGGAAGCTCACTGCTTGTCACGGCAGGTAGGACAGCTCTGTTTATTTGAAAGTTCTTCCTTACAGAACTGAAATGTGCTTCTCCATGTGATCACCTCCATCTCCAGTTGCAACTAGATCTGCCTCCTGGATCCAAGCTGAACAGATCTAATTCCTCTTCCCTAGGAGGCATCTAGGTGGTGAGATGGATAGGGCACAGGACCTGGAGACAGGAAGACCAGTTCAAATTTGGCTTCAGACATTGCAGTAGCAATGTGACCCTGGGCAAATCACTTATTCTCTATCTTTCTCAGTTTCCTCAATGCGGATGATAATAATAGCATCTACTTTTCAAATGAGATATTTTTAGAGAGCTTAGTATAGTAGCTGGCACATAGACATTCTTCTTCCTCTGTCTTTCCATAACCCCTTCGAGATCAACTATTCCTGTTTTTTGTTATATTTACCTAATTGCTGGGTGTGAGGTGAAATCTCAGTTGTTTTGGTTTGCATTTCTCTTATTACTAGTAATTTGGAGCATTCTTGCAAATCATCATTATTAGTTTGCAATTTTTTGGTGAACCATTCACGTACATTATCTTACACCATACTCTTATCAATACAGCCTAAAATCACATCATTAATATAAATTGATATTGACTAGTGAATTTGATCATTCATATTAATTGAACCATAAATCAGGATGATGAGTGCTTGTCAAAGGTATTTGCTGTTGTCATAGAGGAGGTCCAGCTCAGAGTCCAAGTGGAAAAGGGATTCCTAAAATATGATGAGAGCCTTTAAATGTTCCTGATTCTGGATTAGATGGTGCTAGTTGCAGTAGGTCCCAAACACTAGCAAACTTTCTAAATCCATCTAAATCATAATGACTCAAAAGACTTCCATCTAACAATCCAGGAGAAAAACAAAGTGGATTAAAAATGCTTGTTTTTCTGATGATTATATGTAGCAGAATGGACTTGTGCATAGCACTTGCCCATCAAAACTGATATATCTTAGATACTGAACAATAAGTTGGGGGGGGGATCCATAGTTTAACAAAAGAGCAGCAGTCTGGATGGTCTTTGGGAAGCTATAGTTATTTTAATGGACTGATTTCAAATTTCAAAAGCATTGGCCTTTGGATTTGTAAATATTTGTAAATTTGTAAAGATTTGTAAATAGCCCTCAGCATAGTACCTGGCAAATAGTAGGTGCAATGCAAGTGCTTATTCTCTTCCCCTTTGAATAATTGATAAATTCTTTTAGTAACTCTCAAACCTCTCCTCCCTACCGCTGCTCCCCACCTTTAATTAAGCACCAATATTCTTATGGTACTGTAGTGTGGCTATGAATTATGGGATATTGGAGTTTGTGGGGGCTTGGAATTAAGGATCTCTCAAAGGGGAAGAGAGAAGTGTGGGGTGGGCAAGGGAAGACTCCAATGCACCGAAGGTGAGTTGGGCAGAAGTGGTGTGCCAAGAAATGGATCATCAGAAAAAAAATGATAATCACATTGAAGACCGAGGGCTGACCGATGCACAACCTGCATGCTCCATGCACATCCTTGCAAGATCATGAGGTCTTGTTGGGCGGTCCTGCTGTGACATGTGAGATTTATGAGAAGCTCTAGATAAGGACAAGGCAGCTAAATGGTGCTAATGACAAATTGGGAGTCAGGAAGACCTGACTCAGACTCTTGATAGCTATGTGACCCTGGGGCAAGTCACTCTTTCAGCCTCAGTTTCCTCATTTGTAAAATGGAAATAATAATGCTGCCTATTTTGCATGGTTGTTGTCCCAAATGAGATAATATTTGTAAAGTATTTTGTAAACCTTAGAGTACTATATAAATATAGCTATTAGGATTATCATTTTCTCTAACTCTCTATGTGGCCTTGAGTGAG
Organism: Vombatus ursinus; assembly: GCF_900497805.2. Lineage (NCBI taxonomy): Eukaryota > Metazoa > Chordata > Mammalia > Diprotodontia > Vombatidae > Vombatus > Vombatus ursinus. Next base: position 7,108,559 of record NW_020954596.1, on the reverse strand, counting down.
TGACATATCCTTTCTTCCTCTCTGTCTCTATATGCATCCTTTCTTCCTCTGTAAATTTAGTAGTTTAAACTAGATCATTTCTAAGGTTCTGACCAGCGGTAGCATTGTCCATTGCAAGGTCTTACTTCTGACCTTTGGGGTTCTCTGAGCCTCTATTCAGGTGGTTCTGTATTCTGTGATACTCTAGGTCTACGGGCATCTCTCTCTCTCCCTCTCTCTCTCCCTCTCTCTCTCTCTCTCTCTCTCTCTCCCTCTCTCTCTCTCTCTCTCTCTCTCTCTCTTTCTGTGTTTCAGGGATACTCTTCTGTTTTCCATTGCTGTCATCTCCTGATAAACATTCCCTCTTCTATAGAAGCCTCCCCGATGACCACGAAGTACAATTAATTATTCAGCAAAACAAACTGAACCATTGACCGTGTCTAATGCAGCATATGCCTTATTCTGCTCCGCAGCCCACCACATCCCTCCCAAGAGGAGGGAGGCCTGTTTGATCGTTCGTTTTGGTTCTAGGTTTCAGCGATTCCACGATTCCATCATCCTGTAATTCTGAGATTCTCAGAAGTCCCCCTCCAGGAGCTGCTTCTCTCTTCCAGCACCCAGGACAGGCCACGAATAATTAGCGGAGATTGGGAAAGATGTGCCTCATGAAAAGAGGGGTGGGTGATAACTGCGGCCAGTCCCTAACCACGTGCTAGACGTAGCGGCAACAGCAAAACCACGAGCACGCACTCGGCATCCCCGGGGGTGGGGGAGGGGTGGGGGACAGGACTTAAGACTGGAGAAGCCACATAGCCAGGCGACTGACTGTCCTCCTCCAGAGCCTGGCTCACATCTGGGAGCCACCCCAGTGGGCGGAGCAAGGAGGAAATCTGGATCCAATCGTGGCAGGAGGAGGAGGGGCAGGGCTGCTCCGGCTTAGGAAGAGCGGGAGGGAAGCCTTCCCAGAACAGCTATTTTTGGTTCCTAGTAACGTGAAGTCACAAAAATGTCAGAGCTGGAAAGGATGCTAGCTATGATCAAATCTAACCCCTCTCCCTTCCGATTTTAGAGAGGACGAAACTGAGGTCCTTGGATAAGGCGTGACTTGTAGAACCATCAAATCTCTAAGCTAGAAGGCATCTCAGTCCAGCTCAAACCCGAGCAGAAATTTTCTCTGTAGCATCCGTAATAAGTATCATCCAGGCTTTCCTCTAAGAACTTAAGTGATGGGAAACTCACTACCTCCTAAGGAGGCTGTCATTTTGGACAACTCTTTCCCAAGTTCACACTACAGCAAGTCAGTGACAGAACAGTGACTTGAACCCAGGCCTCCTGTCTCAATATCCCAGGGGTTTTTCCCCCTTTTTGTGGCAGTCTGCTGAAGTCTATGGTCCCCTTTTCCCGAAATTATGCTTTTAAATACATAAAATAAAATCTATAGATTTACAAAGGAAACTATTGAAATACCATTTATAAAATATAAATTAAAAATTGAGTTCCCAGACTCCAGGTGAAGAACTCCTGCTCTCGGGGCAGCTAGATGGCACAATGGATAAAGCACTAGCCCTGGATTCAGGAGGACCTGAGTTCAAATCTGGCTTCAGACGCATAACACTTACTAGCTATGTGACCCTGAGCAAGTCACTTAACTCCATTACCTAGCCAAAAAAAAAAAAAAAAAAAAAGAACTCCTGCCCTAACCTGTCTTCACACTGGGACTTTAAGAGTAGATGAAGCTTGGAGTTGAGACCCTTGAGTTATCAGACCCTGAAAACTCAAGGAGTGAGTCATGGCGCAGTGACAAGATAACAACCAGTCCTTATTAGATACTCAAATACTATAGTATTTCAGGAGCCAGCTTGAAATATATAGATTATTATGATTATTAACCTATTAACTGTGATTTCACCCAGCAGCTTCTGGGTAGAGAAGTCAGAGTTTGGGTCCAACAACCTAATCCAATCTCATAAGCATTTATTAAACACCTACCTTGTGCTAGGTACTGGGGATATATAGACAAAAAAGAAAAGAAGAGACAAACCCTTCCCTCAAGAGACTTTCACGTCATCAAGTGGAATACAACATATTAACAGATGAGGGTTCCATTCCCTGGCTCCTTGCTTCTTCCTTGGAATTTCTTTTGAACAAACCCCTCTGCCTCTCCCTCCCCACAGCTGACAGTGACCCACATTGGAAAACACCTCCTTTTGGAGAATTTCAGGTCAAAACCCAGGGCACCAAACCACAGGCCCGCTCAGGGCTTCCGCCTCCCTTCCCTCCCCATCCCCAGAGCCATAAATCAGCTGGGGTGTTTTTTTGACTCGAGGCCCAACTTCCAACAAAACTGGTGGTCACGAGAAGGTTTGCAATCTTTGGCTGAAAAGGCTCTGGAATGGGTGCCCAGCCCCAGCAACTCCTGGGCATCAAAGCAGACCCTCCATCTGCTTCCCTTCCCACCCCTACCCCACCATACCTTAGATGTTTCTGGCAATCGCACCCATCCACATGGGGACAAGGCAGTGAGGAGACTAGACGTTTTTCTCTCTGTTCCAACCCTGACTCTCCGTGTGGTCTCCTTGGACAGTTAAGGTAAGTTGAGGTCAACAAACATTTCTTGTGATGTAGCAGGAAGAGAACTGTATTTGGGGCTGGAGGCCCTGATTTCAGATGATTCCGATTCTGCTTCTTGCTACCTCTGTGATGTTGAATGAATTCTTTCCTCTGTCTAGGACTCAGTTTGCATCTCTGTAAATTGGGCAGGGCTGGATCAGACAATCTCTAATCTCTCTTGCAGCTATACATTTTCCAGTCCATGATCCCATGAACAATTGAGTGCATGGGACATTGTGGAAGGAGACAGGAGGAGAGGACAAGGTCTGTTTATCCTTAGGAAACTGAATCTAACGGTAGAAGATCTAGGTCTTGCCTTACTTACCTGGTTGGCTCATCTGTAAGGACCCAGCCTTGAAGCTGGAAGTCTGTTTGAAAGGCCTCTGAATCGCTGAAAAGATCACCTAAAGTCCATGCCACTCTATTCGGATCAGAGACCTCAGACCCTCCCTCAGAACCCATTGAATTATTATATACACAGTCCAAACAAGTATGGTGATGGGGGTAGGGGATGGGGAATAGTTAAATTATGTCCAGTAGACTGTTTAAGAAGACAAGAAGCAGGTGAATAGCTTTTATTGTGGTAGAAAGAACATTGGGCTTGTATTCAGAAACAGAGACCTGGGTTAAGAGCCTCAGGGAGCATCACAGTCTATTTGGAGAGAGCAGGAATACCAGAGTGTGTAAGAAAGAGCTGCATTGATATCCAAGGGCCAGTGCATGGATACTTGGTGAATACAATAGTTTTGAGGGTGATCTGTGTTGTACAGAGTTATCATGACACCTTTCAGAGACCTCGGCCTTGAAGGTGAACTAGGAAAATGTCCAAACCTTGCAACCTCAGGAAGTGTAAGCAGAGCCCTAGGAGGGGTCAGGAGAAGGCTGAAGCTGCCAGTTTAGCCAGCCTTTTGCCTTTGGGCATGAATAGCTAAACCCATCTAGGCAGATGAACACCTCTTTCTGTCCTCTCTCTCTCTCTCTCTCTCTCTCTCTCTCTCTCTCTCTCTCTTTCTTTCTCTCTCTCTCCTCTCTCTCTGTCTCTGTCTCTGTCTCTCTCTCTCTCTGTCTCTTTGTCTCTCTATCCTCTCCTCTCTCTCTGTCTCTCTCTGTCTCTCTCTCTTTTCTCTCTCCCTCTTCTCTCTCTCTCTCCCTCTTCTCTCTCTCTCTCTCCTCCTCTCTTTCTCTCCCTTTCTCTCCTCCCTTTCCCTTCCTCTCTCTCTCACTCCCTCCCACCCCCAGAATCGGGGGAGTTAGTCTAGGGCTTTCACATTGTGCTCTTCCTCCGTGTTGTTGTTCAGTCATGACCCCATTTGGGATTTTCTTGACAAAGATACTGGAGCAGTTTGCCATTTCCTTCTCCAGTTCATTTTATAGATGAGCAAACTGAGGCAAACAAGGTTAAGTGACTTGCCCAGGGTCATACAACCAGAAAGTGTCTCCAGTTGGATTTGAACTCAGGTCTTCCAGACTCCAAACCCAGCACTCTATCCTATTACCACCTAGCTGCCCTTTTCCTCCATACCTCATTGCTAAGCCTGGAGGTGAATTATACAGTAATTACATCATGACAGTTTTGAGGCAGAAGGGATTTCGAGATCATCTAATTCAGGGCTTCTTAGTCTTTTGGGGTGTTATGGACCCCTTTGGCAGTGAAGATCCTTTCTTAGAATTGTCTTTGTAAATGCATGAAATAAAATACATAGGATTAGAAAGAAAACCAATTCTATTGAAATTAAGATTTTTTTTTTCCATCCAAGTTCACTCCCTCCTTGAAATCGAAAGGGATGCTAGCTCCTGCTCTAATTCAAACGCCTCATTTGGGATTGAGGCGAAGAGAAAAGCACCTATCCAAGCTTACTCAGCTAATTAGCAGCAAAACCAAGACTGCTCCCCAGGGCCCCTGCTTGCCCCACAGGTGCGCCATCTACTCCAACCAACCGCCTCCCCCGCTTACAGCCAGGTTCTGGCTGCTGGTCCAGCAATTCTCTTACTACTTGACTGGCTCCTTTAGGCCTGGCCCTCTGCAGAGGCTCTTTAGAAAGCCATCCGGGCTCCCCCTCCCCGCAGGGCTGTCCCACCCCCACATCCCTTGTTTACCCCACATCCCATCAGGCCCTTCTATGAGCATCACAGACATCATTCTCTGATTGGGAAATCTTTTCTTTTCTCCCTCTCCTCCACACCGTCCAGACTTCAGGGCCTTCTTGTGTTCTGGTCTTTCTATTTCTTTTCCCCTCTCCTCGCTCTCTGCCCCCTCCCCATCTTTTTTCTCCCCTTTCCTGGGGACTCCACAAGTGAGTTCTAATTACCCACAGGCCAAAGGACCCTAAAGAGCCTCCTGGTCTATTCTTTGGGGACATTTTATGAACTGTTCAGTCCCCAGCTCCCCCGAGGGAGTCTGATTAAACTAATTACCCTGATTGGCTTGTTTAATCAATTGCTTGCTTTAATTGGGCCCCGCTGCCAGGGACTGGGAGAGTTCACAGTCCGTAATGTGAGAACCAGGAGACCCGGGGCAGGCTGGTGACATAGCAGAGAAAGAGACCCGGGGTTCCCAAGCCCCGGGTGTGTCTGTGTGTGTGTCTGGGAGGGGGGAGAGTTTAATCAACGCCCAGCGGGCTGAGGATCGAGGAAGGGGATTAGGCTGGGCTTTGAATGGGCCCAAGGTTTTAGTGATAATTAAAATTGTCAGCCTTCTCCCCTTCTAAATACACCTCCCCGCCCAGCCTGTCCCTCTCCCCCCTCATTAAAGATGCTTCCCCAGTCAGGAATCTGGTCCCCATAGTCTTAGGTAAACACTCCATCTGCCTGGGATGCCTGACCAAAGAATTCAAAGGGGAAGGAGCCCGGGGTTTGGAGTGGTCAGAGGACCGGCTTCATGTATCCTGCACCGACACTGTGTGACCTGGAGCAAACCACTTCACTTTCTGGGCCTCAGTTTCCTTCTCTAGAAAATGAAGGGGTTGGACCAGAGTGACCTCTAAGGTCCCTCCCAGCTCTGCATCTGGGACCCTGTGTTGTGAGGTTGGAGAAAAAACCCCAGCCTTAGAAACAGAAGACTTGGGTCCAAATCTCTGCTCTGACACCAACTGGGTGTCTTTGGGCAAGCTAATTTCCTTTTCAGAGCGTCAGTTTCCCCATTCTGAAAATGGCACCAATCTCTACCTTTCTGCCTGTGTGACCTTAGCCAGTAACATCCTTTTTGAGCCTCATTTTCTTCATCTCTAAATTGAGAGCATTGGGCTAAATGATATTTTCAAGGTCCCTTTCGTCTCCAGATCTATGATTCCGTGATAAGTGCGTAAGAGAGGGATGAACAAGGTGTTATGGGAGTTCTGAGAAGGCAAAGGTCACTTTCCAGCTGAGAAGGGAATAGTGACCCATAGAAACATTTGGAGGTGAGCTTTATAAATGGGGAAAATTACACTGGGTTGATCTGGAGGTAGTTCCAGGGAAATAATTCAGAGGCAGGAAACTGAAAATTATTTGGAGGATAGCTAGTCACCCGGTCAAGCTTTTTTGAGATGTGTGTAAAGAACACTGGACTTGGGGTCAGTTGTTCTGGGTTCCAGTCCTCAATTGGATTCTTCATCTGTCAAATGATAATGCTACAGATATGGAAGCTATGGCTGTGAGTCATCACAACTTGTAAATCACCTGGCGTGGGTCCAAGAAAAAGCTATAAACCAATAATATACCTTGTGTCCAAAAGAGCTGAAAATAACACTGGTTCCCATAGTGACTTGCTAAAAGTCATAGGATCATAGGTTTTGAGCTGGAAGGGGCCGTAGAAGCCATGTAGTACACATCCTTCATTTTTACAGATGAGGGAACTGAGGCCTGGAGAGATTTCAAGGAACTGCCCAAGGTCACATAGGAAGTAGAAGAGTTGGAATTTGAACACAGGTCCTTTGACTCCCAATCCAGCACTCTTTCCATGGTGCCATTTGCCTCTAGGATTCAGACCCAGGCCTCCTTCCATGCCTGTGTTGTGTCTTCATGAAATGACATGACATGTTTTGGAAAAGTTAAAAGCAACCTAAGAATGTAAGCATCACCTGTTATAAACAGCAGCCCAGATGTGTGCCTTTCGAAGAAGTCTGGAAAATGAGAAAACCACCCTTTTTGATCCCACCAGCTGGAATGCCTGCCACCCCTCCCCATGATCATTCGTGCTGTCCCCAGGAACTTCATAGCTGTTCTGAAAATTGCATAAATGCACAACTCATCTCATGAGGGAAATGAAGAAGCTGGCAGGGAAACTGAGACCCAGAGAGGGAAAGGGACTTGTTGTCCAAGGTCAAAAGTAATAGAGCTGAAACTCCAGGCAATGTTTTCTGCCTGGAAATCTAGTGCTCTCGATGCCTAGCTAGAACAATGCTGGGCTTGTAATATGTGCTTTAATGAATATGTATTGAGTTTCCTAAACATACTTTGATCATTCTCACCTCTGGTGTAAGCCCCCTTCCCTCTCTCTATACTCTTCTGCTCTCCTATAGGATCTTGGGGTTTGGAGCTTGAAGAGATGATTTGTTCCAAGGCCCTCATTTTCAAGATGAAGTATAGGACCCCAGAGCTGCAAAGGAACTGAGAAGTCATTGCTTTCTTTCTACAACAATCCTGAAAGGGACTTTCCACTCTCAGTTTCAAGCCCTCTAGTAAAGGAGGACCAGCCCACCACCTCCTGAAGGAATCCATCCTACTTTTAGACAGCTGTAATTGTTGGAAAGTTTTCCATTATATTGAGCCCATTTCTCTTAGTTTGATTTTCTGGGGCCAAGTAGAACAGTCATCTCTCCCTCTTCCACATGGTAGCCCTCCACATAGAACAGCTGTTATGACTCCCCAAAATGGCAGGCACTGCTCATGTATGAAGCACTTATTATGTGCCAGAAATTGGAGCTAAGTGCTGGAGATACAAATACAAGCAAAAAGAAAAGAAGTCCCTGCCCTCAAAGAGCTTACATTCTAATGGGGGAACTGAAAATCTGGGACTGGAGAAGGTACTCAAGAGGTGCCATGGTGGTGAACTTCTAAAGTTCAGAGAGTCATAAGCACTGCTGCCAGGGGAAGGAAGCATGTCCCCAAAATGGAGGCTCCCAAAAGGAATTCACCAATGGGAGAAGTGGGGCGGCAAGTGGAAGGATCTTCAAGAGGGAAAAGGAGCTGACCCATGAAAATCTGGAGAGTCAGAAGCCAAGAGGAGAAAACAAAATCTGCTTTCCCTTAGGTTAGTTCCTCCAATCAATTCTGGTCTTCTTTCTTTGATATACTTCAGTTTTCAATGTCCTTAAAATGTGGTACTTAAAGCTGAATACCTTTATGAAGAATCTGAGGTCCCAAGACGTTAATCAGTTTGTCCAAGGTCACACAGGAAGTAAACAGGCATCATTGAAATTTGAACTCAGACCCTCTGATTCTAAATCCAATGCCCTTTCTACTCTACTGTCTTCTGGAGGATCAATTACTTGAGCTGGGTCTTGAAGGATGGTCATTTGTAAAGGGGGGGTGAAAATAGAGGCAAAGGACAAGGATGGGGCACTTCCTTCATTTTGGGAATTTGTAGACCACAGGACAGTGTTTGCAGACTCCTGGGGTTCCTGGGATAAAGAATCACAGCATAGAGAGCTAGACAGACCTTAGAGATCACCCAATCCAATCTTCACATTTCACAGAGGCCCAGAGGAAGAAAGGGACTTGCCCAAAGTCATACAGCAAGTCAGGAGAAGGACAGGATTTGAACTCAAGCCTTCTGACTTTAAATATTTCCACCGTACTATATGTAAAGCATTCCTTCTTCTTACTGAAGCTCAGGATTCAAGTGGATGAGTAAGATAACCCCAAAGTTCAAAAAGACCCTCCGCCATTTTTACAAGATTCATCTAGATAAGAGCAGAACATTGCTAAGTGCTTTGACATCATGGATCCTTGACCCCAGAAACATTTTTTGCAATTGTCCCTCAGGACCACTACAAAGGCGCGTCTCACCTCTCTGCTCTGTGGTTGTGGCTGTATATGCTGCCCATCGATTTCGGGAAGACCCAGGAACCCAAGGTTGATGTTGGCTTAATAACTGTGGGTCTCTTAAAAGGGCCCGATGACAGCTCATTGTGGGTTCCTGGCCTCCTCAGTCAGCCAAAGTTGGTCTCATCTGGTTTTTAATGTTCTCACCCACCAATCCCTCCCGTTGGCCAGAGCACTTGGGGAAGGCCACAGTCACTCGAGGTATTTATTCCCTCTAGGGGAAGAGGAGAAGTTATCATCTATCCAAGAATCAATCCTGTCCAATGTGTTGGTACTGGGTGCCACTTCACCAAACAAAATTCCTGTGTTATTTCAGCTGGAAATTCTTAGACAGATCTTAGAACTTAGGATGTCAGAACTGGAAGGAGCCTCCAAAAATGGAGTGCTAGAAATGGAGAGACTTTAGAACATAGAATACAGCTTCAGAGTTCTTACACTGGAGTCTGTGAACTTATTTTTAAAAGTAATTTGATAACTGTATTTCAAAATAATTGGGATCCTTTGTAACTCTATGTATTTTATTTTAAAACACTATACTGAGAAGAGATCCAAAGGCTTCACTAGACTGCCATAACACCAAAAAGGTTAGGAAATTCTGCCTTAGAACATAAAATGTCAGAGCTGGGAAGAGAATTTAGAATACAGAATATTAGGCATAGAAGGTGGAACACAGAATCTCAAACCTGAAGAGACTTTAAAATGTAGAATGTCAGAGACCTTAGAACAGAGTTGGAGGCACCTTAGGACAAAGGCCATAGAATATTAGAGCTTGGGAGAAACTTAGATCCCATTTATTCCACTCTTCTCACTTAACAGAAGTGGAAACTGAGTCCCTGAGGAAAGGAAACTTTCCCACAGAGTACTGGGTTACTCGGCATAGTACATAGTAGGTGCTTAATAAATGCTGACCAACTGATTGTTGTAGATAGATGATAACTCCTCATGCAGTTAATTCATGGCAGGGACAGAATGACATCCTTCTTAAACAACCAGGGAGCTTTCCTAATAATAAAAACTAAACAGGATTCCTTCCCTGCCAGCTGAGGAAAGCCCATATTCAACACACAAGACCAGAAGAGAACAGAACGTTCATTCGTTTGTTAGGCGGTCTTGAAATACTAACTTGTTCAAGGCTTCTCTGGCATTGAAGGGTTCAGGGAAAATTGGTATTTGGGGACGAAGGTTTGGCATCAGTTCAAATTGCATCAGGACTGAAGTCTCAGCTCTGCAAAAACACAGAAGCCCAGGATGTGAAGGGGCCTCAGAGGCCATTCAGTTTAGCCTGTATATGAATAAGAATCCATCCTCTCCCCCCCTGCCCCCCTCCAAAATCCAAGAGGTTGATAAAACAGTGAGCGCTAAAGGAGCCATTTACTCCCCAGATAGCTGTCAATATCAGCTCCCCAGGGGGGCCTGAACTATTGATCACTATCTTTAGAACTCTCTTTGATCCCATTAAGGGAGTGCTTGTATTTGTATATATGAATAAGTGACTGTGCCTCTCTGTCTAATGAGAGCTCACAGGGCTCAGACACCTCCTCATTTTTCACTCACCTGGATGCACTACTTCTTAGATTGATTTCTCCACCTCTCCCCCAACAGGGGTACTTTTTTCTGCCTTGGAGGGCAGAGACTGTCTTTGTGTATTTCTATCCCCAGCCCCTAGCTCAGTACCTTTGTACTCTGCACAGTACATAGTAGGTACTTAATAAATGTTGACTGACTGATTGTTGTAGATTTACAGAATGTCAGAGTTGGAAGGGCTCTTAGAGACCATCTGGGTCATCCCCCTCCCCTTATAGACATTGAAACTGAGGACCAGAAAGGGATGTGAATTTTTCTTGGTTATGCGTTGACTTATGTCAGAATTGGAAGTAGGAGCCAGGGCTCCTGTTCCACGGTCTTTCTTGCACACCACCTCTGCCTTTGGTCAATTCATCACTCTATTGGAGAACGAGAAAAGGAGTAGACCCCCTCCCCGGGACCTGTGATGAGAATCATATATTTGTTCTTTCTTAACTCGTCTCATGGTTTTACAATAAGCCTATGAATGCAGAGGTTATTATCCCCATTTTAGAGAAGAGAAAGTGGAGGCTTAGAAAGGTCCACAGTCATAAAAGTGACAAATGTCAGAAAAGAACTGGAGCTTCCATGTCCTGACCCTCCTTCCCCCCTTCCCTTGCTGGAGTATGGACAACAAATGTTCTTGGAACTCAGAGTAAGGACCTAGGAGGGGCGTGTTGGGTTTGGAGTTGGATTTTGAAGAGTGATAGCTTTGAAGAGGAGATTGTCCTCATTCAGGGCTGGTGGGGCAAAGGCAAAGGGACATTGTGATCTTGTCCCTTGATCTGGTCCCAGCTCCACCACTTCCTTGCTATGTGACCTGGGGTAAGTTTCTTCCCCTCTCTGGGGGTTGGTTTCCTTTCCTGTAATGCGAGGGAGGGCAGTTAGGTGGTGCCATAGTGCATAGAGCACTGAGCCTGGAATCAGGAAGACTCAACTTCCTGAGTTCAAATCTCACCTCAGACACTTACTAGCTGTGTGACCCCAGGTAAGTCACTTAACCCAGCTTGCCTCAGTTTACTCATCTTCTGTAAAATGAGCTGGAGAAGGAAATGACAAACTACTCCAGTGTCTTTGCCAAGAAAACCCCAAATGGGGTCATGAAGAGTCAGACGTGACTGAAATGGCTGAACAACAACCATAATGTGAGAGGGTAGGGCTCTCCAAGTTTCCTTCTAGCTCTGATATTCTAGGTTTTACGGACTTTCCAAATGGAGGCTCTTCCCAAGCCTGTCCAGGGCCCTCTGACTCCTCTATTTGTGGGTAGTAGAGGGGCTGGGCCATCAGTAAGGTATATCTCTCTATAGTACAATAATCAATGCTGATCATTACCATTGAGCATTGCAGGGAACCAGATACAACTCCTGGAGAGTGAGCTATGGTTCCCATGGCAACTGGAACCAACGCACTGCCCATAGTGAAGGAAAAACTAGTGGGTTCTTCATTACTGAGCACACTCGAATGTTTTCATGGACCTTAAAATCCCTTCATAGATGGTTGTTATTTTACTTCCCATACCGAAGCATAACTACTGGTTTTCTCAGCAGCTGAAACACTCTTCCCCAGATTCACTAGACTGAGTTGAACTGGGACAATGAAGCCCTAAGTCTATAGGGTGTAAGCGCTAGGAGGATATCAAAACAATGACCACAGAATACTAGAAGGGAAATGGACCTTAGAACATAAAACATAGAATGATGGTATTGGGAGGGAACATAGAACATAAAACATTGACTATTACAGTTGGAAGGGCCCTTAGATGATAGAATATAGAATGCTAACCCTGGAAGAGAACTTAGAACAAAGAACCATAGAGTAATGGAACTGGATGAGCCCTTAGCACATAAAATGTTAGAGTACTGAGGAGTCTTAGATCATAGAAAAATGGAATAATACAGCTAGAAGGGCCCTTAGAACCTAGAATATAAAAGGTTAGAGCTGTGAGGAGTCTGGGAACGTGGAACATAGAACATCTGAGCTGGAAGGCTCATACAGTAATAGTAGAACTATTAAGTCAAGGAGCCCTCCTGATACCCAGGCCAGGTTGGTCCATTGTTTTATTTCTTATCCCATCACAGCGCATGTTCCTTAGTGGAGAGGCACTGCACTTCACTCTCCAAGTGAAGAGTGATGCTGCTAACAGTCCTCCTGTGTATAAGGTCTTCTGTAGCAGCGGATCGAATGGGGAGAGAGAAATAACAGATACCTGTTATCAAGGAACTCACAAGTCTACTAGGGGGACCTGAAACATGGACACAGGAAAATGCAAGGCAGGGGGCAGGGACAGGCTCCAGATGGGCCTTGATGACAAGATTTCAAAAGGTGAATGTGGAAGTTGGAGTCAGGATTAAGGTAAGGCTAAGGGAGGGTGTGTGTGAAGATTTGGGTAAAGATTAGGTAGGGGTAGGGTAAGGAATAGAATGGAACTGAATGCAATGAGAGAGGGAAGGGAAGGAAGGGAAGAGGAGGGAAGGAAGGGAAGGAAGGGAAGGAAGAGAAGGAAGGGAAGGAAGGGAAGGAAGGGAAGAGGAGGGAAGGGAAGAGGAGGGAAGGGAAGAGGAGGG
>NW_020954596.1:7090081-7095809 GCF_900497805.2 Vombatus ursinus | reverse complement strand
GAAGGAAGGGAAGGAAGAGAAGGAAGGGAAGGGAAGGAAGGGAAGGAAGGGAAGAGAAGGAAGGGAAGGAAGGGAAGGAAGGGAAGGAAAGGGAAGAGGAGGGAAGGGAAGGAAGAGAAGGAAGGGAAGGAAGAGAAGGAAGGGAAGGGAAAGAAGGGAAGGAAGGGAAGAGGAAGGAAAGGAAGAGGAGGGAAGGGAAGAGGAGGGAAGGGAATCCTTAAAAGTCTCCAGAAAATCTGAACACCATGTAACCGGAGACAGGAATTTTGTTCCATTTCGTTTCAGGGATATGTAACGTTTCCTTCCTAGGAAGGCAGTGAAGTTTGGTTTTTGAGTCCCCTTCTAGGGCCCTTCTTCTTCATCACTAGTTCTTCTTCCCCACTCCCACTCCCACCCCACCCCCAGGAATCTCTCTTGTCTCTGAACCCCCTAGTACCTGCCTGGCTCTCAGCTGCCTGTGAACTATGCCCCTAAGAATTTAGTGGCTTAAAGTGAATCCTTCCAGTTTGGGGCAAGAAGATTTAACATATTTTTAGGTATTCTAGGTGGTACTTGACAGAGAGTCAGTAAGATCTGAGTTCAAATCCAGCCTCTTACATTTACTAGCTGTGTGACCCTGGACGAGTCACTTAACCTCTGTTTGCTTCAGTTTTCTCATCTGTGAAATGGGGATAATAATAGCATCTACCTCACAGGGTTGTTGTGAGGACCAAATGAGATAAAAATTGTAAAGTGCTTAGTACGTTGCCTGGCACATGGTAAGCACCATATAAATGTTAGCAATTATTATTAATATTAATTGTTTGACCCTGGACAAATCGCTTAACCTTTGTCTGCCTCAAAAGTGTAGCTAATAATAGCACCTGCTTTTCAGGACCACTGTGAGGGTGAAATGAGATAATAGTTATAAAGTGCTTTGCAAACCATAACACCAGCTATTTTTATGGGAGATTCTGGCAAACCTTCAGGATACAAAGGAATGAATCTCTAATGGTGGAATCCCAGGCACTATAACCAGTTGGTGGGAGGGTATTGTTCTCATATATCACCCAAAATAGGCAGCAGCATTTTATACCCACTGACATCACCTGTACTTGTGGGAGAAATAGAGGCATAGTTATATGGGATGGTAGAATGAATTATGGGTTAGGGAGTTCAGAGATTTGGGTTAGGGTCTTTGCTCAGACACTTATCAGCTGTAAGACCTTAGTAGGCAAGTTACTTCATAGGCAGTGGCCTTGGAGTCAGTAGGCCTCAGTTTCCACATCTGTAAAATAAAGGAATTGGACAAGGTGGTTGGTTTCTAAGTTTCTTTCCAACTCTAAGATCCTATGAGTCCTAGTTGGGTAACTGAATTGCTACGTGACTTTGGGTGAGTCATTTCTCTTTCTGCACCTCAGTTTCCCCACTCTGTAAAACCAAAGCGTTGTATTAACTGTCAGCTCTAATGTTCTGCGCCTCTTGGATCCCTATGGTCCCTTTCAGCCTTGATGTGTAAAGAGCCCTTTATTTCGTCTTTTAAATCTCTGGCATGATCGCCTTCAGGATGGCAGTTTGCTTAATTTGGGGCTGGAGGCAGGGCTTCCCAAATAACCCCCTCAGGTTTCCTCTCACTAGATGCTCAGTCCTCGCCCACCCGCCTACCATCCCTCAGGACAGAAAGGGCCGTTCAGGCCCCGCCGTGGTTCTGATAAATGCCTTATTGGCTCTGACCTCCCCGGCTTGCCCTTCTAAATCAAACATTTTCCCAACCCTGAATAGCGAGTCTGTGCTGACAGACCCTGGCAGGGCAAGAGGGCTGTGCTGGGCACTCAGTGAGACTGAGAGGACATGAGTGATGGAGTGTGGAGCAGCTGGGCCACCCGGGCTCTTCTGGTGGAGGAGGAGGAAGAGCTGAGGCCTGCTGCCTACGGCCCGGGGGGACGGAGGCATCGTGAGTTCTGCTTATTCTCTACCTTGCTTCAGCTTCAGTGGTCGACCTTAAACATTCATGCATTCATTCATTCATTCATTCATTCATTCATTCATTCATTCATTCATTCATTCAGCCTTCAACGAACACAATACCTAGTATGTCATCCAATTTAATTCAATTCAACAAACATTTATTAAGTAACTACTTCCTGTGTATGTTGGACACTGGGAGAAATACAGAGTTTAGATCATCTTGGTCTCTCTCCTCACAGAGCTGATGGCCTAGCAGGGGGATAGGACAAAAGCTCGGTTAGTTATGAAACATGACATTAAGTAGCATGTACATCAGACAGAGGAAAACGTAGTGCAAAGCAGGGAGGGCCTCTGGTAGGAGTCAGGAGAATAGAATTTTTTCCCACTTTGCTGCTTACTTGTTTTATGGCCTTGGGCCAGTCAGTGCCTTTCTCGGAGCCTCACTTTACCCTCTCTGTAATACTAAGGGGCCCCTTTTAGTTCTAATTTTCTGTACCTCGAGGGGTCAGACAGTTTCTTTCAGTCTTGGTGGTGGGATGAAAAATGCTCTCTACCTCCAGAGAGAGATCTAATGAACTCTGAGTGCAGATGGGAGGAGACTTTTTTTAAACTTTCTTTATTTTTCTTGGATTTTTTTTTTTTTTTTTTGCTGTGTGTGTGTGTGTGTTTTCTTTTGCATCATGGATAATATGAAAATGTGCTTTGCATGACTTCACATGTATAATTGATATCGTATTGCTTACCTTCTCGAAGGGTGGGGGAAGAGCCAGAGGGAGAGAGAGAGATTTTGGAACCCAATGTTAAAATGTTTTTTACGTGTAACTGGGAAATATTTAACAAAATAAATAAAAAAATACATATATTTTAAAAATCACTGGTACAGCTCCTTTTATGATGCGCTGTTCCTTAAAACCCCTTCAGACCCTAAGTCTACGCTCTTTGGCGGTGCTAGACAGTAATGAGTCTTTCCTCCAATGATTCTGATAGCGGCCCTCTCGGACCTCTCTAAAATGGGAAAGTTAAGCCCTGCCTCACCTATAGTCTTCTTGGTGCTGTGCTGAGGGGAGAAGGAATATGAAAGCACTTTATAATGTGCTCTGGAAACAGAAGGGATTATGAAGTGTTTCCTTAGCGATTTTTACTATATACTGATCCCTTAAGTCACATTAGCACTTTGGGTTTTTTGAGGCCCTTTTGGTCCATCTATTACTTCACTAGATCCTCAGGATAACCCCTGTGACGCCGACAGGGCAAGGCAGGTATGAGTAGCTCCATTTTACAGATGGGGAAACTAAGGCTGGGGAGGTGGATTGAATGGGTGGCGGAGGGAGGGCTAGAGCCCGAGGTCTTCTGACCCCTCTACTGAAGGCTTTTTCTTTCCCACTCCCAAACCTTCTCTTGTGAGTTCTTCCTCAGCCATGAGAGAGAAGCTAATGTTTCCACTGAAAAATAAGTATATTTCTGCTCCCACAAGATTCATACAACTTTTTAAAATTGAGCCTACTATGTTTGAACAGTTCCAGGACTTGACAAAGATCATCTTCTCTACCTTCTCTTGTTGTGACAGTTTATCACCTACCTGTCCTGTTTCCCATCACACCCCTTACTCACCTCAAGTTTTATTTTAACTTATCGTGCATACTCTTATACAAGTCCCTTCTCCTTCCCCTCATCCTCCACCTGTAAAATGGGAGTGTTGGGCTAGATGACTTCTAATCACTCTTCTAGCTCTGACATTCTCTGTTCTCTAATCCATAGATTCCCTCTTCTCCCCCCAAATCTGCCATTTTATGTTCTGTGTTCTAAAGCCCTTCCCAGCTCTGGCATTCTGTGTTCTAAGGTTCCTCTTAGCCCTGACATTTTCTAATACAATGAGAGACTTTGCTTCCTTAGCCCCATTTGGGTAATGAGACATAGACTATATGGTCTATGCTGGGCTATATTCTGAGCATACAATATGTGGATTATATAGATTGGGCCTATGTGGTCAAGAACATGATGTTTGTGGTATTAGTCTTGGTATATCCCTGGCTCTGAGTAAATGGCCTTGTACCTACCTAGTACAAGCTACATATATGTTTGCTTAATTGAATGAATGAATAGATGAATGAATGGAGTGAAGATAGCTACTTCCAATTCAACCCATGTTAAAGCACCTACTATGTTTCAGGTGTGTCCCAAGCACAAACTGTATCTTGCCAATTTCCCCATCAATCTGGATGGAGGATGATTTCCCCTTTTCCCCTTTTCAAACACCTTCCTGATGGCTTTAATCCTGATTTCCTCCCCTAGCCCCAACTCATCAGTGTCAGCAGTTCTGAGGGCAGCAGTCCGGGCCTGATCAAAGGTCTTCCCCCAGTGGGACCCAGGAGAACATTCCTAACGTGTGGCTGTTGGCCGAGGTTTCAATAAGAGCTTTCTTAGTGGAGCTAAATTTGATGTCAGACCAAGCCCACATTAAATAGCTCCTTGAAATGCATCCCCTTCCCCCCTCCTCCCGCCCACCCCTGTCTCTGCTGGGGCCTGTTTGCAGAGTAGCCCCTCATTCCCCACGGGCCCAGCCTGGTCCCACCTCAGCTGCCCAAGACCCCAAAACCAGGCACGGAGCGGGGAGGAGCTGGCCTGGTTAGGTTCAGCCAGGAGCAAGGACAAGGAGGCAGCAGGATGTGGTGGGGAGAGGGAGCCCTGGGCTGCCAGGAGGCCCAGGCCTGAGCCGATGGCTCCTACTTGTCAGACGACGGTGGTCAAGTCCCTTCTCCAATCTGGGCCTCTGAAAAATGACTGAAAAATCTCCAAGGACCTTGGAGTCCAAGATCCTAGGTCTCCGAAGATAGATAGATGATCTGCCCCCTGACCTATATGGCCGGGAGTGCTTGGCTAGCCCAGTCCACTCCTGGTCTGGAAACAGTTTCACTCTCTAGTCAATCTGTGATTTATTTAGCTGCAGGGTTTTTTTGTTTGTTTGTTTTCAGATCTTCTTTAAGGGAAAGGAAGACACTGTTTTGAAAAATGCTGGTGTTATTTGATGCTCAACGGGAGTTTGTTGACTATTGACCTCTGAGTATCTCTTACATCCCTCCCTTCCCCATTCGACTCTCTGGGCCTCCACCCTGGGTCAGGACCTTTCCCTTGCTCCCTGGCCTCCTCACTAGTCTCCTGGCCTCCAGGCTCTACCCTCTCTTTGTGACTCTTTGCACAGGCCGTGGCTCTCAGAAAAACCTTCTTGCTGGTTACCGTGTTTACTCCAAACTCCTCATCCAGGCTTTCCAGACCCTTGTTAACAAAGCTCCAACTTCCCCTTTACACTCTACTTCTCTGCTCTATATTGTAAGCAAAAGGAACTACTTACCATCTCTCCTCACCTTGTCCAGCTCCCTTTCCCCAGCTCTCTACCTTTCAGTTGTGCCATCCTCTATGCCTAGGATGGACTCTCTCCACCCCTACCCCTGATCCAGGCCATCCCCCGTGCCTGGAATAGACTCATCCACCCTACTCCCGAGCTCTGTTGGGTAAAGTCCTTCCTTCTCTCAAGGCCCAGTTCATATGGCTCCTACTCCAGGAAGCCTTCCCTGACCCCATCCCTCATGTTCCTCACAGAGCTAAACTACCCCTTTGAGGGCTGAGAGAGAGGTAGTGGCAGCTAGGTGGCGCGGTGGATAGCTCACCGGCCCTGAAGTCAGGAGGACCCAAGTTCAAATCCGGCCTCAGACCACACACTTGATACTTCCTAGCTATGTGATCCTAGGCAAGTCACTTAACCCCAATTGCCAAAGGGAAAAAA
>NW_020954596.1:7088000-7090071 GCF_900497805.2 Vombatus ursinus | reverse complement strand
CTCAGTGAATGAATGAGAGAGCCAGGGATTAGAAAAAAATTATTATTCTAATAATAATAATCACTACAACTAGTATTTATATAGAGCATTAAGGTTTGGAAAGTACTTTATAAATATTATCTCATTCTATCCACACAATTCTAGAAGGTAGGTACTATTATTATCCCTATCATACAGATGAGGAAACTGAGGCAGACAATGGTTAAGGTACACGTCCTGGGTCACACAGCTAGTAAGTGTCTGAGTCCAGATTGGAACTCAGACCTCTAGGATCTCAGTATATACCAACCAATCAAAAATGACTTTTGGAACCTCAAAAACAGTGTGCCTGGCTGTGCTGTGGGGGAAGAAGAAACAAGATGAGAGACCATCTAACTTTGGATCAGAGGAGGCAGAGGAGGAACTGATCTGGGACCTTTCCTTGGGAAGCTCATAATGTAGGGGGAGGAGGAGACAGAAGACAAACTCAACTCTCCCACTAACTAACTGCGTGACCTTGGGCCAGTCCTTTCTCCTCTCCAGGCCTTGGTTCTCTTCTCATGTTTGAAATGTTGAGGTCAGTTTATATGAATTTTAAGGTGCCTTCTAGCTCTGACATTCTGTGGTCTCTGTACTAAGGGCCCTTGCAAATCTGATGCTCTGTGTTCCACGTTGTTTCCTGTGGTGCTTAATAAATTCAAACATAATCAATAAGCATTTATTAAATGCTTATTGTGTGCTGGACATTGTGCTAGTGCTGAGGATAAAAAGACAAGAGAAAGAAATACAGGCCCTGCCCTCAAAAAGCTTACATTCTCATGGGGAAAGACAATGCATAAAACCCCAGTCACAGTGGTGAATTCTCTACAATAAAGGATGACTGCTCTGGGCCCTTATAATAGCAGTTCTGGGAAAAATTCACCAAAGGGAAAATGAGGCTTTGGGGTGTAGGGAGAAGGTTGGTTGTTTAATGAATGATTCTAAAGGCTCCTTCCAACTCAGACACCCCATGATTCCATTTTCTGCCTTGCCAATCCAGACCTTTCTACTGGAAACCTCTGCCTTTGTGAGCCTCAGCTTTCTTATCTGTTCAATGGGAGTAATAAGCATTGGCCTTCCCTCACAGGGTGGTCTGGAGGGTGAGATAGGAAGGCTTTTTGGAAAGTGGCATCATATAGTATGAGGGGATTTTACCATGCAGGGCTCTTGCTGGTTGAGTTCTGGGTTAGACGCACACACGTGTACCATGTGTGATAGTGTGGGGGGTGCTATAAATATTTTATTGCTGAGTTTAAAATGCTGGCATGAGTCATGAGTAGCTTAAAAGCAGAGTGAGTGACTTAAAGACAGGCTTCCTGAACAAGAGCCTATAAAATCTTTATGGCGGCGCCCGCCTGATATTTTTACATGACTTATTTGAGTTTTCTGACTTGGTGGGTTTCCCCCCATCCTGCAAATGAAGCTTATTCCTTTTCTTCCAGGGTTCATTTTCCTGGGCCTCTGGTTCTTAGTGTCCTTAAGAGGCTGGATATTGGGCTTTACCCAGAAACAGGAGGTGGTTATAAAGTACATCCACCCTGGGACTCAGGGAGCGGGGGCAGCCTCCACAGAATCATCGATATAGGGCTCGATGGGAGCTTGGGTCATCCCTTCCAATCTCTTCACAATTCATAGATAAGAAACTCAGGGACAGAGAAGGGAAATGACTCGTCCGAGGTAACACATCTAGCATGAAGCAGAGCTAAGAGTCAAAACTCAGAGCCTTTCTATTGTATCTTGGTGCTCCTAAAAGTCTATAGCAAAGGGGTCAAGCATGGGAACTCTAAGGCAGTGTGCTACTTGCAGCACTCTGGAGTGCAGCTGATCCAGATCAAAATGTAATTGGGAAATATTTAACATAATAAATACAAATACAATAGAACATAGATAATGTTAATTTTTTATTTACCAAGTCAACGCTGTCTGTAGGGATCCTTATGAATGACTTGGTGCCCCCCCCATTTCTGTTTGAGTTTCATATTACTGGTCTAGAAGGTCAGAGACTAGGAGGGCCCTTAGAACATAAGACATAGAAGAGCTGAGCTAGGAGGGC
>NW_020954596.1:7080854-7087990 GCF_900497805.2 Vombatus ursinus | reverse complement strand
CTTGGAACATTAAACATAAAAGGTCTGAGCTAGGAGGGCCCTTAGAATGCAAAACAGAGAAGGTCAGAGCTGGGAGAGATCTCAGAAAATAAGCCCTAGGATGTCAAAGCTTTAGAGCACTTGAGAACAGTGAATGTTAAATCTCGGTTGGAGGCTTTAGCATTTATCTAGTTCAAAATCTCCTCATTTGACAGAGGGCCAGAGAAAAAACTTTTCCCCCTAAGACTCCATATTGATTTAGTAGCAAAGCCAGGACTCAAACTTAAATCTATTGTTTTCCATTAACAAAGATGCTCTCTCTCTCTTCCATTTTCCCTCTTTCCACCCCAATCCTCCCATCGTTCCCCACCCACAGGCCTTTGTAGCAAGAATTCACATTCTAACCAGTCTTTTCTTCCTTCTTCATCCCCATTCATAGGCCTGCATGTGAGAACTCATGCTTAGACCATTCTCCTCCAACTTCTCCATCTCCACCCATAGTCATGGACACTGAAAGTCCACCTTCAAAAATTGACTCTTAGGTCTCTCTTAACCTTCTCTTAAGCAAAGAAAGGTCCTATCCAGGATGTAAGACCCTGTTGATGAAGACAAGGAAGGAGGCCTCAAAAGCTACAACGAAAGTGGAAATCTTCTGTTTCTAAGAAAAACTCATTTGTCAGAAGCCCTAATGACCCTAGCAACCTTGTTAATCAAGGTTAACCAAGGAAGGAAGGAAGAAAGGAAGAAAGGAAGAAAGAAAGAAAGAAAGAAAGAAAGAAAGAAAGAAAGAAAGAAAGAAAGAAAGAAAGAAAGAAAGAAAGAGAGAGAGAGAAAGAAAGGAAGAAAGGAAGAAAGGAAGAAAGGAAGGAAGGAAGGAAGGAAGAAGGGAGGGAAGGAGGGAGGGAGGGAGAGAGAGAGAGAGAGAGAGAGAGAGAGAGAGGGAGAGAGAGAGAGAGAGAGAGAAGACTTCTGTAACAAATGCATAGTCAAGCAAAACAAATTCCCAAATTGGCCACGTCCAAAAATGTGTCTCATGCTCCATCTTCACTCTGTCACCCCCTATCAAGAAGAGTGTAGCACACTTCATCATGCGTCCTCTGGACATGACATGATAGTTTACTTTGAAAATTCTAGTTAATAAACAAAAAAAATTCCACAAGATTTTGAGTTCCAAATTTTCACCCCATCTCCCCCTCCCGCACCCCAAGATGGCATGCATTCTAAATATCCCTTCCCCTAGTCTGCCTTCCCTTCTATCTCTCCCCCCTTCTCTTATCCCCTTCCCCTTCAATTTTCCTGTAGGGCAGGATGGATTTCTGTACCCCATTTCCTGTATTTCTTATTTCCCAGTTGCATGTGAAAACATTTTTTTTAAACATGTGTTTTTAAAACTTTGGGTTCCAAATTTTCTCCCTTCCTTCCTCCCCACCCACCCTCATTGATAAGGCAAGCAACTAAATATAGGTTATATATGTGCAGTTATGCAAAACACTTCCATAGTAGACATGCTGTGAAAAATAACTGTATTTCCCTTAATCTTATCCCTCCCACCCATTTATTCTGTTCTTTCTTTTGACCCTGTCCCTTCTCAGAAGTATTTTCTTCTGATTACTCCCTTTCCCAATCTGCCCCCCTCTCTATCATTCTCCTGCTCTCTTGTCCCCTTCCCCCCCCATTTTCCTGTAGGGTAAGACAGATTTCCACAACCAGTTGAGTGTGTGTGTTATTCCCTCCTTAAGTGAAATCCTATGAGAATAAGATTCACTCATTCCTTCTCACCTTCCCCCGGTTCCCCTCCACTGTAAGAGCCTTTTCTTTTCTGGTTTTTTTTGGTGGGATAATTTACCCCATTCTACCTCTCCCTTTCTCCTTCTCCTAGTATATTCCTCTCTCAACCCTTAATTTTATTCTCCAGATATGACCCCTTCATTTTCAACTCACCCTGTGCCCTCTATCTATCTATCTATCTATCTATATCTATATATATGTACATGTAATTTTTTCCCCTCCAACTACCCTAATACTGACAAAGGTCTCATGAGTTACAAATATCATCTTTCCATGCAGGAATGTGAACAGTTCAACCTTAATAAGTCTCTTATGATTTTCTCTTTCCTGTTTACCTCTTCATGTTCCACTTGAGTCTTGCATTTGAAAATCAAATTTTCTGTTCAACTCTGGTATTTTCATCAAGAATGCTTGAAATTCCTCTATTTCACTGAATGACCATTTTTTCCCCTGCAGGATTTTACTCAGTTTTGCTGGGTAGGTGATTCTTGGTTGTAAAAGCTGCTTATCCTTACAACACCATTGCTACTGTATTAGTTGTTCTCCTGGTTCTGCTCATTGCACTCTGCATCAGTTTATATGAGTCTTCTCAGATTTCTTTCAACATGTCCTTTTTGTAATTTCTTATGACACAATAGTATTCTATTCATACTTTGTTCAACCATTCCCCAATTGGGAGGCACCTCCTTAGTTTCAAATTCTTTGCCACCATAAAAAGAGCTACTATAAATATTGTTGTACACATGGGTCCTTTTCCTCTTGATACCTTTGAGGAGGTCTATTGGTCTTCCTACCATACCTCAAAGCCTAGATACCAAGTCCCTGTCTACCCTGGGCTCAAACTAGGGATGGAAATAACACTGGTTTTTATTATTAACAATCACAAATAGTCAGACCTTAATTAACAAGGTTACTAGGGCCATTAGAATTTCTGGCAAATGAATTTTTCTCAAACACTTTGTATGATTGCTCTTGAGGTCACCTTCCATGTCTTAGTCAACACCATCTTGGGACTAGGACATAACCCTTCTTTGTTTAGTGAAGGTTAAGAGGGACCTAAAGGTCAGTTTTTGAAGTTGGACTTTCAGTGCCCATGACTATGAGTGGAGATGGAGAAGGTGGAGGAAACTGGTATAAGTGTGAATTCTCACTATGCAAGCCTATGAATAGGGATGAAGAAGGAGGAAGAAACTGGCCAAAGAGTGAGCTCTCATTGCCAAGGCCTGTACATGGGGATATAGAAGGTGGAGGACATTGGTTTGAGTATGAATTCTAGCCCAGTATGGGCCCCTATCTTCAGAAGAGGACAAGTTCTCTTTTGGACAGCAATAATTGTTGGGAAGTTTGTCCTAACATGGAACCTAAATCTCCTCTTTAATTTCTACCCCTTATTTCTAGTTATGCTTAGTTCTGACCCCTCTGTGATCAGGAACAGTGTTCTATTTCATTCATGACACCTCTTCAGATACTTGAAGGCAAACATCGTGCTCTCCCTATGTTTTCTTTTCGCCAGACTAAATACCCCATTTCTTTCACCAGATCTTCATGTGTCATATTCTCTGGTCCTGTACCAGCTAATCAATGCTCTTCCTGATATAACTGGGCCCTGGAAAAAGTGCTCAATGGTGGACAGAAGCTTCTGGAATCCCCCTGGATACGCATGGGGAAATGGTAACAAATGACATGGTCCCTCCCAATTGGAGGAAGGAGAAGAGGAGAGAATTGAAATCTTGTGAGAGGTGAGAAGCATGCAAGCCCAATGAGGGGTGGTTGTGAGAAGCCCTGGAAGTGTGGTGATGCTGCTGTGATGAGGAGAATGATCATAGTCATGATGATATATGAAGGCAGGGGAGCTGCTGCAGTTGCTGGGGTAGCTGAATAATGGGGTACCATGTGGCACCAATACAGCCTGGGAGGAGTGCTTATCTCTGATGTTGAGAACAAAACTGGTGAAGGTCCTACCGCCCTGTCTCTTACCTCACTCTGGAGCCTATGCCCCATTTCTCATCTCCTTAAGAGTTTGCTCACTTTATGATTTTGCTGTATTTTCTCAAAAGAACCTGGGTTTCTCGTGGATATTTTTCATATCATTGGGGGATTAATAGTATCTGAAGGAGGTTATGGTCACTCTAAGGAGGAGGGGAAAAGAGAGAGAGGGGAAGAGGAGGAAAGGAGAGAGAAGGAAGGAGAGAGGAGGAAGGAGGGAGGGACAAGGGAAGGGTGGAAGAGAGATAGAGAGAGACAGAGACAGATTTTCTTTTTCTCTTTCCTCTTTCAGCTGGGATTGCTGGCTGAGGATTTGAGACAAACCAGAGACTTTACAACTTTCCCAAAGCAGGGAAGACAATTGAATGAATCCAGACCATGCTGGATTCCCTGGGACACAGAATAATTCTGAAGTGTTCTGGGGAAAGAGACTTGGTGAGTAGAAGCAGGAGAAAGCCCAGTCGAAGGTTTTTTGCCTCCAGCAAAATTCTCTATTGCACAGGTACTTACTTAACCTAGGGTCCTTAGACCCCCCCTCCCATGGAATCCCTGGGTAGATTTCAGGGGGGCCATGAACTTTAGATGGGAAAAAATACATCTTTATATTCCCTAACCTGTAACTGAAATTTAGCATTTCCTTCAATTATTTAAAATAATTCTGAGAAGGGGTCCACAGACTTTCTCAGGCTGCCAAAGGGTTCATGAAATAAAAAATGTTAAGAATCTCCTCTCCTTTATCTTCACCCCTAAAAACTAAAGTAAGGTCCACCCCCTGAAGGGTAGAGAGAGGGCATTAACTGAAGGGAAAGTCAGGCTCCAAGATATGCCTGAAGGGAGAAGCCTGGAAAGAGAAGCAGGGTCCACAGAGGGAGGGTTAGCACTCCTCTTTATTCAAACAACTAACCCCCCAACTAGCTTAGATGAACATAGAGTGCCCAGAGTTAGATGTAATATTCCAGATGGAGTCTAACCAGGACTGAAGACAGTCAGACTATCACCTCCTCGTTCTGGGCATTGTGCCTAGGAATATACTGAATTGTTCTGGCCATTGTGTGATTCTATTGGTTCATATTAAGCTTGTGGTCCACTAGAGCTCCATAGTCTTTTCCAGAAAGAGACTATCTAGATACAGCTTCCCTTCCCATATTAGTGACTTTGATCTTTGGAACCCAAGTGTAGGACTTGAAGTGTATTCCTATTATATCTTATGATATTAGAACTGGTCCATTGCTCTAATCAGCTAGCCAGTCCAAATCAGTTCAATGTTTTAGCTTTTCAGTATCTTTTTGGATTCCAACTCTGTCATCCCCCATGTAAGCCTTTATCTAATAAAAGATACCTGAGGGCACTCCCCAGGCACCTCACTGCAAGAGCATCTCAACCCAACAACCCTTATTCTTTGAGTCCTATTCTGACTTTACCTAACTGGGTTGCCATCTGGCCCCCATCTCTCTATCTTGTGCAACAGGGTGGCATGAAAGACTTTGTCACTTACTTTGTGAAAACTTAGCCATAATATGCCCAGGACATTTCCCTGAACTACCAGTCCAGTAACCTTGTCAAAGAAGGAGATAAGTTTAGTCTGGCACGACCTGTTCTCAGTGAAGCTGTTCTCTCTCAGGGATCACTGCTTTCCTTTCTAAATGCTCACAAACCATCCTTTTAAAAATGTCTTAGAATTTTGCCAGAAATCAGAGTCAAGCCCATTGGCAAAGAATTTGTGATTCTTCTCCTTTTGGATGATGAGGTTAACTTTCTTGCCATTTTTCTCTAGTCCTGCCACCCCTCTCCGGTTCAAAGATAACTCAGTAATGAATTCAGTAATTATTTGCTTATTATTCTCTGCCTTTTCTAGGCTGTGAGTGCCTGCTGGCCAGGGCCTGCATCTGCCCATCTTCTTTTTTCATCCCAGATTGTTTGATCCCTCAGGGATCTAGGTTGGTTCTGACTCTGTCTCCCCCAAACTGTACCTGGCCTGTGGGCAGCCCTGGGTGAGCTTCTTTTCAACTCCCACCCCCAATTGTGATCTTTTTTAGGGGAGGGCCTTCTTTGATCTTCCATAGATGATGGTTTTGTGAGGGTGTCTTCAGGGGTCTCTCTCCTTTCTCTCTTCTTTTCCATTAGAGTAGCCAAGCAGAAGGGTTGGCACATGGGGGTGGGGATCAAGAAATGCTTCTTAACCTACTGAGATGGCCAAGCTCTTTCCCAGTTAGGTAGGCCTAGAGAAGATATTCAATAGAGACATGGTACTCTAGGCAGGTTTGTCACCAACAGGTTACTGGTGGGGCTGAGAAGGAGGACAAGATACACAGGCAGAAGAGGGATTTGGGCCCAGGTCTTCTGACTCCAAATCCAGAGCTCTTTCCATTGTCATATGCTGTCTCTCCTGTGTGACTTTGGGCAGGTCAGTTCACTCATCTCTCTAGGCTTCAGTTTCTTTATCTGTAAAATGTGAGGGCTGGACGGATGACCTCCGAGATCTTTTCCAGCTCGAGACCCATGATCCTCTGATCTTTACCCTTAGGTCAGTCATCCTTCTATAGAATCCTAGAATTTTAGAGCTGAAAGGGCCCTCAGAAGGCATCTGGTCCAATTTTTCTCCCATAAAGGAAACCATCTGACATGGAAGAGGGGAGGAGAAATTGTCATCCACCCTCTACTTGCACACTTTCAGTGATGGGGAGCTCATCACCTTATTCTGCCCACCATTTTTATCAATGGCACCCAGTCTCCCATGTCTGAAGCCTTAGGATTTCATTCTTCCCTTCTGTCATAGTCAATCATTCAGCCTTTTCTACTTTTATTGTATCTCTCAAATCATTCTCTTCATCTCTACTCTCCCAGCCAAAACAATAGCCTAACCCCTTGGCTTTCCTGTCCTACCACCTCCTTCCTTTCAATACATCCTTTATGTGGCTTCTAGAATAGTCTTTCCAATCATATCACTCTTCTGCCTGGCATTCAAAATCCTCCACAACCCATCCTCATTGTAGCCCCCTTCACTTCCTGATAGCCTCTCCTTCTACAGAACCTCATGGTGCTCATTAATAAGGGCCCAATTTGCCCTGAACAAAGTCCAGAAGTGGGAGACAGGAAATCTGGGTTTGAATTCTGACTCTTCCACAGACTCACTGTGTGACCTTGGGCCAATTCCTTTCCCTCTCTGGGCTCCATTTCTTCCTTCCATAGAGGGAGAGCTTGAACTAGATGTCCTTTGTGATCCCTCCCAGTTCTAGCTTTATAGGCTCTGTGATCTGGGGTGCTGACCTCTCTGGGGGACAGGGAGGAGGTGGAGATCAGGGAGAAACTAACAGTGCCCCAGGGAAAGAAGACAGTGCTGGGAATTTCAAATAGAAACTCCCAAGGAGTGTGTGTGTGTGTGT
>NW_020954596.1:7059249-7080844 GCF_900497805.2 Vombatus ursinus | reverse complement strand
AGGAGGGGGGAGAAGGAGAGAGAGAAAAGGAGAGGGAGAGACAGGAAGAGAGAGAAGAAGAGAGGAAGAGAAAGAGAAAGAGAAAGGAATAGAGAGAGGAGAGAGAGAGAAGTGAGGAAGAGAGAGAGAAAGGAATAGAGAGAGGAGAGAGAGAGGGAGAGAGGAAAAGAGAGAGAAAGGGAGAGAGGAGAGAGAGAGGAAGAGAGAAGAGAGAGAGAGGAAGAGAGAGAGCCTTTCATTTTGATTTTTTTTCTTTCCCATGTTGTTGTCTCCCACTACTCTTGAAGAATGGGTCTGTCAGTCACCTCTTCCAGGCAGGCAGATGAGTGTGATGGAAGCAGGGAATCCCAGCAGGTGCAGGGTCTCCCAGAAAAGACAGCAACAATAACATGTTTCTATGGTATTTGAAGTTTTACAAAGTGCTTTCCTCACAAACCACCCACAGAAGTTGGTAGCACAAATATTAACTCTGCCTGACAGATAGGGAAACGGAGGTACAGTACTCTTCCCCCTAGTCAGCTCTTGAAAATCCTTTTCAACTTTTCCCAAACCAGTCAGTCCTTAGTGCTGGGGTCGGTCTTTAGGGCCTCAGTTCCACATGGCTCTGGTTGGGACGTTCTATCCAGGTGTGAGCTCCATGTGCGTCTGACCCCTGGGGTCTTCCTTGGCCACCATCAGAAAGTGGGATTTATGGAGGCCCAACCAATACCAGCCGGGCCTTTGACCCACAAATGCCTCAGCTTCTGAGCTCACTCCCATGGAACTGGACCCTAGAGGCAAATGAAGAAAGCAGGGACTGGGACATCCCAGCAGGTCTGGCTTCCCAATGTCAGTGTGACTTACTCCCTAACTCCTTAGAGGTCCTTTAGCCCGGCCTTCCTCATTTTTACAGAGCAGCAGCTGTGTTACCCTAGAAAGGAGGCTGATCATGGAGTCAAAAGTCCTAGGGCTCTGTCCTATACTCTGGCTCTTACCAGATGTGTGATTTTGGATTTCAGGTCAAGAGACGTACTTTTTTTCAACTGCCTCCTTCCCCATTGGACAATTTTTAAAATGAAAGAAAATCCTCATAACAAATAGGCATAGGCCAGAAAAACAAATTCCTACATAGGCCATGTCCAAAAACGTGTCCCATTCTGCGTCTTGAGTCCATCCCCACTCTGGTCATTGCAGTGCTCAGGCTTCTAAAGTCTTTCAAAATTGCGTTTTCATTAGAGTGTTGTTGTTACTGAAAGTGTTCTCCTACTTCTGCTCATTTCATTCTGCACCAGTTCATGGAGGTCTTGTTAAACTGTTCGCTTTGTCCTCTCTTATGGGCTAGGGTTAGCTAGGTGACACCGTAGTGCGTAGAGTGCCAGGGATGGAATCAGAACACTCATCTTCCTGAGTTCAAATCTGGCTTCAGACACTCACTAGCTGTGGGACCCTGGGCAAGTTATTTAACCCGGTTTGCCTCATCTATAAAATGAACTGGAGGAGAAAATGGCAAACTACTCTAGTATCTTTGCCAAGAAAACCCCAAATGGGGTCACAAAGAGCCAGACACAACTGAAAATGATTGAACATCCAACCAACCAAGAACTAATCCCAAATCAATCACTCCACCTATTGCACCCATTTTCCTTAATTACAAAATGAGAGAATTCACTTCTAAGGTCCCTTCTAGCTTTCAAGTCCCACAACCCCAAGTCATTTCCTATCTCTGAGACTCAGTCTTCCCAATATGTAATGGGGATAATCAGATTCTTGCGAGGAAGATGCTTTGTAAACCTTAAAGTTCCATAGAAACCTGAGTCCTTATCAAGCTCATGGGAAGTAGGATGAAGGGAACTTGGAGATAATCTAGTTCAACCCTTTTATTTTATTTAAAAAAAATTTTTTTTAGGCAATTGGGGTTAAGTGACTTGCCCAGGGTCACACAGCTAGTAAGTGTCAAGTGTTGGTCTGAGGCCGGATTTGAACTCAGGTCTTCTTGACTTCAGGGCTGGTGCTCTAACCACTGCGCCACCTAGCTGCCCCTCAACCCTTTTATTAACACATGAAGAAACCAAGGCTCTGGGAAGGGAAGAGATTTGCTCAGGGACTGGCAGAATGTAGCAACAGAAGCTGTAGAACTTGAGTCCGAGGCTCAAGACATGTGTTGTTGTTGTTCAGTCGTTTTCAGTCGTATCTGACTTTGTGACCCCATTTGGCATTTTCTTGACAAGGATGCTGGAGTGGTTTGCCATTTCCTTCTCCAACTCATTCTACAGATGAGGAAACTGAGGCAAATAAGCCTAGGGTCACACAGCTAGTTAATAAGTATCAGAGACCAGATTTGAACTCATGAAGAAGAATCTTCCTGATTCCATGCCTGACACTCTATCCATCGAGCCACCTAACTGTGCCTAGTTGCCAACCACGCAGCCTGCTTTCAATTAGCTTGTTATTAACTTGTTGAGTACCTGGTGTGTGTTCTGTCCAGTACTGGGCCTTGTAGAAGAGATAATATCACAGGAAGATTCTGTAGCCTGGGTTCAAATCTTGATTTTGTAACTTGCTGTATGTGTGACCTCAGGTGAGTCATTTCATTTCTCTGGACCTCAGTTTTCTCATGTGTAAAATGAGAGTATTGTCTCCCTAAGGTCCCTTGTTTACTAGAAATCCAGTGTGGAGACTTGGTGTGTGTGTGTGTGTGTGTGTGTGTGTGAGTGTGTGTGTGTGTGTACCCATCAGTGTGATAAACTTAGGGCTACCAGGGCTCCTAAGATCCTGATTTAGACCTGGTAGGGACCTCAGAAGTGACCTAGACCAACTCTCTTGTTTTAGATGAGGAAACTGAGGCCAAATGACTTGGTCAAGGTCATACAGTCAGTAAGCGGCAGAGCTGCTATCTGGACCCATGTCCTTTGAGTCTAAAGCTAGTGCTTTCCCCGATGACTCCTTACACATGTGTGATACAGGTATGAGTGTACATGGGTACAAACACAGGGCTACAGGTGAACCTGTAAGATTGAACTTGACATAAGACATTGGGTCCTGGGTTCCCAAGTACAAAATGGGGGAGCTGTGGCTAAACAGCATTTCATCTTAAATATATCCCTTGAAGTCTTGCAAAGTACTTCCCTTACAACAATCTTGTGAGGCAGGTGGTATAAGGGGGAAACTGAGACTCAGACAGGGTAAGTGATTTACCTAAGGATGCACAGTGAGCATGACTTGACACCAGGTGTGCCATGCTCCCACGGTGCTCCCACCCTGTGACAGAACCAAAGAAGACTAGGAAGAATGGGGCGAGGGAAAATAAGCCGAATTCTGACTTCCATGCTGCTTGTGAGTTTCCAGACAAAAAGAGAACCTGTGAGGTTGAGAGTGCAGTGATGATTGTCCCCATTTGCAGGGATGAGAAGGGGAGACAGGTGAGGACACAACGGGCTCCTTGGGTCCTGGACTTGGGGGCCAGGCCGAGCCGGAGGCAAACTTGGGGCCCCTTTGGGGGATTGTTGGTGCTTCCCACGCTCCTGACACTTTGGGAACAAGACGCTGCTGTTCTCCATTCAAAGGGACAGACCGGTATCTCCCAGGATGGTGTGGGTGAAGGCAGGAGCTCATCACAAAGGCACAGGACTGTCTCTCACACAAAGGGCGCTTGTTTGTGTCTCTAGGGTTCGTCTTTCAGCAGGAGGACACCCTGGGAAAGCAAAGTGCGGACTCAGCCCCAGGAGCGGCTCCCAGCAGCATCTCTATACAGGCAAGGGACATCTTGGGATGCCAGATTTGGAAATTGGAGAGACACCAGGGACCATCTACGCCACATCACAGGGGAGGAAGCTTAGGGCCAGAGAAGGAAGGGTCTTGACCAATGCCACAACACGGCAAGTGGCAAAGCCAGGATTTGAGAGACGGGGTAGCATAGTGGACAGAGCCCTAGATTTGGAGCCAGGGATCTGGGTTCAGTTGGTTCTATCATTTACCACTCTGAGGTACCTTGGTCAAGTCCTTTCCTGTCTTTGGTCTTGAGTTTCCTGATCTGTGAAATGAAGAGGGTAGGTTTGATAATTTAATCTTCTCTGGTCTTCTAACTATAGAGCACCGAATTCAGGTTCTTGAACTCCCAAGTCAGTGCTGGGTTCTACTGCTCCCCTGAAGGCATGAGGCAATAACTGCAGGAATTCTTGTGACGAAAAATGGAAAAATTCAGCCCTTCTCAGCTGTCCCGCCAAACAGGATGACCGCAGTGGCAGCTGACCTTCAACTGAAGAATAGGACGCATCATCAGGCCGACGGATGATCCAGGTTGTCTTGACACAGATTTGTCGCTTGACATTGAACATCATCTTGCCTGTGTAAATGAAACCCCAAACTTCGACATTGTTTTAGTAGAATTCAATAGGTATTAATATTCATGCACAGAGTGGGAGAGAACCCTGGACTGGGGATTAAGAGCTCTGGGGTCCTGGCTCCAGCCCTCCATTGCATGACCATGAAGTCACCTTCCCCATCTCTGAGTCTCAGTTTCCTTATCTGTAAAATAAGAGCACTCCAATTTGCTCTCCCTCCCTCACTGTGTTGTTGCTATGAAGGAATCACAGAGTAAGGCATGAAACACTACAGATGTGACTCACAGGTGAAACAGAGGTGTTCAGGAGTCCCCTGAATTTGCTTTTTTTTGATGTGATATTGTTTTTGATTAACAGAGGTGACCCCGGGCTCTCAAAAGCTATACCCACTAAGCACAGCTATAGAAGGGTTAGTCTGGGTCCAGATCTGGCTGTGTTTGCTTTTTGAGGACCAACCCACAGAAGGGCAGAAGGGCTTGTCATCTAAGGTCAGGAGGACCACTTATTCATCTGTAGTAACTCACAGGAATGGATTGAGTCTTCTCTCTCCTGACTTAGAGTTAGGAAGATCTTAATTCAAATCCTGCCCCAGACACTTACTGGCTGTGTGATCCTGGGCAGGTTATTTAGCTCTTCCTAACCTCAGTTTCCTCCTCTGTAAAATGGGAATCATAATGGTACCTATCCCACAGAGCTGCTGTGAAGCTCAAATAAGAAACATTTAGGAAACATTTTGCAAAGTACCATATAAATGTTAGCTATTAGTTATAATGATCTGGGTGGTTAGAGAGGCCTATGCAGATAAAATCATAGTTTTGGAGAATATTAATAATTCACATGATATAGTTCCTTAAGGTTTCAAACATGCTTCTCCCCCAGGCACCATTAGCATCACCACCACCACCATTTCCATGTACTCTTTCAAGCCCTTCAAGTTACTTTGCCTCAAAATTAGCATCTCCATTTTACAGGGAAGGCAACTGAGGCTCAGGGAAGGAAAAGTCATCTGTCTATGGTAAATGTCAGAGCCAGAATACAACCCCAACCCTCATCACTGGAAGTCCACTAAGTTTACCACTATACCCTGGATCCTTAGGGAAGAAAAAGCCCAATGTGATTCAAGAGGGTACTTCAAGACCTGAAGAAAAGGAAGAGTGGGGGAGGGCTCCAGTTTAGGCCCCTGGGGAGGAGGCATTGCTGGTTAGAAGGAGGAGAGGAGGGGGTGAACAACGTGCAGTGACAAGGGCTTTGAACTCAGCACTGGGTGGATGGACCATGACTTGGTCAGTTGTTAGTGTTGTTTTTTCCCATGAGACCATTTCCTCACTTTGATACATCAGTAACGACATAATCTCTACCCTCAAGAAGCTTACCATCTAATAAGTGGGGA
Source organism: Vombatus ursinus (assembly GCF_900497805.2). Classification (NCBI taxonomy): domain Eukaryota; kingdom Metazoa; phylum Chordata; class Mammalia; order Diprotodontia; family Vombatidae; genus Vombatus; species Vombatus ursinus. The sequence goes on along the minus strand of NW_020954596.1, from coordinate 7,075,135 downwards.
TGTGTGCTCTAAACCTGGTACCCTTGGAGTCATTTATTATCTCCCTCCTCCCTCCTTCCCTCCTCTCCTTCTCAGCCCCTCTATGCTTTTGTTTCCTCTGTGATTCAAGGCCACGTCCTCTCTGTGTCCTTCTGTAAATCATTCATCCAAGGTCCACCCCAATGCCAAAGGCCTCCTCTGGCTCTTTTCACATTTCCTGGATACCACGGCAGCACTCAGACTGTCCATATGTCACCCTTCCCTCTTACCATGTGACAGCTGATACTTTTGGAAGGGCCTACCTTGATGCTGTCTTGTTGTAAATAAGTCTAAATCACAGAAACCCAGCATAACACAAATGAAAGGGACCTTAGACTTCATCTGACCCAATCCCTTTCATTTTGCAGAAGAAGTAGAAGAAGAGATTTCCCCAAAGTCACAATTCAATTATAATTTAAAAAATTTTTTTATTAAGCTCCTACTATGTGCAAGGAATTAAGCTAAGCCTGAGGAATTCAAGAACAAAAACCAGTCCTTGCTCGGATATGGAGCTTACATCTGTGGGAGGGCCATGCTGTTGTTGTTTGTCCTTCATTCTTGAAGAGGACCATGACATCAGGGAGAAGATGACATGACTTGCACTGAATTGGATTTAAGTGAGGGAGGGCTGTGCAAAGTCACCAGCCTCACTTTCTCCTCCAGAGCCATCTGGGCCCAGTGTACTTGCCAGGGAAAGGAGATGACACCTGAGCTGGGTCAGAAGGAAGCTAGGGGTCTTCAGAGCTAGATGTGAGGATGGAACACGGGACACCTTCTGCAAAACATCAGAAGTAGGGGATGGAATGCCCAGTTGGGGGAACAGTAAATAGGCCAGCTTGATTGGAACCCAGAGAAGTGTGAAATAAGTCTGGCAAAGAAGGCTGGAACCAGGAAGGGAAGGGCTTTAAACCCCAGGCTGAGGAATTTGGAAATCGCCCTATGACATACAATACGGCAGTAAGCAATAGGTAGTTCTCAAAGATTCTTGAGCTGAAAAGTGATGTGGTCAGAGCTGGGTGTTAGGATTATTTTGGAAGCCCTTTGGAGGATGGGATAAAGAGGATAGAAACCAGAGACAGGGGAACAATTAGGAGGCTATTGCAATAGTCTAGGACAGAGGTAATAAGGGCCTGAGTTCAAGTATAGAGAGAGAACAGAAGTGAGAGAAATAGTTGTTGTTTGTCCTTCGTACTCAAAGAGGACCAAAGACATCACCACGTTGGGGTCAAAGTACAGTGTGTTCAACTGTGGCAGATCAATCCAATACAAGCCAGGCTTGTATTGGATTGATCTGCCATGATCCCACCATAGGTAGGACACTGAACTTAGAGACACAGGGCCAGAGTTCAAATCCTGGTTCTGACACTTATTGTCTATGTGCCCTTGGCTGATTCACTTGTCTTTGAGCCTCATCAATGAAATGATGGGGTTGGGCTAGAGGATCACTAAAGGGGCTCTTGGCTCTAACTCTATGCTATGATCTATGATGCTTTGAGATGGCATCAATGAGAGACTTGGAAACTGATTGAATGGGAGGGGGCTGGAGAGGAGAAAAAAGAGACAAGGATTACTCCAAGGTTGGAAACTAGAGTGACTGCGAAGATAGAAAGAAATAGAGAACTTTGGAGAAGGGACAGGCTTCCTGGTGAGTTTTTAGATAAGTTGAGTTTGAGGTGCCTACGAGACACTGAGGAGGAGCTGTGTAGTAGGCAGTGGGGGATTTAGAAATGGAGCACGGGAGAGAGATTTGGGGTCCCTATGTAGCTTTGAGAGTCTTCTGGGTAAAGATAGGAACGGAATCTCAAGGAGGACATTAGGTCACCAGGAGAGATCGTGCGGAGAGGAGGGTCTAGGAAGGAGTCCTGGTGAACAGCCTTGACTAGGGAGCAGAATACAAATGATGATCCAGAAGAGGCTGAGAACCAGGAGAGAGCCCTGGAAGCCGAGGAAGGGGAAGTGATCAAGGGTATTGAAACCCATGAACTCACAAAGAATGAGAACTGAGAAAGGGCCATTGGATTTAGCCGCTGAGAGATTCTTGGCCATCCTGGGAAAATGTTTTAATTGAATTGTGGAGTCAGAATCCAGAATGCAAGTAACTCCCTTCTTGGGAGTGGATGGGTAAGGAATCGGAAACAACAAAATGGGACTTTTTCTAGGAATTTGTCTGGGAAAAGGAGAAGGGATTTAGGATGGTTGCTTGAGGGGATGTCAGGGTCAAGTGAAGACTGTATAATATCAGGGAGATTATGGTACCTTAGATTTAGAGGTGGAAGAGACTTCAAAGGCCATCTGGTGTAATCCCCTCATTTTACAGATGAGGAAACTGAGGCCCAGGGAAATTAAGTGACTTGCCTGATATCACACACATCATACATATCAGAGGTAGGATTTGAACCCAGATCCTCTAACTCTAAAGCCTAAGTGGTCTTAGCTTACAAGCCAGTAGGTTGCCTAGCCAAACTCCACCTGAGATGTTCTTAACCTAAGGCTCACTGGCCATATTCTATAGTTGACTTACAACTGCCACGGAGCCTTCTGTGACCTTTGGGACACCAGGATTTATAGCTCTTCTGGGGTCCTGGGCTCCCTTGATTTTTAGCCTAGGCACCACAGAGAGAATGTTGCTGTCAACAAAGGTAGGCTTTCATAGCAGAGAAATAAATTGTCATAGAATGGATGGAGAGGTGGCCTGGGCTGGGGGCTAGTCAAAGAAGGTTTCCTTAGGAATCATAGTAATAACTAACATTCACGTGGCCCTTTAAGGTTTGCAAAGCACTTGACGTATGTTAACGCAATAGGTCTTCATAACAATCCTGGGCTATTATTATATCTATTTTATAGACAAGGAAACAGAAACTGAGGGAGGTTTAAGTGTATTACCTAGGGTCACATAGCTACTAATTTTCTGAGGCAGGATTTGAACTCAGAACTTCCTGTCTACAAGTCCTGCACTCTGTCTGCTGTACCACCGAAAAGATGGAGGCCTTAAGCTGGGCCTTGGGGGTAATGAAGCAATATGGCTCAGGAGGAGTCATAGCCTTGCGGCGGGCTCCTTGGACGGGAGGCTGGGTGCTGTTTTCTGAAAGTAGCTTTCAGGTACATTGTGGACCTGGGGAGGGGTTTGTGTGAAATGGTGACCTGTTGGTCCTGGACGGCTGAAAGAGCCCCAGCATACCTTTTGTCCACTGATGTCCCTTCTCCCTTTGGGATCAAGGAATCTCAGGCTTGGAAAGGTCCTTAGAACATGGAATACAGAGTGGCTTAGTTGGGAAGGACTTTACCAGAGGTGAGGAACCTGCAGCCTCGAGGTCACATGTGGCTCTCTAGGTCCTCAAGTGTGGCTCTTTGATGTCGCAGTTCTGCAAAGTTTGGATTCAGTCAAAGGGCCACACTTGAGGACCTAGAGGGCCACGTGTGACCTCGAGGCCGCAGGGTCCCCATCCCTGGTCTAAAGTCCCCCCCCCACACTTTAGAGCATAGGATGTCAGAAGTATAAGGAAACTTAGAATGTAGAATAAAAGAGCCAGAAGATGTTTTAGAGAATTTAAGCGTGTGAGTTCAGGAGCGAGGGGCGCTTAGAACACAGAGCATAAATGATAGAATTGGGGAGAAGTTTAGAACTTGGAACATAGAGTGTCCTAGTTGGGAGGGACCTTAGAACATAGAACAAAGAATGTCAGAGCTAGTTTAGACCTTTGAGACCAACTCCTTCCTTCTACATGTAGGGGAACTGGGGCCTGTAGAGAGGAAATGACCTGCCCAAGGTCACAAGGCCAATCAGCAACAGAGTTTTGACAACACTGCGTTGCTTTCTAGGAGTGGAGGTAAGATGAGAACAGAGAAAAGAGAGAAGAAGTACCTATTTTAAAGAGTCTCACAGGGGCAGCTAGGTGGCAAGTCACTTAACTCCAATTGCCCCCCCCCAAAAAAAGTCTCTGACAAAGAGGTTTTCCAGGAAGGTTTGGAGAGATGGGGCAGATCCCCTCGTAGCTCATTCCTAGGACCAAGTCGCCCAGGAGGAAGACGTTCCGGCTGTAGGGAAGATGGCTAACCTCACAGGCTTGCTCCAGGTCCTGTTTCTGCAGCCACTGGCTGGAGAAGCTGAGCCATGTCCAGGCCAAACAGGGGCCCGGGTTTGCTTGTCTTGGATGCTAGGAAGGGGAGTGAAAGGTGTGAGCCAGCTGGTTGGGCGGTCTCGGAAGTTGTCTCTCACCCATATGACAACTCGGGAGCCCAACTGGGAGCACTACTTGGAAGCAACAGGTGGAGGCTGCACACAACCCAAGAAATAGTTTCTTCACAATCAGAACCCATCCGAAAAACAGGAATGAGCTGCCAGAAAGATAGTGAGCTCCCCATCGCCAGAGGTATTCAAGCAAAAGCCGGATGGGTACTTGTCGGAGATGTTGTCATGGCTCACTTTTGAATCTGATTAGATGTCCTCTGTGTTCCTTTCCAGCTCTGAGATGATAGGAGTCTGATTTGAGGGTCTAGCCAGATTTCCAGCCAGCTTTTGAGATGGTAAGTCCCAGACCCACATTTAACTTTGGCCCAAGACGGTGTGGATTTGAAACTAATCTTTGGAGTGCTGATGGTGTGCTGGGACTGTATTCACTTGTATTGTGGGGAAGACAGGAAAAGGAGCCAACATGAGTCCTGCCCTTGGGGAGCTCGGTCTGGGGGAGGTAAGATTCACATATGGAAATGTTAGACGGTAGAACATAGACAGTCAGCATTGAAAGGGGCTGACACTGAATGTCAGAGCTCAGTGGGGTCTTAGAACATAGAACACAGAATGTCAGTGCTAGGAAGGGATCCCAGAAATCCTCTAGTCCAATCACTTAATTTTACACAGGAGAAAAATGATGTTCAGAAAGGTTCTGTGACCCCTGGAAACAGCCCAGGAGAAGCCGGATGCCCTTTGGTTTGGGATGTTGTGGAGGGAACTCTTGCTCAGGTATGCTGTGTTCTACAAGTTCTCTGACGTCCCTACCCCCTGGAATAATCCATGATTCTATCCAAGGTGACTTATCCAAGGTCATTCAGCTAATTAAGTAGCAGATCCGTTGCTTATTCCGCTACACAGTGATGGGGGTCCCGAGGACACGTAGATTTAGGGTAAGATAAGAGAGCCAGCCCCCTCCTCAGCCTGTCTCCATCACACAGTGCTATTCTCCTAAGGTTTTTAACAAGTCAAGCAGTTAAGGGGATATTCTGGCCTTCACCCCAGAGCCTAATTTGTCGATTATCTGAGTTACAGAATGAAGGAAAAAAACAGGGGGGAAAAAAGTCCATTGGCAGCCAGGCCTAGCGAATTGCCTGGAAAGGAGGCATGCGGGCGTCCACTTCTAGAAAGGATTTACTTTAAAGCACGTTGCTTGTTCAGAGCCCTTTTCATGGAAATGGACCGTTTTACTTTTCAGAGTTAATTTCTGGCCTAGCTCCAGACAGTTGGTGCACAGTGGCTCCTCAGTCCTCCCCGACAAGGCTAGCTGTGTTTGCTGGTGAGGGGAGTTCGGGCGCTGCCTGGAGTGAGGCCGCTGTTTGCGAAAGAGCCGGCCTCTGGGAGCGCGGGCCGTGAGGCAGGGGGCCAGGGGCTCCTATTTCCAGACTCCAAGCCCTGCCTGTCCACAGCTACCACTGATTCCAGAGGCCCCAGGAGATGAGAGCAAAGACCTTTGAAATCCGTGGTCAATGCCTAATCTCCTTTGTGCCAGGGGCAGGCTGGCCCTGCCTGTGGGTGGCATGAAGCTCACCTTCTTCCTGAGTGCCCAACGTGACCATTTATGTGTTTGAATTTCCACTGTCAGACTCTTCTCAGCTATCGAATATTAAGCGAATCTGAAGATGTCCCTGGGAAAGAAGGGATGTTTCAAACTCCTCAATAGTATAGAGGAGAAACTGAGGCCCAGAGAGACCAACGTTTCTCTCCAAAGTAACACAGCTAATAAGTAGCAGGGAGATCCTAGGCTAGGGTGCTTTCCAAGACAGTATGACCACTACGGACACTATGGAGCCCTGTTACGCTGAAGAAAGTAGTGAGATCTCCATCACTGGAGATATTTAAGTGACGGCCACATGACTGTGTTAAAGGAGTCAGAGATGGGGTTGTTGTCTGTATCCAGATAGGACCAGATGATCTCTGAGACCCCTTCTTGCTCTAAGCTTTAGGCTTTGGCAATGTAGTGACTGAACAAACATTTATTAAGTACCTACTGTGTACAGAACACTCTGCTATGCAGTGGGTGAGCTGGAAAGCCAATCAGTCAGTCAGGAAGCATTTATTAAGTATTCCTATGTGCCAGGTACTGTGCTATGAGCTGGGGATGCAAAGAAAGGCATAAATAAAGTCCCTGTCCTCAAGGAGGTCACAGTCTAATGAGGAAGAGAGACAGCATTCACTATACAAGATATATACCATGTAAATGGAACATGGTCTCAGAAGGAAAGCACTAGCAGTGAAGGTGTCTGGGAAAAGCTTCTGGCAGAAGGTAGAATTTAAGTTGAGTCTGGAAGGAAGCTAGCAGGAGAAGGTGAGGACAGAGAGCCTTGCAAGCATGGAGGGCAGCCAGTGAAAATATTTGCAGTTAAGAGATGGCATCACCTATGGAGGAACAATGTCACTAGATCATAGAGTAATAAGAGGGGAGTAAATTATAAAAAGGCCGGAAATAGAGGAAGAAGACAGGTTGTGAAGGGTGTTAAAAGCCAATCAGAGGGGCAGATAGGTGGCGCAGTGGATAGAGCACCAGCCCTGGAGTCAGGAGGACCTGAGTTCAAATCTGGCCTCAGACTAGATGTGTAACCTTGGGGCAAGTCATTTAATCCCTATTGCCTTCAAAAGAAAGGAAGGAAGGAAGAAACAGAGAGAGCAGTTTCAGTCCAATGATGAGGTCAGAAGCTAGATTGCAGAGAGTTTAAAATCAAGTGAGAGAAAAGGTAGTGGGGGATCCTATGGCAGATGCCTTTCTAAAGAAATATGGCTGAGAAAGGGAAAAATGATATAGGATGAAGGCTAGTGGGGATGATGGGATAAGTGAGGGTTTTTTAAGGATGAGGGAGCCCAGGATGTGGCAGAAGTAGATGAGTTGGTAAGACGCTGGTTCCTACCTCCACGGAGCTCACAGACTAGGATACACCTACAGAGAAGTATGATACATTGGAGAAGTACGATCGAATTAATTTCATTTAAACAAACGTTTCTTTAGCACCTACATGAGCAAGGCACCATGTTAGATATGGGAAGACAAAGACAAAAATGAGGCCGTGCCTGCTCTCAGGAAGCTTACATTCTATTGGAGGGGGATACGGAATGCTTGAGGAGTAAACACAAAGTAACCTGAGAAGAGGTTATGCTGACTATGGAGATCTGGCCAGACTTCCCAAAGGAGCACCTGAACCGAGCCTTGGAGAAGATGGATCTTGAACGGTGAAAAGGAGGAGAGCAGATTCTAGAAATATGCATTCTAGATGGTTTGTATAAATGTGGAAGCTGGAATATTGAGTCCAGGGAATAGCTGGTGCTTGAGTTTGGCTTGAACATAGATGACACAAAGGGGAGATAATCGTCTAATGCGACTGGAAAGGTAGATTGGAGCCTTACGTGCCAGGTGAGGGAAATTTGTATTTTGTCCTAGAGATCATAGAGAGGGATGTTCCGTAGGATGAAGACAGAAGCGGGGCATCCTGTCCAGTGGACAAAATGAATGAATGAATGAATGAATGAATGAGCATTAATTAAGCAATCACTGTGTGACAGGCACGGTACTAAGAGCTGGGAACACAAAAACAAGCTATGAAGGAGGGAGGAAGAATTCGAATGAGGACTGGGGACTCAGGGACTCTTCATCACATGGCTTAGGGGGACTGCAAGGAAAAGCTTTCCTGCCATAAGCTAGAGGGAGATCGCACTAAGCAGAGCCTTTAGTTGGTCAGAGCAGTGGACAGAGGGTAGATGGTGAGATTAGAAACTTTTGTGATAAAGAAATCATGAATACTGGGTAGTATTTTAATAATGACTGACTTTTTTGGTAATTTTTTTTATTTTACACTTAAATACAAAATGAGAAAAGGAAAAAAATGCTGCCATGTGCACAGCAGACCATAGGAGAGGATTCAATATAGAATGATAAATTTCCATTTCAAGAAAACCTATGTAATAAATACTACACACTATTTTCAAAGCTGCCCAGCTTTTCCTTTCTTCCTTGTTGGTTTCCTTTTGTTCTCTGCTGGGCAATTTTTACTTTTTTTTTCTCCAACTATCCCCACTCTAAAGAAGGCTACAATTAAGTATGTGTATTATATATACACATAAATGTATATATATATATAAACATAGATATATATATATACACATATTCTCTCATACACATATATGTAAGCCCATACTATGCTTATTTCTGCCTCTCATCTGTTTCTCTGAAGGTGAATATCATCTTCCTTCATAAGTCCAAGTCTTTTCGTGTTTTTCCTTTTGTTTCTTTTGTTTCTTTTCTCTTTTTATGTTTTTCTAAATCAACCACCTTGCCATTTCCTACACCACAGAAATATTCCTTTTTGGATTCAAGCAGCATCTTCCTTCATAGGATCTTTGAGGTTAATTTGGGTATTTAAAATAGAATGACTTAGTTGTTCAAAGTTGTTCTTAAAACGATGGTGTTGGAGCAGCTAAGTAGTGCAGTGGATAGAGCTCCAGCCTTGGAGTCAGGAGGACCTGAGTTCAAATCCAGCCTCAGACACATGACACTTACTAGCTGTGTGACCCTGGGCAAGTCACTTAACCCTGATTGCCTCACTAAAAAGGAAAAAAAAATGGTGCTGTTACTATATACAGTGTTCTCTTGGTTCTGTAATAAATGACATTTACATTCAGTCATTTCAATCATGTCTGATTCTTTATAACCCCATTGGGGCTTTCTTCACAAAGGTACTTACATAAGTGTATCCTCACAAAAACTCAGGAAGTGCCTTATGATTCCCATTTTACAGATGAGGAAAGCAAGATACAGAGAGAATAAGTGGGTTTACCCAAGATCTCTCTGCTGCTAACTCTTGCAGGCAGAATTTGAACCTGAGTTTTCCTGACTCCAGGTCTGGTACTTTACCCACTCACCAACACTATCTCTCTTTTCTTCTTCACCATCACAGTCCTTAAGAGGGCCTGGCTGGTGCCAGAATCTAGAAGATCAGGAGCCAAATGCAAATGGAAGCAATGCCACCCCTCTCATCAGAGGTAGTGGTCCCCACCTATCGGGTCCCTTGATAATGACTGAGAGCAGAAGGATCTGCAGATCATAACGGAAGCCTAGAGGGATGTGTATTGAGGAGGCAGGAGGCAGTGGGAAAAGATTGAATTTGGAGCCAGAGGTCCTGGGTTCAAAACCAACTCTACCATTTACTACTTGTGTGACTTTGGATAAATCACTTAAACTCTCTGAGACTCAGCTTCTTCATCCTATGTGTGCTCCAACCCTGAAAGGAGCTGGGTTCCCCACCCTCCTGCCTCCTATGGTCTTGGGGAGTGGAGTAAGTACCTGAGTAACAGATAAACAAAGTGCCGTATGTGGTCTGGGTGAAGGAGTCATTAATGACTGGGGTGGGGGGGGCAGCACAGGGAGTGGTGTGGTGGAGTTAGCTCAAACCAATTAGAGCCAATTGTTAAATTTTCAGTGCAAGCATTTACACCTTGGAAATTGGCAAATCCTACAAATCAGGATTTGATTTATTGTTTGGTTGATTGTCTAGGCTTAAGAAAGTGATGGAGAAAATGCAGATTAAATTTAAGACTGGCTCCTGCTTACATTCCTCATCCCACCCCCCACCCTAGGGGATTGTTAAACATTTACTGGTGCACCACCAGGTCAGGAAACTTTCTGGAGAAGATGGCATTGGAACTGGGCTTTAAAGGTCAGACAGGAATTTCAGTAGAGAAGAAGGTAGGGTGCAGATGCCCCCTGATTCTCAGCTCACATTGTCCGACCTCCCAACTTTGTTGATTTCATCCAGATGATCGATGAGGTGAAGAGTTCCAAATACCCTGTGCCCACCCACCCCCCACACGCAAGCAGGCACGCACACACACCCTCAGGATCATCTTTCCTCATTTAAGTCTGTTTGGACTGTTTATCCTCAGCTGTCTCAGGGCTCTCTGAAGATCTGAAGATGCCACATACGGTTAGGCAGTCTCTGAGCAGGGTTTCCCCCAGGCCACCCATTGTAGGGAGATTGGGGGAAGGGGATTGAGATCACGTCTGGACATTGAGTGGGAGGGGGTGGAGGTTGGGGCTCCTGGATGCCTTGCCTTGTTCTTCCTATGCTGTAGCATCCCCTGCCACCTCCCTGTTCAGCCATATTCATTGGGCAGGGGGAGGACAGCGGTAGGGGCACTGACTGGAGCATCCCAGGGAGCTGGGGTGGGGCCCCTAGCAGGATGGAGAGACAGACCCAGCAGAACAGGAACTGGCAAAGGCCACAGCAAAGTGGCGGGGCTGATTAGCTGGGGTTTGTTTGTTATTTTCCCTTTGTTCTCTGTTCTGGCTTCATTTTCTGTCAGCGAAAACTCTGGGGAACTGGTCCTGGAGCCAGGGGTGGGGTTGGTCACTCTAAAGTGGTGAGCCCCTGAAGTAGGCACTGGCTTTCAAGAGAGCTTTGGAATCCTTTTCTTCCAGGGAATTTTGCATATACTAGGCACTCAACAAACCTTCTTTCCCTTTCCTCCTTCCTCCTTCCTCCTTTACTTCCTTCCTCCTTCCTTTCTCCCTCTCTTCTTCCCTCTCTTCCTCCCTTCCTTCCTCTGTCCCTTCTTTCTCCCTTTCTCCCTCTCTTCTTTCCTTCCTTTCTGTGTTTACTAAACATTTACTGTGTGCCCAGCTCCTTGCCAGAATGTATGGGCTAAAGAGAAGGAATAAGACAGAATCTCCATACTAGAAAACTCTCACATTCTGGTTGAAGAGACTAGACGTAGATTAACTCCTCAGAGAATCCAGCCTCATAGAACGCCGGAGTAGGAAGGCAATACTCTGGGCAAATCACAAACAAACAAACAAACAAACAAAACCCACTGACTCAGATGTCACTGGGAAGAGAAAGGTCTACAGACGATGTGGACCCCAGGCAGCAGGAGAGGCTGGGGCCCATCCTAAGCCCAGTCCAAATTCATTGTGCCTTCTCTGTCTGCTGATCATGGTTCCAGTTTTCTCTTCTCCATTACCGACCACCTGCCGTAGCTAGAAAAAAGTAAATCCCTCAGGAGAAGAGGGCAGAGCAGAGAGTTGGGTCAGGTATCAGGGGAAGAGGGAGAGCGAGTGATGGGAAATGCTTCAGGAGGGCTGGCCCTCAGTCCGTAAAGGTTTTTGGCTAAAGAGTCTCCCACCTCTGGGCTTATGCACCTAGAAGGGAAGAGGCAATGTATAAGAAATAAAAACATTGAGCATTTGAGCTGGAAAGGGGCCCTAGAGCATAGAATTTTCACTCTGGAGGGGGCCTCAAAGATGAATCATTTTACAAATGAAGGAGGTGAGGTAACTCCAGCACAGGGGTCACCGGACTCCTGGACTCCCAGGTCCGCACTCTTTGCCTATCCCATTCTCTTGGTGCCTTCTTGCTCTTTCTGAGCCCCTCCCCCTCCCCCACCATGATACAGGTTGGCCCTCTCCAACCAGGTGTCCGAAAAACAAACATTTCTCTGCCCATCCCTGTTCCAGTCCCTTCCTTTATACTGCTCTTTCAGAGGCCACCATTCCATCTTCCAAGCTGAGACATGACCAAGAATTAGTGTCTCAAGAAAATAAAGGTGTCTTCAGACGACACCTAAAGGAACCCAAAGTGGAGTGCTCAGAATCACGTTTTAGGAAAGATATTGAACTGGAGAGCACCCAGATGAGGGTAATCAGGGCAGTGAGGGGACGGGAGAACATGACAGATTAGCCACTTATAATAATAATAATAACTAGCATTAACATAGCATTTTAAGGCCTGCAGAGCACCTTACAAATAACATCTCATTTTATTTACACAAGAATCCTTGCAGAAAGTGTGTGGTATTATTATCTCCATTTTACAGTTGAGGAAACTGAGGTAGGCAGAGGTTAAGTAACTTGCCCAGGGTCACACAACTAGTAAGTATCTGAGGCTGGCTTTGAACTCAGGCTATCTGGACTGCATGTCCAGAATGCTCTCTACTGCACCTATATTAGGAGAGGTTGGGGTATTTGGGGTGTTTAGCCTGTGCAAAAGAAGACTTAAGGGCACAAGAGAGCTGCCTCCAGGTATTTCAAGGGCTACCTAAGAGAAGGGGATGAGGCTTATTCTACTTGGCCCAGAATTAGGACAGAACTAGGAGGAATCGGTGGAAGGTATAGGAAGGTAGATTTTTGACTCAATACAAGGACAAGTTTCCAAACATTCAGAGCTGTCTGCCAGTGAGAGAGGCTTTTCAAAGGCAAGTATTCCTGGGAAAGGGTACCACGATAACCTGTGATCGGTCATTAGCAATCTATGGGGCATTCATTTAGATTATATGATTTATGCTAGAATGTGTGGTGCAGCCTGTGAATGGTTGGGGAGTTCCAAGGAGGCAGAGATCACTGTGGGCTGAAGTGCCCATCCTGAAAGAGGGGGGATCAATTAAACTTGAAAAGATAGAGGGGTTTTGAGGTGGGGTGGAGGCAGAGGTTAATCCAGGCTGGGCAAAGGCACAGGAATATGTGTATCACATCTGAGGGAGAGGGAGGAGGTGACTTTGACTAGTATAGAGGGATATGTGGTGTTCTCTCCTGATAGGACACAATTTATAGTGGGGTCTTGCATGACCAGAAGAGTCATTTGGAGAATATAGCACAGTGCGGTAGAAAGACAATGAGATTTGGAGTTCAAAAGCCTTGGGTTCAAATCCCTGCCCAGGTACTTGATTGATATGTTTGACACTGGGCAAGTTGATTCTCTGAGTCTCATGTTCCTTCTCTGTAAAATGATTGAGTTGGAAGACCCCAGCTAGGTGGCACAGTGGATAGAGCCCTGGGCTAGGAGTCAGGAAGACCTTGATCTCAGACACTTGCCAGGCTAGTCACTTAACTTCTGCATGACTTGGTTTGTTGTTGTTCAGCTGTGTCTGACTCTTCATGACCCCATTTGGATTTTTCTTGATTAAGGATACTGGAGTGATTAGCCATTCCTTCTCCATCTCATTTTACTGATGAGGAAACTGAGGCTAACAGGGTTAAGTGACTTGCCTAGGGTCAAACCACTAGTAACTGTCTGAGGCCAGATTTGAACTCATGAAGATCAATCATCCTGATTTCAAGTCCAGTGCTCTAGCTAGCTAGCTAACTACCTGCCCCTGACTCAGTTTATTCAACTATAAAATGGAGAATGAGAGTACGTATCTCCCAAAGCTGTTGTGAGGGTCAAATGAGATAATATTTTTCAAGTGTCGGGCACATAGTGGACACTTAAATGCTTGGTCCCCTTCCCTTCCTTAAGATTCCTTTCTGCTCAGCTATTTCGTATTCCAAGGACAAGTTCCTGCTCCAAACCCTATCTTTCTATGAGCCTGTAACTTTATCTTGGGGCAGTGGAAGCTGCTGACAGTTTTCTGAAGGGATGCAGTACGAGAAAAATGTAAAGGAAATCTAACTGTTCTCGGTTGACGCTGCTTGAGGCTGTCCACCCCGCCTCGGGTCGCAGCGGGAGGCAGCGTGGCCATGTCTCTGTTTCTGAGGATTGATCCTCGGGACTCACGGCCACCTCCGGCAGCTACATCCTCTGGCACACAGGGCCCAGATGAGGCTGGGGTGCCTCCCCAGCCCCCGCTGCTGCCGAACCAGCTTTCAGATGCGCGGCATTCAGAGAAATGCTACCTATTTCTCTCCAGTTCTTTTCCCACTCAGATGTCTTTTCAGGCAAACAGGAGCCATCTGGTTTTGATTCATTTACACTCTGAGCTCCCCAGGATGGCTTTTCAAGAGTTATTTCATAGCTGAGAAGCCACCGCCGCCGGAGCCTTCCTGATCGGGGGTTTTTCAATCTCTCTCTCTCTCTCTCTTTCTGTCTGTCTCTGCTTCTGTGTCTTTCTCTCTCATCTCTCCCTCTTTCTCTCTCTGTCTCTGTGTCTCTGTCTGTGTCTCTGTCTCTGTCTGTGTCTGTGTCTCTGTCTCTCTCTCTCTCGTTTTCTCAGTCTGAGGAGTTACTTTGGGACCAGGGGTAAACAGACTCACACACTGAGCTCTTCATGGCTAAGTGGAGTGCTAGGCACCTTCAAATAAGGCTGGGAGCCTTCAAATAAGAGTGCCTTGTCTCCACTGTCCCCCTCCCTCCTTCCCAAGCCAGGGTCTTCTCTCTCGCTTCCCTGTGGGACTCTGAGCAAATTGTCTAAGAAAGTGAACATCTGAGTTACAATGTCCCAGCAAATTACTGTTCTTTAAGGCGCTAGAGGCCATACCTAAGGCTTTGGAATCAGCGACCCTGGGGTTGGAATCTTAACTCCATAATTTACAAGCTATGTGATTTCCGCCAAGTTATGTCCTGTCTCTGAGCCTCAGTTTCCTCCTCTGCAAAATGTTTTCTAAGGTCCTTTCCAGTTCTCAAACTTAGGAAACCTCTCAGGTGTGAGGGACCTGCAGCCTCGAGGTCACATGTGCCCTCTAGGTCCTCAAGTGCAGCCCTTTGACTGAATCCAAACTTCACAGAACAAATTTGTCAAAGGGATGCACTTAGGGACCTAGAGGTCCTCGTGTGACCTCCAGGCCATGAGTTTCCCACCCCTGGGTTTAAGCTGTCCCTTCACGAATAGCAGTCAATTCTTGGATTCCTCACTTGGATTCCTCATTCTCTGGAATCAGAGTTCCTGCAGGATATGGATTCTGCCTCCCACCGCCCTGAGCCCTTCTGGCTTCTTGTGGGTAAATATTGTTTAAATTGTGAATCCGTATGAGAGAGTGCTAGGCTTGAAGTCAGGAAGACTCGGTTTAAATCCTGTCTCTGATACTTACTATCGGTCACAGCCTTTCTAAGCCTCTGCAGCTTCACCTGTAAAATGAGGTTGATAGCCAGCATGCCTATGTTCCAGGGTTATTGTGAGCATCACATGAGATTATATTTGGAAAGTGCTTAGCACGGTGCCTGTCACATAGTGGGTGCTTAACGTACGTCTGTTTCCTTCCTTCCTCTGAGCCCATATCCTGGTAACTTGACCCCAAGAGGTCAATCTCTTTTCCTTAGGCTCTTTTCCCCACTTTTTTGGGACTGATCCAAGAAAGCCTCTAAAATAAAATTTAGGTATGGTTAGTTCTTGGAGCACCCTCAAGTTTGGAAGTCCTCAAATCCTACCCAGGCACTTCACATAAAATATGGATATTGGGTATGGGACAGTCTTTGTTTCACTCCATAAAAAGCACCCAAGAGGGTAAGGACTCATAGAAACCACAGGACTCAGGACAATCAGCGTTTAGCTTTTTGTTGTTCTGAGATTTTGCATTTTTGGCTGCTGGAGAAGTCAATTATCTTGACTGTGGATTGAGACCCACTTTAACTGGGGCATTGACAACCTGGAGTGGGTCTAAGGATGAGGAAGGGACCAGAACCTGTGGGATGAGAGAACTGATGGAAAAAACGGGGGATGTTTACTTTGGAAAAGAGAAGCCTCAGAGAGGGCAAGACCACTGACTCTAAGCATTTTAAGGGTTTTCCTGGGGAAGAGAAATGAGACCACTTCTTGGCCCCAGGAGGGTAGAACATGGAGCAGCTGGGGGTAGGGGAGGTCAAAGTAACAGGGCTATCATTACAAAAGACTTCTTAACAATTAGTGAGCTCCTCATCACTGGAGACATCCAAGCGCTCTCTCTCTCTCTCTCTCTCTCTCTCTCTC
>NW_020954596.1:7057774-7059239 GCF_900497805.2 Vombatus ursinus | reverse complement strand
CTCTCTCTCTCTCTCCCTCTCTTTCTCTCTCTCCCTCTCTCGCTCTCTCTCTCCCTCTTCCTCTTCCAGCTCTGGGATTCCCAGTATTCTGAAGGTTCTTTCCTTCCTCTGACTTTGTACCCCTTCTATTCCTCTGCTAAGCTCTGTGGTGCTTTAGATAGAGCCAGTCATTAGGGATTGTCCGTACCTTAGACACTTTTGTGTTTCCAGCACCAAACACAGGGTCTGCACTTAGTAGACACTTAACATATATCAGTCGATTATTATTTTTAAATTTGGAGATTTGGTGATTCCAAGATTCTATGGCAGAGAGGCATTAGTGCCCAGCGGAAAGAACACTGACCTTGGAGTCAGGATACCTTGGTATGAATCTCAGTTTGGAAAATTATTAGCCTTGTTTAGCTTGGGCAAGTCACTTCATTTCACTGAGCCTCAGTTTCCCAATCTGCAAAATGGGCATAATAATAATAAACCATCTACTATGTTGGGAGGAATTGTGCCTTCTTGAGTCTTACGGGCCTGACAAAATGGGAGCTATAGAAGGGATTCTAAGACTCTCCAGTCCTATGATTCCATAGTGGATAGTCAGGAGCACTGGTCTCTTCCCCTTTCTGGCCTCAGTTCCCTCTTTTTTAAAGAGTGAAGGAGGTGAACAAGATGATCCCTTAGGTTCATCTCAGCTGTAGAGCATATGAAATCGAACTGTTTTGTGCAGCAGACAATCTCACTCTTGTTTTTATTTTCTCAGCTTTGAAAAAAAAATGCCTTTTTTGCTGCCCCCTCCTGCTCCCCCCAAGCCTGCCCGCATCCCGGGCGTGTTCCTACTGAGACATTTTCCTCTGTGTTGTTGATGGATTCAATTAGCTGCTTTGCTTTTCCAGCCTCACCGACTGCCTTGAGTGCCCCCACTCCCAGTAAACATCCCAGAATAAGTCCAGGCAGGGCACTCTGTGTTCCATCCTGGTCTGGCCTATGCAACTGCTTGTCACCAGGTAGCGAGATACAGTGAAAGCTCAGCACATCAAAGGGCATAATCTGTGCTCATGCAAAACAACTTTATTTTCCTTGGCCCTGGGACTGCCCCACTCCGACAAGCTGCCCTTACAGGAAGGATAAGGCTCATTTCTGCCCTGCCAGAAAGCCGGGGCTCCTAGAGCCATAGAACAGAGAACATCAAATCCAGGAGAGCACTTAGAGCACAAAACATAGGATATTCAATATGGGAAGGGCCATAGAACATGGAGAGTAAGGCTTAGGGGGAGCCCTGGATTGTAGAACAATGAATGTCAAGACTGGAGAGGAACCTAGAATGCAGGATGTCAGTTTAGCAAGGGACCTTAGAGCATGGAATGTCAGAGTACTGAGAGACCCTAAAACATAAAAATCCAGAGCTGGAAGGTACTTTAGAATGGAGAACTTAATAGGTCAGAGCTGGAGGGAACCTTAGAATATAGAACATTGAATA
>NW_020954596.1:7015361-7057764 GCF_900497805.2 Vombatus ursinus | reverse complement strand
CAGAGCTAGAAGGGACTTTAGAATGGAGAACATAATAGGTCAGAGCTAGAGGGAACTTTAGAACGTAGAACATTGAACATTAAGACTGGAGGGAACCCTGGAACATAGGATGTCAGTTCTGGAAAGGACCTTAGAACATGGAATGTGAGATTATCAAGAGACCTTAAAACACAGAAAGTCAAGCTGGAAGGGACTTTAAAATGTAGAACCTTAGAATATAGAACACTGAATATCGAAATTAGAGAGAACTCTAGAACGTAGGATGTCAGTTCTGGAAGGAACCTTAGAACATGGAATGTCAGAGTTGAAAGGGACTTTAAAATGTAGAACGTAGGAAGTCAGAGCTAGAACGGTTTTTAGAACACAGTCTATGATGATCTTTCCGGAATGCCCTAGATAGGAATCTTGTTCAGGCTCTGGTTAACACCTTGAGGACACTCTTGAGGTCCTTTCTAATGCTGAGAATCTGGGATTCTAGAATATCAGAGCCACAAAGGACCTCAGAACATAGAAAGTTTGTGCTGGCAGTGACTTGAGAACAGAGAACATCTTCTGTGAGATGGGAGTGGTTTGTAGTCTCCATTTTGCCAAGAGAGGCAGCTAAGCATGGTGGAGGGTCAGCATCCAAGTCAGGAAGACCTAAGCTCAGGTGACCCCTGGGACACATAATGACTGTGGGAGCCTGGGAAAGTCACTTAACCTCTTAGAGCCCTAGGCAATTTTAAGACAACAAGCATTCATAGAGATCCTCCTCACCTGGGAGTTACTTATACTAGTGAAATTAAAGTCCTCTCCCTAGCCTTATTTTACCTATGTGTATACTGAGATACCGAGAGGTATCTTCCCGACAGACGCTTGTGGAAAACAGCTTTAACTCCAGGGGCCCTGAGGCTGCCCTCTATGAACGAAGAATGTCAGATAGGAGAGACCATAGACCATAAAACATCTCTGACCTTTTGTCAAAGGTTCTTGTTGGGTTGGATTAATGACCAAGTCAGTATATTTCTGAAGCATGTGCAAAGGACTGGGCTAGGTGCTAAACGCTCAGCAGTGTCTTCTAATTCTGAGAATCTATGATTCTGGAATCTCAGAGCTTCGAGGGATCATCGAACACAGAATGTCAATACTGGAAGGATCTTTAGAATCAAGAATGGACATTGCCTTTTGTGAGGTGTGTAACTCCTAGGGCCCATCGGATTAAGAAAGAAACTAAGCCCCAGGGAAATTAAATGGTTTACCCATGGCCATAGGGTAAGATTGTTGGGTCTACTGCCCCTACGTCTGATGAACTTTCTACTCCCTCTCCAGAGAAGGCTCTAATTCCTAGGGCACAAGGACAGAAGCCTTGAAGAAGGATGGAGAAGATGTAGAGAGATAACCCACATTTCCTCTTTTCTTCTCTTTTACTCCAATGAGCGAGGGTTACAGAATTATAGATTTGGAGCTCAAAAGGACGTTAGAGTCATGAAAAAACATTTATGAAGCGCCTATTATGTGTGAGGTACTGTGCTAAGTGCTGGGGATATAAAAGAGGCAACAGACAGTGCCTGCCCTCAAAGAGTTTACAATCTAATGGGGGAGAAAACAAGCAAATAAATATGTACAAACAGACTACTTGTTTTGTGTATATATTTATTTAAACAGGATGAAAAAGCTATTTGCAGGATAACTAGGAAATAATTAAAAGAGGGGAGGGACTAGAATGAAGAGGGCATCTGGTCCAATTCTTTCATTTTGCACGTGTCTTGGTAAAGTAGAAAGGGTACTCAATGTTTAGTCAGGAGACATGGGTGCAAGTCCCAGCCCAAGTTTAGGAAAGTCATTTTGTCTTTTGTGCCACAGTTTCTCCATCTGTAAGATGGGGATTGTAAATTTTATCAATGTCACAGAGCTGTTGAGAGCCTCAAATAACAGTCACTGACTCGCTGGGCTAGAAGGGCAGGTTGGTTTCTTATAAAATATTCTTTCTTTTTATATATTGAAATATTTGGGTTTGCTGATGAGAGTTAAATTCATAATAAAAAAGAAAATATTTTTTTAAAATGGTTTTCACTGGGCTTCTTGTCTTGCATTGCCCTCTCTGTTCAGGAATCTCTTCTGTAATATCCCTGACAGTCTGCCAACTTCAGCCTGAAGCCCTCCAGTGCTGGGGAGTTCCCCGATCCTCTGACGCAGCCCATTTCACTTTGGGACAGTTCAGACTGTTGGGGATGCGTCAGGTGAACTGAGATCTTACTGCAATAGCCAGTGTAGTCCACTGGCCCTTGAGTCAGGGGTTCAGGGTTGGAAAATGAAGGTGCCTGGACTCTATGACCTCTAGGCCCCCTTCTGGTTCGAGATCTCTAACTCTGTGGTTCCCACTCCTCAAATGAGATATGGGCTGACCCCCAGCTAGGCGTCCTTTCATTCTCCTTTGGGATCCCCAGAGTCCCCCTGACTCCAAATTCCTAGACCACCTCCACTGGGGAAGGAATGCCCTCTCCTCCCCAGGCCATGTTCTAGGCTATCCAAGGATCCATTCCTTCCCTCCCTCACCCAGACTCCTTAGCTTCTCTCCTACCTCTTCAGAGCTCTCCCCTCCATCCCTTCTCCCTCAATCCAAATCTCTTCTCGGCTCCTTGTCATCCTGGAAACGTTCTCATGAATAAATCCATCTGCAGAGTGGGAAGCTTTCCCTCAGAGAGGTGTGCACTCTCAAGGAAGAACAAGAAGACTGAAGGGGGAACGTAATGGCTATCTTCCAGTATGTGAAGGGCTGACCTATGGAAGGGTTAGATTTGTTCTGCTTGGCCTCAGAGAACACGGCTAGGAGCAATGAGGGGGAATGCTTTAAAGTAAATTATTTCAAGTTACAAAAACAATCCGCAAACACAAACATTCCAAAACACAAAGAACAATTTAAAAAAAGAGAACTGTTTAATAAACTTGTTACTCCAGTTTTTTTGTTTTAATAATTACACATTAAAATTTTTAAAGTAGTAATGAAATCACCCTGTTGGTCTCCCCTTCAGAACTTACTTTTGTTTTTTTTTCTGTGTATTTTTGGTTTTATTGATGTTTCTTTGTTTCCTCCCTCTCTCCTCCTCCTGTCCTTTCCTCTCCTTCCCTTCCCTTCCCTTTTCCTTCCCTTCTTTTCCCTTCCTTTTTCCTTCCTTCCTTTTACTCCACTTAGAAACCCTCTTTTTGGACTAATAAGTACAGGGTTCCCCAAAAGTCTTAGTGCCATTTTAAGCTATTTTAAGCTAAAAACACCCCATAGAGTCAAGCAAAAGAAAATGACACATTGGCTGCATCTGTCTGAAAGCACGTATCTCCATTCTGTACCTCTCCCTGCTTCTAGGAAATTCTACAAAAGGGCACACTAACCAGTGAAATGACTTGTCCATGGTCACCCAGTCAGGTTATTTCAGGCATAGGAACCAAACCCAGGCTTTGGCTCCATGTTAAAGGAAAACTTCCTCACAAGGAGGTCTGATCTGCAATGCCATGGACCACCCTGAGAGGCGGTAATCTTCCTATCCCTTGAGGGACTAAGAAGGAGGCTGTACACAATCATCTCCTGAGGGCCCTTCCAGCTCTGAGATTTTAGGATTCTTATTTAACAATAACTAACATTCTTAGTCTTTTCATTATTATTATTATTATTATTACAATTGACAATAGCAGCTTTTATTCCTATGTCCTTTGAGGATTACAAATAATTTTCCTCCACAATAATACCATGGGGGAAAATGTCATGCAAGAATCATTACCCCCATTTACACTGGAGGAAACGATCCTCAGAATATGACTTGCCTATGGTCACAGACCTAATAAATGTCAGAAATGGGAAACAAACCCTGGTTGTCTGACTGCTGCTATTGAATTTCAAGTGCAAAGGCTGATGGAAATTTTATGCACACACATATATTTATATATACATACACACAAGTGTACATATATGTGTATGTACGCATATGTGTATAACATATGTAAACATACATCTCTCTCTATATATGTATATATATACATATGGGGGGAGACTTCCTGATTTTACCTTCAAGGCCCCCAGTAAGATCTCTGGGGCTGGGTACCATAGCCCACAGACCCCCACTGTTAGAGTGGTTGCCTGAGCTCTCAGCCTCAGAACTGACTTGGGTAAATATCACTGGGGTTGAGGCCCATCACAGAGGGCTTTCACCAGCAGCCTGCCCCGGTAACAAAGAAGCCTCACAGAGTGGGTTCGAGGCTCAATGCCCAGCTAATATTCCCTAATCCCAGAAGGCTTGGCAGATAAACACAGTCCCGCAGAGGTCTGTTGACTCAACAATTGGCATTTAAAAAAAAGAAGAAGAAGAAGAAGAAAAGAAAAGGAGGAGGAGGAATATTCCTCAGATCAGACTATTTGAAGCCTCTGTGTGTAGTCTGAAAAAAAAATTCATCTCAGGGAGCAGGGAGGGGTGAGCAGTACTCTTAGGAGACTTTTATCCTGCCTGTGATTTCACAAGGCAAAGCCTCAGCCCCCTGACGGCTTAATCTTTCCCAGGACGTGTGCCGGGAAGGAAGGAGGCCCAGGCTAACCTTTGGAGCGGAGCCTGGAGGGCAGGTTTACTGGGCCTTGTGGGAACAGCAGACATCAGCCCACCAGAGTACAGGAGAAAATAGGCTGAGGTTTTTGCGATATGAGGAGCACAGGGAGGTAGCAGAAAAGCACCCTGGCCTCGGAGTCAGCAGACCTGCTCTGACACACAAGACCTTGGCCAAATCACCTCACTGCCAAAGGCTGTGGTTTTCTCATCTTTCAAATGAGGGGGTTGGACCAGATGGCTTCTCAGGCTAAGTCTGTGATCCTATGATCTGAACTCTCTGAACCTCAGTTTCTTCATGTATAAAACTGGGTTGATAATCCCTACAAGGTCCGTTCCAGTTTCTAAAGTGCTTTAAGATTCCATGGCATTTAAGAACATAAATGCTAGAATTCTTATATTCCAGAGGGAGAAACTGAGGCTCTGAGAAATTAGCTCATTTTTTCAAGGTCACCCAACTAGTGACCTTCAGAGTTGGTATTTGAACGGGGTCATTTCCAAATTTTACAGGTGAGGAAACTGAATGGGAAAGATGAAATGGTTCACCCAGAATCATATACTTAAGAAATGCTTAAGGAAAGATTTGAACTTATGTCCTCCTGATTCCAGGCCCAGCGTGCTATCCACTGCACCATCTAGCTGCCTTTAAACGACCAAAGAATATTGCAAAGCTTAAAATGCTAGATGAAAGTGACCTGTTAATAGGAGCTCAGATTTAATAGATTCTAAAAGGATCAATAAAAAAAAATTTCTTGCTGTCTTCTCCCAACCTTGTTTCATGGAAAAGCCAGTTAAAAGTTATTGATAGAGAAAAAGAATCCATCACTGCTTTTCTCCCCCTGATTTGGGGACTGCCAGATGGTGCAGTATACAGAACGCTGGGCCTGGAGTCAGGAAGATTCCTCTTCCTGAGCTCAAATCTGGCCTCAGACACTTACCAGCTGTGTGATCCTGGGCAAGTCACTTCACTCTGTTTGCCTCAGTTGCCTCATCTGTAAAATGAGCTGGAGAAGGAAATGACAAACCACTCCAGTATCTTTGCTGAGAAAACCTCAAATGGGGTCATGAAGAGTCAGACGCAATTAAAACAGCTAATAACAACAATAAGCCCCTGGTTTGGAATCAAACATTTAAATATTTCAAGACATCATTCTTATACCCTCTTTGTGCCCAGGCCTGTGCTATAGGGGAAGAATTAGAAGGACACACAGGTCCCAATCTCAGGCAACTCAGTCTGCTTGGGGAAAAGACACTAAAACTTAGAACAGAGATAAAAACCGAAAGGTAATGTGTCATGGGAACAAAAATAAATAGATGGATTTGGAATTGGGTCTTGGGTTTGAATCTCAACTCTGCTCATTGCTGCTTTTATGCATGTTGCACCTTAGGCTCTTAGTCCTCTTTGAGACTTAGTTTCCTCATTTGTAAAATGGAGTTTGGGGCAAACTAGATGATTTCTAAGGTGCTTTTCGGCTTCCAATTCTGTGATCCTAGAATCAGACCCTTAAGCTATTCTGTTCTGGTCTTCTTTACTGATCAGAGCTACAACTAGAATGGGGCCATAAGGACTTTTCCTTAGGGTGCCAATTTTGGGGAGCAGCGTCTTCTCCCCAACTTCCTCCTCAAAGCAATGCAGAGATGACTGTGTCCATGACCTCAAGGTCCTCTGCTACCATGAGCCTTTTACAGCAAACCAGCTCCCTCACCTGGTTCCACCCCCGTGTCCCCTTGACATGGCAGCCACTCCTGGTCTACCGGGGATGAGCTGCTCTGTTTCCTGGTGCCGCAGCATCCATGGCTGGAATATCCTCTGACGAACGATGACCCCCGCTCCTCTGATGCTGCTGGCTCCACCCCACCATGACCTTCTCCCCTAGTCCAGGTGAATTTCTGCCTCCATTTCACCAACCCTCGCTTCTCAAACCCCTGCAATCTGGCATCGGTCCCTAGTACTGCCCCCTGCAACATCACCGAAGCCTCCTGGTCACCGGAGAAATAGCTTTTCCTCCGTCCTTGTCCTCCTTGACCTTTCTGAGATGTTTGAGACTGTGGGCTGCCCCCTCCTCCTTACCTACCTACTGTCTGACCCCTCCTGCTCCCCCCTCCCTGTTTCCTTTGCTGGCTCACCCTCATTTTCCTTTTCCTTTCTTTTCAACTTGGGTGTCCCAAAAGTTCTCCTCAGTCTTTTTGAAATCCACCTCAAAATCCACCACCTTTGGGAAGTCGGCCCTGATTAAACCCTCCTGATTCCAATGACCCCTTCGGTGGACTTGGGCTGAAGGACATCATCTAACTGTTAGGCTTCAGAATTGGAAAGGGCCTGGGAAGTCATCTGGTCCAAAAACCTCACTTTACACAGATGGAACCTGAGGCCTAGAGAGGAAAACGACTCACCCAAGGTTGGGGAAGGTGAACGAATGGCAAAACCAGGGTCTGAACTTGGGTCTTCTCACTACAATCCCAGGGCTCTTCTGTTCTGGTGAATCTTTCCCAAGTCATTGTCTTGTCTCCCTCCCAGACTGTGAGTTCCCCAAGGGCAGACCCTGGACATACTCCTCTTCCTCCACCTCCTTCTTCCTTCTCCTCCTCTTATTTCTCTTCCTCCTGCTCTACTGCCTTCTTCCTTCTCCTCTTCCCCTTACAGGGTTGGATGAGTTTATTTAATCAACATGTGTTAACTGGATGAATGACTCTGAGGACCTCTTCCCCAACACCTGCCTTTCCAGGCCCCGTGGGACCTTTCTTCAGGGCCCGGTGGCCTCCATCCTAGGGTATGTCTCTTAGGCCTGAGGAAGTGTTGCTTGGAATGGCCCCTGGCCAAGGTGTCTGTGTAATGATATTTCCATTTGGCAGGCTTCTGCCCCAGCCACCTGTCAGAAAAGCGGAAGAGGGAGCTTCAGAGAAAAAAGGAGGAAGGGAGGGAAAAACGAACAACATCTCACGTTTCTATAGAGTGGGAGTTCTTCACCTTTTTGTGTATCCTGGACCCCTCTGGCAGTCTAGTGAAGCCTGTGGGCCCCTTCTCAAAATCAGGTTTTTAAATGCATAAAATAAAACACATAAGTTTACACAGTAAACCAATCATATTGAAATATACTTATCAAAAAATTTTTTTTAAGTTTGTAAAAGACCCTAGGGTAAGGATTTCTGCATAGAGCTTTGTGGCTAACAAAGCAGGTTTTTTTTTTGTCCTTTCACAACAGCCCTGGGAATATTAGGACGGGCAAGTGTTAGTCTATTCATTGTAGAGGGAAGGAAATGGAGGTTCAGAGATGGGAATTGACTTGTCTGAGGTCACACAGGTAGTGAATTGCAAAGCAAATATTAAAGAGCAGGTCTTATGAGTCAAAATCTAGTGCTCTGTCCAAGGCAGTAAGGGGAGGAAGGAAGGAAGGAAGGAAAGAAAGAAAGAAAGACAGAAAGACAGAAAGACAGAAAGAAAGAAAGAAAGAAAGAAAGAAAGAAAGAAAGAAAGAAAGAAAGAAAGAAAGAAAGAAAGAAAGAAAGAAAGGAAGGAAGGAAGAAAGAAAGAAAGAAAGAAAGGAAGAAAGGAAGGAAGGAATGAGGGAAGGAAGGAGGGAGAGAGGGAGAGAAGCAGGGAGAGAGAGAGAGGGAGAAAAAAAGAAAAAGATAACATAAAGGAAAGAAGGAAAGAAGAAGAAGGAAGGAAAGAATAGAGGGAGGGAGGAAAGGAGGAGAGAAGGGAGGAAGAAAGAGGTATAAGGAGAGGGAAAGAGAGAAAGAAACACATATCCATTTGTCTATTGGTCAAATTTGGGACCCTCATGTTTTTTGTTTTTAGTTTTAATTGCTCTTAGTTACTCTAATATTTATATAATATTCTGATATTAACCTGACAAGCAGGTAATAAAAGGAATCAAAAGTTGTCAGAATTGTAAAGGACCTTAGAGATAAGGAAACTGAGGCTCAGTGGTAAGGTGACTTATCCAAGGTCACAAAGCAAGTCACACGCACAGCTGGGATTCAATCCAGTTCCTAGGAGAAGCACACACATAACCTGCTCATAATGGGGGTGTGGCCTCAGGATAGGAAAGAGGCAGCAGGAGTCAGTTCAATTTTGGATGGAAGTAGCTATATACTACCCCCACCACCAATTTATCTCGAATTTAGCCCATCTAGATCTTGTTGATACATAGTTTATGTGTTGTTCACGCTGCTGGGCTGTGAGCTCCTTGAGAGCAGGGCCCGTCATATTTGCCTTTCTTTGTACCCCTGGTGCTCGTAGCACAGTACCTGGCACATAGTAGGTGCTTTATAAATGCTTATTGTCTATTACTTCTGAGCAGGGAAAGCAATTTTACTCTCCAACCAATTAACACTATGGTGATATTTTGATGGGGAAATGAATAGGCAGACAGACAAAGAGGCCAGTAGAATTAGGTAGCTCCACAGCGAAGCCTCCTTCCCTTGCCTGGTAGGTGGTGTGTAAGGAAATCCTGAAGAGATGATTCTCCATGGGCCTGGTGCTGAATCCAGTGGAAAATGGGATAAGGACTTTGCCCAGGTTAGAGCTTTTCCTCTTGAGGTTGTATATGTGTGTGTGTGTGTGTGTGTGTGCATGTAATGTGGTTCCACCCATGAGATGCATGTTAGACACATGATTTCTCCAAGTCTCTGTAAAGAAGCTCAATTTCTCCCCAGACTCCTCTAGGAGAAGAAGTCTCTTCCAGAGTTAAAAACATCCCCTTTTATCAGCAGCCCCAGGACTGGGCTACTTTTACTCAATATCTTCATATCTCATGGGACCTTTCCCAAACATTGGCAGCACAGGAGGGGTACCTTCACACACACAGACATATACATGCAAAGAAACTTATGTACACACATAAACACATAATGCTATAACCATACTCATATGATATATTTTCATAGACTCACGTATGCAGAGACACACACATATGTATAGACACACAAACCACAGACATATAAATTCACTCCTATCCTTCTCTCCTCTGGCCCTTTCTTTCTTAATCCAAAAAGGAAAGACACATTTTGTTTTTTTTTAAATTGGGAAATAAAGGATGCTATCCTGCTCCCCTGTGATTATGCAAATCTCATGAGGTCTTTTTTTCAGTTATATCTTCACCGGGCAGTACTGGAGTTTAGCCTGCCAAGCCCTTCCAGGAGGAGAGGTAGAGCCTGAAGAGGGGGCCTGGCTCCCCTTCCTGAGTTGGAAGCCAATAGCTTTGTATCTCCTTTGCACCACAGACCCTCCCCAGGCTGTCATGGCAGTGGGGGGGAAGGGTCAAAGGCAAGACTCCCTTTAAATATCAGGCAGCTGTTTGGAGTGAACAACTCTTCCCCTAAAGGGAAGGCAGGGGCCTGGGAATCATTGTGCCTTAATCCCTCCTTTGGCCAGAGATGAAACCCGGATCTTCTCCATCCTGTCATTTCTTCCACTGACCTGGAAAGAGACATTGCTGCTCATGGCTCTGTGAGTTTTGTCTTTGCTAGGGAATGGACCAGGGCCTAATCCCCAGTAGAAAAAGCCCACCAGGGTCCTAAGCTCAGGAAGTCTCTGGGTCTCTGTTGGAAAAAGTCTCCTTGAAACAGAGCTGAATGGGAGCTGGGAAAAGCAGCTGGATTGAACCCCAAGCTTGAGAGTCACAGGCCCTGGACTGAAGTCACAACTATGTCACCTACTAGGTGTGCTTCCTTGGATGGTTATTTAACCTCTCTGGGCCTCAGCTTCCTCATCTGTAAAAGGAGGGGCTTGGACCAAATGACTTCCAAGGACATTCTCACATAGGTTCCACCAAATACTACATGTATTAAACTCAATCCAGCAAACACAGAGGAAGGAAGGGAATAAGCATTTATTAAGCACCTACTATGTGCTATGTGGTGCAATAGGCACTTTACATATATTTGCTCATTTGGGAGGTAAGCACTGTTATTATCCCCATTTTACAGTTGAGGAAACTGAGGCAGACAGAGGTTAAAGTGACTTGCCCAGGGTCAGATAGCTAATAAATATCTAAGACTGGATGTGAATTTAGGTTTTTCTGATTCCAGACTCAGTGGGTTATCCACTGTCTCACATAACTGTCTCCATATACTATCAAGCATATACTGTGTACCAGAGCTAGGGAATGGGGCCAGGACAAGCCAACAGAGAAAGCCCTCCAGGGATGGGGAAATCTATCTCCTTCTTGATGGTAAATCTAATCCAATAAATATTTATTAAGTGCCTACTATGTTCCAGGCACTGTGCTAGGCACTGTGGGTACAAAAAGAGGTAAAAGACAGTCCTTGCCCTCAAGGAGCTTGCAGTCTAATGGGAAAAACAACAGCACAAAAATACATACAAAGCAAGCTTATACAGGAAAAATAGGAAATAATGAACAGAGGAAAGGCACTAGGATTAAGAAGGGTTGGGGAAGGCTTCCTGTAGAAGGTGGGCTTTTAGAATTTGAGGCAGCCAGTGAGGTCAGTAGTCAGAGCAGAGGAGAGAGAGCATTCCAGGAATGAGTGTAGCCAGAGAGAATGCCCAGAACTGTGACACGGGGTGTCCTGGTCAGAAAGATAGCAGAGCCCTAGGGAAGACATAAAGGTTAGAGTAGATAGTGCCTACGGTCATAGTACGGTGAGAAGCAAGGCACATATCCATAAAATAAAGGGATGAACCAGAAGATCTCGGGATTTAGAGAGGTATAGCATTTTAGACGTGATTTCCTCTAACCTAAACAGGAGAGTGACTTACCAAAGGTCACACAAATAATGATAACAATAAGGATAACAGAGTCTCAGGTTTATCTCTCCTCAAAACAACCCGCAGCACAAACATTATCATCCTATTTTACAGAGTAGAAAACTGAGCTGTTGTGAAGTTAAATGATTTGCCCCTGGTCTCACAGTAAATATTGGAGGCTGGATTCAAATCCAGTTCTCACTACTTCTAGCTCAGCACTCATTTTATTATTGATAGCTGCCTATCCCTTCCAGCTTGAAAGATCTCCAGGAAATATGTCTCAAATGCACAATAATACATAAGTACATGGGGGAAGTGAGATGCCATGTGAAGCCTGAGAGGGGAAGGTTGCTACCGACAGATAGCAAACGAGGTCAAATGGAGGAAATCTTCCTGGAGAAGGTCACAATTGAGTTGGGGGTTAGATAGTAGGATCCTAGATTTTTGTGGTAGAAGAGACCTTGGTGAAAATCACATCTAACATCTCGTTTTACACAGTTAGGTGGCTTGCCAAGGGTCACACAACCAGTAACTGTCATGGGCAGGATTTGAACTCCTGTCTTCCTAATGCCCTATCTACTATGTGTGTTACCTCTCATGGCAATTGAACAAATGGAAAGGGTACATAGAAAGAGCTTCCCCAACGCAAAGACAATCAGGGGGAAAAAAAAGTAAAAGGAGGAATGAGTTTCTTATTTCTGAATGAACATCTGGTCCCAGATGTGTTCCTGGAGCAGGTGGGGCTCGGGGGAGGTTGGGGTTAATAATATTTGTACCTCATAACCCACAACAAGGTTTCAAGGAAAGTGTTTTTTAAGCCTTAAAGTACTGCAGGAAAGCATAGTATGATCCTCCGTGGCCTGGGTGGGCCAATTCTCCCCTGAACAACCTCATCTCTGCATAGTGATTTCCCAGCCTTAACTTAGCAAGAAGATGGTTAGGGGCTTGTGAGCTATGGTTTTCAAGGTGTGGAACTACAGAGTACTCTGAACTTGGAGTGGCTATCCCTGGGGGACCCCACCTGTGGGTCTGAGTTGAGGGAAGGAGTTAGCCCAGAGGGATGCTAATGGGAAAATCAGTCAACATAGGAGGGAAGCCTAATGGCAAACATATAGATGAAGATCAACAAAAGCAGAAATAGACTTGATATTGTCATTGGAGTATCTTACCGGTAGCTAAATGACTCAATGGGTAGAGGGCTGGGCCTGGCATTGGGAAGACCTGAGTTCAAATCTAGCTTCCTAACTCTGGCCAAGTTGTTTACTCTTTGTCTGCCTCAGTTTCCTGTAAAATGGGAACAATAATAGCACCTACTTCCCAGGTTTTTGTTAGAATCAAGTAAGATCATCTAGTCATTTTTCAGTCATGGCCAACTCTCTGTGACTCCATTTGGGGTTTTCTTGGCAAAGATACTGGAGTGGTTTGTCATTTCCTTCTCTAGCTTATTTTACAGATGAAGAAAGTGAGGCAAACAGAAGTAAGTGACTTGCCCAGGGTCACGCAGCTAGTAAGTGTCTGAGGCCAGATTTGAACTCTGGAAGTGTCTTCCTGACTCCAGGCATGGCACTCTACCTACTGAGCCACTGAGCTGCCCCTCAAATAAGATAATATTTGTAAAAGTACTTAGTACAGTGCCGGGCACATAGTAGGTGCTTAATAAATGTTTGTTTCCTTCCTTCCTTTCCACTATATATTACTGATTAATCAGAAACTTCAGGAAAGGATTTTTTAAAAATGATTAAGCTTAATTTCAAATATAAATGCAACCAATTAAATTGGCCTGCAACTATTTACATTTAAATGAAGGAATTTCAATGCATACCATGTTATCACTCCTAAATTTCTCTCAGGCTTCCATGTTTGTTTATTCCTATTTGCTTTTCCTATCATATGCCCATAGTCAGGGTATGTACTCTTCTCTAATTATTTTTTCCAGTTGCATTATTTAATAAAATTTCTTCTTTATTTCTTCATTCACTTCATGGTTGTGTATTTTAATTGGATTACATTACCCTATTATACTAATATACCTCCATTTATTTAATGCTTCTCCAATTGCTGGAGATTGAGGTCACTTCCAGTTTTTTGTTGTTGTTGCTGTTCTTGTTGCAATTACCAACAATGTTGCTAGAAAAACTTTGAAAAGTCAACATCTTTTTTTCTTTTTGATAACACTCTCAGGGTATATTCCCAACAATGGATTTGTTGAGCAAGTCAGAGGGTTCAAGCACTTTCACAACTTTGACTACATATTGTCAGATTCCTTTCCAAAGAGTTTCTGCTATTTTGCAATTCTACCAACAATGTTAGACTTCTTTTTCCCAAAACCCACCAGTATTGAATTTCATTGCTGTAAAAGCAAATTTTTGTTATAAACTTAATAAGCAACAATGGACAAAGAACAAAATGAGCATGAAATGCAAAATAGAGTCTTACATAAGACTCTCATCATTGGACGGCAGAGAAACAAATGCATGGAAAACAAGTAAACAAGAAATGCATTTTCTTGGTGTCTTTCTCTCAGTGCATGGTTTCATTTTCCATTATTTATGGATGGTTGTAGGCAATATTTGGCCACTTGGGGAGATATTTGCTCAGCTCCCTTGGCATCATTTCATCTAAGTTTTTCCATATTTTCTTGCATTTACATGAATGGTTTTCATGGCATATAATTCTATTACATTAACAAACCATAATTTAATCACTTATTCTCCAATAATTGGACTATAGATTGTTTTTAGTTTTTGTTGTTGTTTGGTCATTTCAGTCCTGTCCAACTCTTTGTGACCACATTTAGGGTTTCCTTGGCAAAGATACTAGAGTGGTTTGCCATTTCCTTCTCCAGGTCATTTTACAGATGAGGAAACTGAGGCAAACAGGGTTAAGTAACTTGCACAGAGTCACACAGCTAGGAAGTGTCTGAGGCCAGATTTGAACTTAGGGAGATGAATCTTCCTGACTCTAGGCTTGGTACTCTCTCCACTGTGCTACCTAGCTGCCTTTTAGTTTTTACTATTACAAATAAATGCAACTAATGAACGTTTTTACACCAAAAGGTCCCCCCTCTCCATTTTTTAATGATATGACCCCACTTTCAGGTCATATCAATTTAGCAAGTATTTATTAAGACCTACTATGTACAGCACACTGTGCTAGGATCTGATTCTACAAAGATGAAAGGAAAAATCAAGCTGACATCCCACTGGGAGATAAACCATTTACACGGCTAAGTAAATAAATATGGAACAATTTGAGGATGGAAGGGATATTAACAACATGGAGGACCAGGAAAGGCTTCCTCCAGAAGGTGGCTTTTGATCTGAGTCCAGAAGGAAGGCAGGGATTCTGAGAAGGAGGGGTGAGGAGAAAGTGGATTCCAGACATGAGGACAGCCTGTGTAAAGGTGTGGGTATTGAATGCTAAGTACAAGAGCTGGTGAGTAGGCTGGTTTGAGTGGACCATAGAGCACATGAAGAGATATGATATGAAATATTTGGGAGAATAGTTTGGAACCAGATTACACAGGGGTTAAACTGCTGAGAAGTTTGTATTTTATTCTAGAGGCAATGCTAGATATATTGTGGAGGTGGAATCAACAAGACTTGGCATGGAATTGGATACGAAGCATGATGGAGGGTGAAGAATGACACTGAGGGGGCAGCTAGGTGGCACAGTGGATAGAGCACCGACTCTTGGCTCAGGAGGACCTGAGATCAAATCTGGCCTCAGACACTTAACACTTACTAGCTGTATGACCCTGGGCAAGTTACTTTACCCCATTGCCTAGCCAAAAAAAAAAAAAGAATGACACTGAGATTGAGAGCCTGGGTGACTGGAAGGTTGGTGGGGCTCTCAACAGAAATAGGCAAGTTTGAGGAAGAGATGGGGTTGGGGGTGGAGATAGGAAATGAAGAGTTCCATTTTGGACATGTTGAGTTTGAGATGTTTATGGAACATCTAGGTAGAGATGTATTATAGGTGGTTGATGAGGCAAACAGCTGGAGCTCAGGAGAGAGATTTTTGTTGTTGTTGAATTATTTTGCAGTCATGTCCCAACTCTTCACGACCCCATTTTGGGGTTTTTTTGGCAAGGATACTGGAATGGTTTGCCATTTCCTTCTCCAGCTCATTTTACAGATGAGGAAACTGAGGTAAATGGAGTGAAGTGACTTGCCCGGAGTCAAGTGTCTAAGGGCAGATTTGAACTCATGAAGAGGAGTCTTCCCAACTCCAAGCGTAGCTCTTTATCTACTGTGCCACCTAACTGCATAGAGGCATCTGCATAGAAATGACAACTGAACCCATAGTAGCTGATGAGATTATTGAGAAAGAGGAGAGAGAGACAAGAGAAGAGAGGAAGGGAGGTGAGAAGAGGAGAGGAGTGAAGGAAGGTAGGATATGGATGATAAAGTTATAGAGTAAATTTCTAGTAAAGGAATCATTGGGTCAAAAGATATCAGTCTTGTGACTCTTACTGTATATTGTGGGATTGCTCTCTAAAATATTTGCACCATTTTATAGTTTCACCAACAATGTATCTACTTCCCTGGAGTCTTAAATTTTTATCATTTTTTCCTTATTTTTCTTCTCTAGTGGATATCTTGAAGTTGTCTTGCTGTACATTTCTCTGATTATTAGGGAATTTGTGTATCTTTTCATTTAATGATTAGTAACTTGTGAGTCACTGTAGCATAATGGATAAAGAACTTTCCTTGGAGTCAGAAAGACCCAGATTTAAGTCCTTTTAACGTAAAATAATAGCTGTGTGACCAAGAGTAAACCAGCAAATCTCTCAGAAACCCCTTTCCTCAACTGTCTAAGGCTATGTTATAGACATATAGTCTGTTGGAATTAATGGAGATAATTTACAAACCTTTGGAATTCCTTGAACCACCTCCTTCCTCCTGCCCAAAAGGGAAAAATTAGCAGCTTGTACTTTCTTCTTTCAAAATTATCTGTTCATGTCCTTTGACCATCTTTCACTTGGAAATGTGCAATATATGTGTATTAGTCTTATAGATATATATCAGTTATTTATAGATTCTTGGTGTCAGACCTTTATCTGATATATATTTTTTTTCCTCCAAACCCTTTTTTCTTTTAATTCTAGAGACAGTACTTTTGGTTCTATGAAATATTTTTGTCTGTGTAAAACCAATTCCACTGAATTTTGTCTCTAATAATGTTTTCCATTTGTTTGACAGATAGAAAGTTTCCTCCACTCCATAGTGGGGACAAATAAAATTATTCTGTTTTCTTCTAGTTTTTAAATTTTTATTTGATTTCCATTTAACTTTATAATTGTTAGTTTTTAAAAATTATTCTATCATGAGAGAATACATACATTCTTAGGATTATGATTTCTGTTTAGCATATCACTCTAAATGATGTTCCTCTATTTTATATTCATAATTTGAGCATCCCTTTTATCAAATATATAAACTCTTTTTTAGGATTACCTTGTTTGCATTTCCTTTCATTACCAATCCCATCCCTCTACCCTTGGATTTTTTTTAATCTTTCTATCTCTCTGAAATACTCTTCTGAAACATTAAGGGATTGAACCAATACAAAGCTCTGAGAGTTCTGACGCTGTAAGAACTGTCTCAGTTTGGGCCATGTGAATTACTTGGAGTACTTACCTTTGGGGCTGAAGTCTGAATTTGACTGTTAATGAGAGACTTCCTTGTAAGAGATCTTTCTATAAAATTTTCAGAGTCAATTGTTTTTTAAATGCTCATCTCTTGCCTAGAGACAGCAATCTGAATTTTGCTGTGCTGATAATTCTAGGTTCATGGCCCGTGTATCTCAATTTTATATATGTTAGAAAATATGACATTAAAATGAAGTGGCTATTTTCTCCACAGTCCCTTGTTCTCATTTGAAAATCTGATCAACGTCCTTTGGCA
Organism: Vombatus ursinus; assembly: GCF_900497805.2. Lineage (NCBI taxonomy): Eukaryota > Metazoa > Chordata > Mammalia > Diprotodontia > Vombatidae > Vombatus > Vombatus ursinus. The sequence goes on along the minus strand of NW_020954596.1, from coordinate 7,040,578 downwards.
GAAGTTTGTATCTTTCTTCTGACATCCTGAAATATTTTTTTCTTATTGTTATAATGTTAGTGTTTAACCACAATGTGTCTAGGAGAGTTGATTCTTGAGTTCTTCCATATTGGAGTCTCTCTCTCTTTCTGTCTCTGTCTCTCTGTATATTTATATATATATATGTGTGTGTGTGTGTGTGTGTGTGTGTGTGTATGTATATGTAGACACACACACACACACACACATATATGCTTGTATAGATATACATACACATACCAGTTTGTTTTAGCTATTCTGGGAAGTTTTATTTGGCAGTTTCCTTGAATGTTGCATTCAAATTCTTTCAATTTTCTAAATTTTCATGTAATTTCATGATATACCCTCCAGGGAAATTCTTTATTTTGTATGTCTTCCATTTATTTAGATTAGGTAATTCATTGATTTTCTGCACCTGTATTTCCTCCAGTTGATCTAGATTGACTTGACTTACCTTAGTCTGTTTTTGGTTGTCTATTTATTCTTTCAAGTTTTCTAACACACTCTTCATATTGACCATTGTTTTATAAGTTGTTTCCAAACTTTTAAAATGCATCTTTGAATTCTGACTAGATTTTTCTCTCCTATTTTTCCCCCTTTCTTCAAGCTCTTCTTTGACTGTGTTACTTAGCTATTTCAGGATGTCTCTCAATATAATGTTGGTATTCTCTTTTAAGTGTATATATGCGTGTGGTTTCTTTTATTTATTTCTGTTTATGACCAAAGTTTCTTTTTCTGCCTCTGTTGCTTGGTACATTAGCTGGGTCAGTTCTATAATGCTTTTCTACTGTCATGTTTTGCTTTGCTCATTTTTAAATTTGGTTGGTTTTTATTTTTCTGTGTCGTTTCAGGAGAAGCATCCTGGTATAATGAGTAGAGTGCTGAATTTAAGAGTCAGAAAGAAAGACCCAAGTTCAATTCCTGACTTAATAGTTTTATGACCCAAGGCAAATTACTTCACTTCTCAGGGCCTCCAACAATTCTCCAAGACTCAGAGAATAGACTAAGGTAAGAGTCTAAGTCCAGATTATAGACTGGGGATTTTCCATACAAATAAAGTCATGGAACAAAAGTGACCTGTTTTCTCCTCTTTGGTGTTTTTGAATGGCATATAAGGATCCTGGCTTCCTTCTTCCCTTCACCCTTGACTGGAAAACTTGAATCCTTTGCTTTTAATTATTGTTTCCAGTCCAGAGGGTATATGAGGTGGTAATCAGATACATTTTAATTTCTATCTCTTTTGTTATTAGTGAAGCTAAGCATTTTTTCAAGTGATAACTAACAATCTGTGTTTCCTCTTCTGGGAGCCATCTATTTACACCCTCTGACCACTTCTTTATTATGGCCTGGGAATCCATTTGTAATCTTTTTTTTTTTTAAAACAGTTTCTTATGTATTTTCAATGTCAAGTTTTTAATCTGCCATGTTTGTCATAAATATTTTTCCCAATCTTTTCCTTTACTTTTATTTTTGGGGTAAAGAAGCTTGTTTTTTTTTCTTTAAATTTTGATATAATCAGGTACATCTATCTTTGTCTCTAATCAGTCCTTCTGTTTCTTTAATGGGTACAAAGTTATATGGGAAGGAGAATTTTTCACTTTACCAATGAATTATTTGCTTTAAAAAAAATTTACTGTAGAATTCTTTAAGCAATTCATGCTGTTAGAACATTTGGAATATGGCTTAGTTACCAACAAATCCAATTTAGTTCAACAAACCTTTTAAAATTCATGTGTGTGTGTGTGTGTGTGTGTGTGTGTGTGTGGAGAGAGAGAGAGAGAGAGAGAGAGAGGGAGGGAGGGAGGAGAAGGAGGAGGAGGAGGAGAAGGAGGAGAAGAAGAAGAAGGAGGAGGAGAAGAAGAGGAAGAGGAAGAAGAAGAAGGAGGAGAAGGAGGAGGGGGAGGAGGAGGAAAGGAGGAAATAGTTCCTGCCCTCAAGGAACTTAACATTCTGCTGGGGGCAGAGGATGATATACGAGATGTATACAAATAAGCAAGTACTGAGTGTGAACAGTCATTTTAAGATGGAGAGAGAGCTAATATTTGGGGAGGTTGGGGAAGGCCTCCTATGATGGGGTGGCATCCCAGCTGTGCTTTGAAAGAAGGTGATCTGGGGCAGGTAGGTGGCACAATGGTTAGAGCACTGGCCTTGGAATCAGGAAGACCTGAGATCAAATCTGGCCTCAGACACTTGACACTTACTAGCTGTGTGACCTTGGGCAAGTCACTTAACCCCATTGCCTCCCCCAAAAAAGAAAGAAGGTAATCCTAGGACATGAAGATGAGGAAGGAGAGCATTCCAGACATAAGGGGAGCGTGATATAAAGGCATGTAGGTGGGAAATGTAATGTGTAAGAGAAGTAGCTAATTGATTAGTTTGACTGGAAAGGAGAGTGAAGGAAGGGAATAGGTAAAGTAACCACTTGTAAACGAAGCTCCTAAGAGAAGAAGCTGCTGTGATTTGAGGACCCCAGGGGTCTTCTCAAGACTCCTGTCCTCATGTCAGCTAAACCAGCTCTGCTGGGACCCTGGTTGCCTTGTTCCCAGCTACTTAGATTTGTCTGTGTGCCTGATTTCTCTGGCTAACAGCTCTGCTTGTCTTTATTCCCTCAAATGACCTGGTTGAGCAAAGGTTGTGAAGCCGCTGAATCAGCTGTGGGAAGCCCCTTGTGAAAGTATGGAGGAGTCTTTCCCAACTGAGATAGCAAACTATCCAAGAAGAGATAAGCCAAGGGATGTCACTTTCCCCTCGGGCCAGATCTCTCCCCCTCCTCCTTTGGAGCCAGCTGGCCTCCTTTCATGCCTCATCCCACAAAAATCCAAGCCACAGATGAGCCTGGACAGATGAGGATCAGAGCAGGAAGAGACCTGAGAGATATTTTAGTCCAACCTCCTTCTCCATGTTACAGGTGGGGAAACTGAGTTCCATAGAGGTTATGTGACTTGCCTGAGGTCACACAGCTGGGCAAGTATTAGAAGCAGGATTTCAGATCTACCAGGTTCCAAGTACCATTCTTTATCCATTGGAACAGAGGCTACCCAAGGCAGCAAGCACATCACCTTCAAGGCTCAGGTTCTAGTCCTGGCCATGCCATTAACTTACTGTGTGACCTTGGACAAGTAATATCCCACCTCTGAGCCTATGTTTCCTCTTCTATAAAAGGGGGAGGGGTGGTAAGACATGCTCAAGCAATCTCATAAAGCTCTTCATCTACCAAAAAAAAAATACTTATTGAGTATTAAGAAGTACCATAAGGCAGGGGAAGGATCCTTGCTCTGAGGATCAGGAGACTTGAATTCCAGGCCTGGCTATGCCATTGACTAGTTGGGTGGCCTTGGACAAGTCACTTCCTTTCTCCGGACTCCAGTTTTCTTGTCTATTAAAGGAAGCATTTCCAAGCAGCGGGTCTCTAAGGTTTGTCTTAACTCTGACATTACATGGATATAAGAGCTTAGAGGGATTGAGAAGATCATTCACCCAGCCCAACCCACACCCATTTTTACAAGCAGGAAAACTGAGGCTCAGAGAGGTGAATTCCCTGGCCCAAGGTCCCACAGGTAATAAAGGTCAGAGGTGGGATTTAAACTTGGATCCTGGAACTCCCAAGTTCAACATTCTTTTCACCATACCAAGCTGCCCCTTAAGTCCCACCCGGTTCTGACATTCTAGGAAACCCTAGTTTCCAGCTCTCAACTTTTCTGAATTGATGAGTGTGAACCAGCATTGTCAGAAGTCCTGCCCCTCAGATAAAGGGTTCACACTAACACTAACCCCAACATAACCTCAGGGGACCTTTTTAAGCCTTTTGCCTTCTGCCACCCTTCACTCTTTTTCCACTGGCTCAGGGACAAGATTACTCTCTGCAGATTTCAGGCCCAGACTGACTCTCGCAAACACAGAGGGAGGAAGGAATTGTCAGCTAGTTTTCCCTAGAACTGATAACCCAAAGAAGATTCTTGGTTAGCATGGGGAGGAAGGAGGTCTCCAGGTATCTATCTTAGCAGAGACCATGCACCACTCAGGACTTTCTGTCTCACATCATGAAAGGGGCTCCTGCTTTGGTCATTACATGCCCAGTAGAAGCCCATAAATTGCCTAGTGGGCAGCATGGGGTGGTCAGAGGACTTTGGTCCAAATCCTAATTCTGACTCTTACTTCATGTATCACCTTGAGCAAGTCACTTAACCTAAATGAACCTCAGTTTCCTCATCCGTAAAATGAGGGGATTAGATTAAATGTCCCCTAAGGTTCTTCCCAGTTTTTAATTTGTGGTACTATGCTCTGGGATAAACCAGAGAACTTCATGTATACTCTCATGTTTACATGCATTCCCACTCACTTCTCCATGGAAGGAATCTTCTTCTACCTTTGGAGTTCCAAAGGAGACCTGGATTTCAGTCCCTTTCTGTGTCTTGTGCAAAATGAATGGGATGGTGATGTCTAGTCTCTGAGGTCTCTGCTAGCACTCACATGCTTTGTGCTGTGACTTCTGTGAACTCCCTACTTGCTTCTGGAGAGGGGACCAGTGGGATTCAACTCCATTGTTTGTTCAACACTGTTTGCTTCTTCTGTACCTTCCTTCACCTCTAGGGTTGGCCGGTCCCAGGCCCCAAAAGCCCAGAAAGTGCCAAGTCCCACCTGGGAGAGCAGGACTAGTGTAGACCTCCCTCATTCCGGCCTACCCAAGCCGTTGCCAACCTTGGATAAAAGACAATTTCTCACTGGGGGAGAGCAAAGGAATTTAGAACTGTATTTACCTTGTTATTCATCATTCCTACATGCTTTCCAGTCTCCCCTGGGGACCCTCACCTACTGATGAGCAGCTCAGAGGGGTGTTTGTGGCCTGGGAACCATAAAGGACCAAGGTTAGAGTTTGATAAATCTCTAGAACAGCCCTGCAAAGGGACCCAGAGCTGGAAGGGATATTGTGGAAGAAGGAGGAGGAGAAGGAGGAGGAGGAAGAGGAGAAGGAGGAGGAAAAGGAGGAGGAGGAGAAGAAGAAGAAGAAGAAGAAGAAGAAGAAGAGGAAGAAGAGGAAGGAGAAGAAGGAGAAGAAGAAGAAGAAGAAGAAGAAGAGGAAGAAGAAGAAGAAGAAGTTGGGAGAAGGGTTCTATGTCAGAACCTCTCAGAAGGGCACCTTCCCCTTCTGGGCTCATAAGGGCACCAGCCTGGATGTAACAGTGACAATGTTTTAGAATGAACAGACCAGGAAACAAAGTGAGGTCTTCCAACTTGAGTATTCTTTGTGCTGTCCCTTGCTCTTCTTCTTCTTCTCCTTCTTCTCCTCCTTCTTCCTCTCCTTCTTCTTCTTCTTCCTCTCCTCCTCCTCCTCCTCCTCCTCCTCCTCCTCCTCCTCCTCCTTCTTCTTCTTCTTCTTCTTCTTCTTCTTCTTCTTCTTCTTCTTCTTCTTCTTCTTCTTCTTCTTCTTCTTCTTCTTCTTCTTCTTCTTCTTCTTCTTCTTCTTCTTCCCCTCCTTCAGGAAGTTTTTCCTGGCTACTCAATCCCACACTCATCCACTCCTTCTCTGAGAGAAAAGCACAGCAGATTATGGAGTGTCTAGATATGAGTTTGAATTCTGGTTTTGCTACTTTCTAGTTATGTGAACATGACTAAATCTCTTCCCCTTCCCTGTTTTCCCCTCTTTAAGATAAAGGGGTAAGACCAGATGAGAGATAGGGTGAGCTCATGCTCCCTTACTGGATCCCAATCTCCTGCTCCCCACCCCACTCCTAGTGGGTACTGCTATCATCACTTGTTCCTTTCCTGGGCTCCATCGTTTCTTAACACCTTTCCCCTACCTGACTTTTGCTTCCTTTTTCCTCTACCCTCTCTGGGTGTTAGGGGTTGAGGACTAGGGGTCATTAGCCATGCCAAAGGTTGAGGGCCAGACTCTAGGACTGAACCTGACCAGTAACTCATGGCATCACTTCTGGGCTTAAAGACCCCTACCAATCCTTTCATATAGATGCCTAGAATCAGTAGTGCTATGGAAGCCCATTGGCCAAGATAAGATTCCTTAGGCCTTTCCTTCCTTATCTCAAGGGAACTCCTTGCCCACCTGCCCCCAATGAAGTCTGCCCAGGGTCTAAAATTCCTAGTTATAGCTCTGGTGGCTTAAGCTTGAAGACATTAGGGTTAGAGTTGATTTGGTGTTTTAGGTTTGAAGTTAGGGTTCAGGTTGGAGTTATCAACAATAATAATAGCTAACATTTATGTGGTGCTTTGGGGTTTGCAAAGTATTTTACATATATTATATCATCTGATTTGATATTTATAATAACCCAAGGGCTATGGAGGTGCTATGATCATCGCCATTTTTTGTTACTTTTGTTCAGTCTTTCAGTCATGTACAATTCTTTATGACCCCATGGACCATAGGATGCCAATACTGGTCCAATGATTTATTTATTTACTTATTTTTAGCAAAGATACTGGAGTGGCTTTCTATTTCCTTCTCCAGTGGATTAATGCAAACACAGGTTAAGCGACTTGCCCAAGGTCACATAGCTAGTAATGTCTGAGGCTGGATTTCAACTTGGGTCTTCCTGACTCTAGGCCCAGCGCTCTATCCCCTGAGCCATCTAGCTGCCCTTACCCCTATTTTACAGAGGAAGAAAAAGAAGTTAAGAGACTTGCCTGTTCACACAGCTACAAAGTATCTGAAGCAGAATTTGATCACAGTTTTTCCTTGACTGAGTCTAGACCAGTGCAGGCAATGTAAGGTACCATATTGCTGCCTCAAGATACTGGTTGTCACAGAAAGACCTGAGTTCAAATCCAGTCTCAGACACATGACACTTACTAGCTGTGTGACCCTGGGTAAGTCACTTAACCCCAATTGCCTCACCAAAAAAAAAATTAATAAAAATTAAAAAAGATACTAGTTGTCAAACATAGAATCAGAGAGCATAGACTGTTAGAAATAGGAGCACCCTTAAAACATAGAATGTTAGAACCAGAAGGATCTTAGAACATAGAACACAGAACACTAGAGCTAGAAGGAGCTTCAGGGCTAATTTAGTCCAATACCTTCATTTGGCAGATAGGAAAACCGAGAAAAGGAAAGGCCTTGACCAAAGTTTCACAGAGCTCCTGCCCAGATCTCCTGACCCCTTAGTAAAGTCCTATTTCTCTTTCCCCAGTCTTCTGTAAGCTTTTGTTTTCAAAGTATATCTGAGTTCATACCTTTATTTCTCTCTAACCTGCTCTCCCAGGATCTGCCTCGAACTGGACAAGGGTTGTACAGTATTCCTTGAGCTGAGCCGTCAGCCCTCAGTCTCCTGGGTTTATTCACTGCTGATGGGATAAGAAGAACATCTGTCCAGGTAGGACCAGGGGAGCTTTGAGCATCCCCCACCCTCAGCTGGCTTCCCAGACTGGCTATGGACCGCAGGAACAATAATAATAATTAATAATAATAATAATAATAATGATAATAATAGCAATGCCATCCAACCCTTTGGTTGCTTCCACTGAAGCCACCACAGATGACTAACAGGGCCAGGCTGGCTTGGGAAATTTCAGGCACCAGAAGGCGGTGAGATATTTTTGGCCTCTTTGGGGTGGGGTGTTGTTTGAGTTTCCAGAGGGCAGAAAGAGCCCCTTGAGGCCACAGTGAACCAGGCTTTCCAGACACAGGTCTGTCTGAGAGGACTGCTCTCACTCAGGGAGGCATGTCATTCGGAGGGAACCCTCTTTGGCAGCTTGGCCATAGGGCAGTAAAGGCTCAGCCAGGGTGAGTGCACCGGCTGTGGCAAGGGGAGGGCCCAGTCCTCTTTCCGCAACACTGCCTCTTGGCTGACTTCACAGAGGCATGGAGAGCCAGGCCTGATGTCTCCTTGGTATTGGGGGAAGAAGAAGGTAGCAAAACAGCCAGGGCTGGAGAAGTTTCCAGTTGATGAGTTAACACCCTTGCTAAACCAGCAAACATGGCCTCAGGAGATGAGTCCAAACATGGACTGAGCAAAGAGGCAGTGTTGGGTGGAGGAAAGAGTCAGATGTGGAGTCAGAAGACAGTGGGAGCAACTCTCTAAGCCTATTAGTTAAAGAGAAGGTGCTCACCTTCATGGGTAGAAGGAATTCTCTCGTCTGGGAAATCCACAATCAAGTATTTCTTTCTACTATTATATGCCGGGCATTGTGCTAAGTACGGGGGATACAAGGAAAATGCAAAATTCTCCCTCCCCTCAAGAAGTTCACAATGAGTATATAATTAGATGGATATAGGAAAGATGGATGGTAGCCTTACAGGGAAAGGCATGAGCAGCCAGGGGGCATCAGAAAAAGTCTGCTGCAGGAGGTGGCATTTGAACTGAGCCTGGAAAGAAGCCAGGAATGCCCAAAGGCAGAGTGGGGTAGGAATAGCATTCTAGGCATCAGGGACAGCCAATGCAAAGACCTAGAAAGGGGAAATGGAGCTTATGTTTAAATAACATCGTGTAGACCAATGTGACTGGACCATAGAGTTCATGGAAGGGATTGAGTGTAAGAAGACTGGAAAAGCTAGAAAGTGATTACATTGTAAAGAGCTTTAAATACCAATTCTTTCTGGAAGTACTTGGGAACCACTCGAAGTCACTGAGTAGGGGAAGAGAGGTGATATGGTCAGACCTGTTCTTAAGCATAAGGCTTAGACACTCAGCTTCCTCATCTGTAAAATGAGGGGATTGGACTCAATGACCTCGAGGGTCATTAGATTTCCAATCTAAATCTTTGATCCCATGATCTTATCAGAAATAATATAGAGATTCCATTGCTAGGTTTATACCCCAAGGAGGTCAATAATAAAAAGAAAGTCCCCATATACACCAAAGTATTTATACAGCACGTTTGTGATAACAAAGAACTAGAAACAAAATCAATGACTATCGATTGGGAAATGTTTAACAAATTGTGGTATGTGCATATAATGGAATATTAATGTGCTGAAAGAAACAAAGGCTGTGATGAATACAGAGAAGCAGGGGAAAATTTGTATGAACTGATGAAGAGTGAAGCAATCAGAGCCAGGAAACAATATACATAACATTGTATCGAGGTGAAGGGAAATAACAACCATCACTAGACAATCACAAGGGAATGTTGCAAAATTACAAAAAACAAGCATAGACCCAGAGAAGTACTATGAGAAGACCCCCCAACCCAACCCCTTTTCAGAGGTGGGAAGTCTGTGAGTGTGCTACATAGCGCTACATTATTTTCTGACTTTTTTCAATGTATTGGTCAGTTAGATTGACTTTTTCCTCTTCTTTTTCTTTTAAAAAATATGATTTGTATTGTATAATGATCAATTGTGAAAGACTTAGTTAATTCTCAGTTATGCAATGATCCAAGACAATTCTAAAGGACTCAGGATGGATAAGAACTTATAATGAATAGTATCCACCTCTAGAGAGAGAATTGATGGTGTCTGAATGCAGATTGAAGCATACTTTTAAAAACTTCATTTATTTTTTTGGAGGGGGGTTCTGTTTTCTTTTACAGCATGGCTAATATGGAAATATGTTTTGCGTGACTGCATTGTATAATCTATATCAGATTACTGTCTCAAGGAGGTGGGAGGAGAGGGAGAGGGAGAATTTGAAACTCAAACTTAAAAAAAAACATTAAAAGTTGTCTTTGCGTATAGTTGGAAAAATAAAATATAAAAATGCTTTAAAAATATTTGTTCTAATGGGATGGCTCTTTGTGAGGGGGAGGAGAACAGATACTAGGGAATATTTTTGATAATTAAAAAAATAAGAGACAATAAAAATTTATTTAAGAAATGAAAATAACTCCCATTTCTAGAGTACTTCACAGCTTAATTCAATTCAATTAAAAAAAAACCATTTATTAAGTGGCTGCTCTGTTCAAGCAATCAATATACCAGCGAACGTTTTTTGGAAAGAGCAGTTTCCATAAAGCAGAGAGTTTTGGAAGTCAGATCCCAAAGGGTTGAAAAGTGAGTGTAAGATGGGGAAGAAGAGAGAGCAAATGTAGACAATTGTTAAAGGGACAAGCGTTGTGGGATGAGATCTTGAGGTTTCCAAAGCATTTTTCGAACACCATCTCTGGGAGATAGGTAGTGTGTCCTTTGCCTTATTTTACTGAAGGGGAAGCTACTAAGAGACTCAGAGTCCCAAAGGGGGAAGCACAGAATGGGGGGGGAGGAAAACAAGCATTTATTAAGTACCTACTGTGTATCAGTCACTGTGCTAAGTACTTGACAAATATTATCTCATTGGATCCTCACAACAACCCTGAGAGGTAGGTGCTATTATGATCCCCATTTTTACATTTGAGGAAACTGAGGCAAGCAAAAGTTAAGTGACTTGCCCAGGGTCACATAGTTAGTAAATGTCTGAGGCTACATTTGAACTCAGACCCAAAATTCTATCCACTGTATCACTTAGTGAAGTAAATGTTTGGAGCCAGAATTTGAGCCCAGGCCTGTTGATTCTAAGAGCCCAATTGTCTCTTGACCACCGTATGTGTTACAGCCCAGTCACTATGGCAATTTAGGACTTCCAGGTCTCTTGGCCTATCTATGGTTAACTGGCCAGGCCACCTATGAGAATTGGGGAGGCCTTGCTAAAGGCGCTCAGCCTTCCTTACTGAGATCATGTCCAGGACAGTGAAGAGGGAGTCTTCCAGTGACCTACTTGGCAAGAAGATGGAAATCGGAACTAATATCTTGGAGGGAGACCTCCCTAAACATCTGCGAGCTCTCTAAATATTAGCTTGGGATTAGGCAACATTTCATCGAGTCCCTGATATAAGAGGAGTTAACAAGGATAGCCCGAGTTCAGATGAGGGACTATTTGCCATGAAATTAGAAAACTTTTAAGAAAAGTTGATTTTTCTGGACTGATTAGCTCTGGATAATATAATATAATCTGGATTGATAGATCAATCAATCAACAAGCATTTATTAAGCACCTGCTGGATGCTGTACTAGAAGCTGGAGAGTCAAAGGAAAAAAAATACCTTCAGGGAACTTACATTAATATTTAAAAAAAAAGGTATATGCAAGATAAATCCAAGGTAATTGGGGGAGGGGATGCAATAGGAGCTGTGGGGTTGATCAGTCAGTCATCAAGCACTTATTAAGTGCATTCTATGTGCCAGATACTGTGCTAAGTGATGTTGATACAAAGAAAGGCAAAAGGCAGAGCCTTCAAAGAGCATGACATGAAATTCATGACATGAAAACAACTGTGTACAAACAAGCTATGGACAGGACAAATTGAAGAAAATCAGTTGAGGGAAGGCACTAACATAAAGGGGGATGAGGAAAGGTCTCTTGTCAGTGGGACTTTAGGGGGGACTTGATGGAAGCCAGGAGACAGAAATGGAGGAGGGCAAAGAAATCCAGGCATTAGAGGGGGAGGACAGCCAGTGAAAATGCCCAGAGTCGGCAGATGGTATGACCGGGCTGGGAGCAGCAAGGAGGACTGTGTCACTGGTTCAAAGGACTTTGAAGACCCAACAAAAGAGCTTTTACTTTGTATCTGGGGCAATAGGGGAGCACTAGAGTTTGTAGAGTAGGGCAGTAATATGTTTTGGAAAAATCACTTTGGCAACAGTGTGGAGGGTGGCTTAGATGGAGGGACCGATCAATAGTCCAGCTAAGAGATGATGAGAGCCCCAGCCAGAGGGATGGCCCTGTGAGTAGAGAGAAGGGGTTGGATGGGAGAGATGTGGTGGAGGGAAAAACAGTAACATTTGGCAACTGAATGTGCAGATGAGGTGAAGGAATACGGGGAGCCAAGGGTAACACCAGAAGGCAATGGCATCCTCAACAGAAACAGGAAAGTTTGAAAGGGTGAGTACTGGGGGAAAGAGAAGGAGTCTATTTTGGATATGTTGAGTGGTGTGGAGTGATTTTGAGTCATGGGATTTGGTTTTAAATTCTGGCTCTGCTACTTGCTCAGCGTGACCTTGGGCAATTTGTTTCCCTTCTCTGCCTCAGTTTCCTAATCTGTAAAATGAGAGTTAGACTAGATGATCTTGAAAGTCCCTTCAAGCTGGAAGTCCTAGGATTCCAGCCCCCAGTGGTGGGATAATTGAACTTAGCTCTGGAGGGATAGCTCAGAGCTCCCAGGGGTCCTCCCTGATGGAATGTATTTTAGCATTTCTCAGTAAATCCATAATTATTCTTTTTCAGGTCAGTCTACTCGGGCTGCTGGGGATAGAGAGGGATGCTGGAAGGGGGCAAATTTTCTGCTGTTTTTCCCTTCCTTTAAGTAAATTAAGCTAATAAGAAACATTATGGCCTCGTAGGATCATAGACTAGGAGCTGGAAGGGGCCCTGGGGGACATCTATTCCAACTCTTTCCTTTTACAGTTGAGGAAACTGAGGTAATAAGTAACAGCAGTACTACACACAGGTAATAACTAAGAGAGTCAAGATTCAAACCCAGGTCTTCTGACACCAAGTGACACATCCTTTGGCATATGTACTTGGCAGTCAGAGGACGTGGGTTAGAATCTTGGCTTTATTTCTTACTATCTGAAGTATCAGGCAGCTAGGTGGCACAGTGGAGAGAGCACTGGGCCTGGAATGAGGAAGAATCATCTTCCTCAGTTCAAATCTGACCTCAGACACTTACTAATTGTGTGACCCTGGGCAAGTCATTTAATGTTGTTTGCCTCAGTTTCCTCATCTATAAAATGAACTAGAGAAGGAAATGGCAAACTGCTCCAGTATCTTCGCCAAGAAAACCCAAAGAGGAGTCATGGAGAGTTGGACATGACTGGAAACGACTGAACAACAATAACCCGAAGTATTAAGGAAGACCAGAAATCAGATCCTGCCTCACACAACATCTATGTGACCTTGCTCAAGTCATTTAACCTTAACAATCCTCAGTTTCTTTCTCTGTAAAATGGGTATAATAATAAATGTGAAATACTTTGCAAATCTTAAACCATTATATAAATGTTAGTTCTTATTCTTCTTCTCATTATCATTTTCATCCTATATATTTGATGGAAGTCAGGTAGAAACATTTATTAGAATTGTATGACCTTCAGCAAGCCACAGTAGGTATGAGCTTTCTGTACCTCCATTTCCTCCTTAGCAAATGTTGGAGTTGGACTATATCTCTAAGGAATCTTATAGCTTGAAATCCCATGATCCCACAATCTGTCTGTGCGTGGATTTCAGGGTATTATGCCAAAGTGTTTGAACATGGAACCTAAATGAGAAATAAGCACACTTCAAGGGGAGCTCTAAGCTCCTCTGCCAGGAGGGTTGGACAAATTCCCGAGAGGAAACAGATATCATTAAGAAGTAATAGAATTCCAGGATGGCAAGGGGGTGAGAGATCACCTTGTCTATCCAAATGAGCTCAGATCTTCAGGTCCAGGCTAATTGCACCCCAGGATGTTGAAAGAACTCTAAGATGTCATTGAAGAACCATTGACGTGAGAACTCACGGAGGACTGCCAGGAAAATGGAGATGGGCAAATGCTGCCCTGATGGGCAAAGAGAAGAAATAGATGGATACTAGAAATAGACAGGTGATGTCCTTAAGCCAAGACTCATATAATGGAGAATTTGTTGGCATCAGGCATTAGAGGTAGCTAGGTGGTACAATGGGTAGACCATTGGACCCAATGTTAGGAAAACCTGAGTTCAAACCCAGCCTCAGACATTTATTTGCTGAATGATCCTGGGCAAATCACTTTATCTCTGTATCAGTTTTCTCATCTGTGGGGAAATGGGGATAATAATAGTACCTACCTCCTAGAATTATTGTGAGGTTAGAAGTAGATAATATTTATAAAGCACCTTGCAAACCTCAAAGGGTTACGTCAATGCTAGCTATTATAATTATTATGTATCATGGAAGCTACCAGTGACCTTAGAGTCCACCTAATGTGACACTTTTGCTTTCCAGTAAGAAACAAAAAACCAGAAACTTGTCTAAAGTCACACAAAGAGCTGGTAGCACAGCCAAGCCTATAACCCTGTGCTCTGGAACCCAGTTCTCTTGACATTTAGTCCACGTTCTATCCACTGTGCCATCTGCTTTGTGAGAACTTGAAAAGGTAAGTGACCTCCACTAGCAGGTAGCACATGTTTCTCAAGAACAGGTCACAGCAGACTAAGGTTCTCTCCTTTTTGGACAGGGTTAGATAGATGGATAAAGGGAATGGCATCAATGGAAGATGGCTGGTTTTTAGCAAAGTAATTGACTAAGCCTCACATGGCAACATTGTGGATCACTTTTGGTAGCAGAGGTTCTGGTCTGTTTGTTAGAAAATTTATAGTCATACCTTGGGTCAGTATGGACAGACTCAACATCAGTGACTTCATCCATCCTGGTCCCTTCTTGTGACCCTTCCAGCAAAATGGAACAAGCTCAATAACAGTCATTAGATTGGAAGCTTCTAGAAAGCAGAAATTGTTTTTTGCCTATTTCTGTATCCTCAGGGCCTAGCACATTGCCTTGCACATAGTAGGCTTTTAATAAATGCTTATTGATTGACTGACTGACAGAAAGAGATTGACCTCATAGAACACACAGGAAGGAAATATGAGAGCAAATTAGCTGATTGACTGAAATTTTGTGGAAGGGGTGAATTTTTGCTTAATAAAGCAAAACCCTAAAAGTAAATTGGGGTTTGGAATACTGTTAGGACCCCCATCACTGTGGAACTCAGATGTCTGTGTGTGTGGTCTCTCATTTGTATGTTCCCTGGGGATGTGGCAAGGATGAGGAAGGATCTTATGTACCAGATTATACTGCAAGCTACCCAAAGTCAGTCTGTCGACCAGTCCATAAACATTTGTTAAGCACCTACTATGTTCCAAGCACAAGAGCTAAGTGCTTGGCAGGGATACAAGAAAAGGCCAAAGGTAGGCCCTGCTCTCAAGGAGCTCACAGTCTAATGGGGGAGATAACATGAAAATAACTATGCACAAACAAGGTATAGACAGACAGACAGACAGATACACATACATACATAGATGTACTTTTGCATATGTATATATGTAAGCATATATATGTACATATCTTTATACAGGATAAATTAGAGATAATAGGGGAAAGCATGAGGATTAAAGGGAATCAAGAAAGACTTCTCAAAGAAGATGACATTTCAATTGGTACTTGAAGGAAGCCAGGGAAACCAGGAGACGGGGATGGGAAGGGAGAGTATTCTGGGGATTACACACAGTGGTTTTGGCAATGATGATTCCGTTCTATGAAATCAATGACAACTACATCCTTTGATACATTTCTTATTTTGAGGGGCAGGCTAAGGGTCAGAGGAACTGGGACCCTGTCACCACCCAAACCCCAAATAATGAATATTAATGAATCAATGTCAGCTTGGAGAAAAGTCTCTACTGGAGTGTCCTGGGATTCTGTCCTTGACCCAATACTTGGATGAAGGCATGCTTATCAAGTTTGTAGATGACACAAAGTTGAAGAGTTAGCTAATAAACTGAATGACAGAGATAGCATCCCTCTCTCCCCACAAATCTCTGTAGACTAGAACAACAGGATAAATCCAATAAGGTGAAATTGAATAGAGAGGTCTCACTTAGCTCCAAAAAATCACCTAATTTTAATTGAATTTGAACTTAGTTGTTTCATAAATTTCATTATCAAGCACTATCAATCAATTAACAAGTGAGTCTCTGTTTATTTGGCCCTATTCTGGACCATATTGCGGGAGAAACAAAGGAGTAATCCCTGACCCTGTCCATAAGGAGCTTACCATCTGGAAGAGATTCAGCTTTGGAGGGGAACTCAGAGGTCATTCAACATATCCTGAACCAGAATCCTCTCTTGGACATATTGGACAGACCCAGGTCCTGGACTTAGTAAGTTCACAGTCTGACTGGACAGCAAGACTTACACATATGAACCATTAGAGAATGAGACAAGAACCAGGTACTTAGATGTGTATCAGATTGGTTATTCTTGTCTTGCTTGGGCCTGAAAGGACTGAATTAGGAGCAATGGAGGTTGAGAGGGTGGAGAAGGGAGGGGATGCAGCTACAAGAAGGGGTATCTCAGTTTAAGATAAGAAGGAACTTTCTAACAATCAGATCTGTCTAACAATGGGCTGCTGAGTGAGGCAGTAAGTTCCCTGGCACTGTAGGTATTCAAACAAAGGTCAACTGATCCCTTGTCAGGGAGGCTGGAGAGGGTATTATTCCACTGGGAAAGGGCTTGGACTAGAGGCCCTCTAGATTAAACCAGACATCCCTTCTGGCTCTAATACTCTATGACCCTGGGTTTAGCACCCATACGATTAATGTCCCAAGCAAAAGGATAAGAGATGCCCTTATTCCAAGTAAAATCCTTGAAAGGAGAACAGATGTTGGGAGCTAGAAGTGGTCTGCCCTGGGACATAACTAATAATGATAACTCACATTTCTCAAAAGCTTACCAAGTACTTTGCTCAGAACAATCCTACGAGGCATGTAGTGACAGGGTTATTATCACCATTTAACAGATAAAGAAAATCAGTGTAGACCAGTTGCTCCTTGGCCATAGAAGAGACACTATCTGAAATCTTCAGACATGTCCCATCCCTTTAGGCAGCAATTAAAGTCACCTATCCCAGCTCCCTCTGTTTCTTTCCTCCTTTGGAAAGGCCTCAAGCACATGAGACCATGAGTCAGAGGAGTCACTGGTCCCACTTCTCACCTAGGGAGCAGGTCAGGTTCCATTTCTCCCACACACTTCCAAGGCTTCCAAGTTGAGAATGTCTGTGATTCATAGCAGACTAGTCTCCTGGGCTTACATTCCCAAGATAGCACTCTTTTTTCTCTGCCACACACCCCTTTGAGGTGGGCAGATGCCATTATTACCCTCCCTTGAATAAATGTGGGCACAGGGAGAGAAAGGGACTTTCTCCAAGTGTGCACCCAGGTTGTGGGAGAACCAGGGAAGTAACATGCACCTTCCACCCCCACTTTGTCCTAAGCTTGCCACACTTTGCTGGCCCCTCCAAACTGGTCTCCTCAATTCAATTCAGTTCAACAAATGCTTATTAAGTACAGTACTATGCAGTCCTTTGGTTCTATCTCACAGCTTCATATCCACAATCTTGTTTGGTTCCTTAAAACTCTCCCTGTTGGGGGAGGGGGACGGGAAGTAGGCACTGAGTTAGGCACTTGGGATTCAAAGATTAAAAAGGTCACAGACCCTGCCCTTACTAAATTTCCATTCTAGTAGGAGCTCCATTGTTCTAAGCGCCGGGGATTCCAAGAAAGTCAAAGACAGTTCCCATTTTCAAGGAGTTTCTATTCCAGTGGGAGAGACATGATAGAAATAACTAGTACATAAAACACACCCACAAAGTAAATGGAAGACTGCTTGATGATGCTGGCAAAGTAACAAGTACAATTTCTACTTCCTCCTTCATCCCTGAGTATAGCAGAGTGGATGGAGAGCTGGACTCCAAGCCAGGAAGATCTGGGTTCGAATCCTATGTCTGGCACATACTGGCTGTGTAATCATAGGCAAATTACTTAATCTTTCAGTGCTCTGGTCTGGGCACCTCTTTGAGGCTCCAAATTCCAGAAAAGATGCTGACTTCCCTTGGAAGAGGGAACTTCCTTATCTGGAAGTTACCTCTATCAATGAAATCCCACATCTAGTCTTTATCCTTTTCAATCCCAAAGCTAGTTGTGAGCTTTGAAATTAGGAAGAATTCCTCCTTCTCTCAAGCCTAAATCTTCCAGCCTACACATTCTGTCAATGGTCCTTGTTCTGTTCTCTGTGGCTAAGAGCAAATCTGATTCTTCAGATGAAGTTATTTTTATAAAGTGCTCAGACATGCCTGGCACAAAGTAGGTGCTTTGTTGTTCAGTCTTTTTTTTAGTGTGTGAGTCTCTGTGACCCCATTTGGGGTTTTCTTGGCAGAGATACTAGAGTGGTTTGCCATTTCCTTCTTCATCTCATTTTACAGATGAGGCAACTGAGGCAAACAGGGTGAAGTGACTTGCTAGTCACTAGACACTAGTAAGTGTCTGAGGCTGGATTCGAACTCAGGAAGAAGAATCTTCCTGACTCCAGTCCCAGCACTCTACCTATTCTACCTTGTTACTTTGCTAGCACCATCAAGCAGTCTTCCATTTACTTTGTGGGTGTGTTTTATGTACTAGGTATTTCTATCATGTCTCTCCCATTGGAATAGAAACTCCTTGAATATGGGAACTGTCTTTGACTTTCTTTGTATCCCCACCTAGTATACCACCTAGCTGCTCATAAGTAGGTGCTTAATAAATGTTTATTCTCTTTCCCTCCTTTCTTCCCTATAAAAGTCTTTCATACTTGAAGACAGCTATCACATCTTCCCACATCCATATTCCTCCAGACTAAGCATTCCCAGTCTCTTCTACTGATTCTCCTATGACATGGACACTAGTCCCCTTCCCAGCTAGTTTCTCTGGTCTGAACACAATCTAGCTTGTCAAGCAAGATGCTCCAGGTGGAGTAGGTTACAGCAGAGAACAGAATCATCACTTCCCTCATTCTAGAATAGACTAGACTTGTACTGTCTGGATGCTGCCTCAGATCCTAGAAGCTCTTTTGGCCTGAACACAGACCCCCAGTGTGGTCTGGCCAATGGTACTAATGAGCATCACAGGCCCCCAAGGCCCCAGGGCTCCAGGGCTCCAGGGGAGGGTCCCGGAAGCCATTTGGGCTTTGAAGGGGATCCTGCCAAGCCCTCCACAAGGTAAATGCATATACCTCTGTTTGTTTACTAATAGGCTGGATGATGGAGGGGGCTCCCCTATAGGCACAGATGTTGGGAATAATGAAAGAAAACAGCCATTCGTCAAAGTTTCTGGGAGAATAAACAACTGTTTCCCAGGGCCACAATCAGAAGGTAGCATCTTGGATCTCCTCCACCTGTTTTCCCATGTCATAGGGCAAGAGTGGGCAGTAGGGGGTTGAGAAAAGAGTTGTGTGAGAGGAGAGGTACAAAGTCCTTTGGGGAAAGAGTTCTCTCCTGGCTGAGGGTATCAGGGAAGACTTCCTGGAGGAAGGGGCATCTAAGCTGGGCTTGAAAGGCTAGGGGAGAACTGAACAAGCAGGACTGGACAGAAGGGGAAGCCTGGGAGATGGGAAGGCAGGGAGAACAGTGGAGAGAAAGTTGGGGAGCAATGAATTGTTTGGTTTGGGTGAAGCCAGAAGACGCAGGCTGGAAAACTTGCTTAGAATCAAATCTGAAAATTCTTGGGTGGAAGGAGGAAAAGAGGAAAGACAGATCTAACTACTTTTGAGCTTCTCTATGAAGCAAACAGGAAAGTGTTTGGGGTAGGAAAGAGCACTGGCCTGGGTTTCAGGAGACTCAGTTTGAACCCCAGTTCCATCACTAAGCAGCAGTGTGACTTTGGACAAGACCCGTCTCTTCTCTGGGACTTGGCTTCTTCATCTGTAAACAGAGAAGACTATACTAGAAGGTCTTTGAGACCCTTTTCAGCTTTGACGTTTGATGGGCATCTATCAAACATCTATGGGAAAGCTCACATCTGTTCAACACTTCAAAAGGCTCATTCCTATCAGTAATTTTGTTGAATTCCTTAAAACACTCTAGGGGAGTGGGTCAGGGATAAGTAAGTAAGAGAGATATGGGGGGGGGATCACTATGATATAAAAACAAAAGATATCAATAAAAATCAATTTATAAACCCACTCCCCATGAAGTGGGTGAGATGCCTAAGACTTCTATCCCTATTTGATAGTGGAAAACTCAGGCTTTCTCAAGTTCACTTATTTGTCCAACCAAGGTCAGAGTTAAAACTAGAAGGCAGGTCTCCTACCTGCCAGCCTAGAGGTCTTTCTGAACATGGGACTATCTCCAGTAGCTATGTCTGTCTCTAAAAAGCAAGTTGAGGGGTACAGATTGGAGCAGGAGAAATGGGAAAGAGGCCTGAGGGGAGTTGAGCAGCCAGGATGGGAAGGGGACCTACATACCAAGATTGACTGGGGGAACTTGGAATGTTTAGGAGAAGGCTTAGGGAAAGGCTGCAAGACCCTGGCTGGAATATAGATATTACATCAAAGTTAGTAATATGAACTATGACTAGAGAGAAGCTTGGAGCCATATTGTAGAAAGCTATAAAGTTAAAATATTTATGTTTTTATCCTAGAAGGCATAGACACTGAAGATTTTTGAGAATTGGGTCAGTCACTAAGCATTTATTAAGCACCTACTATGTGCCAGGCATTGTGCTAAGTGCTGGGGATACAAA
Organism: Vombatus ursinus; assembly: GCF_900497805.2. Lineage (NCBI taxonomy): Eukaryota > Metazoa > Chordata > Mammalia > Diprotodontia > Vombatidae > Vombatus > Vombatus ursinus. Next base: position 7,020,348 of record NW_020954596.1, on the reverse strand, counting down.
GAGAGGCAAAAGACAAGCCCTGCCCTCAAGGAGCTCACAGTTTAATGGAGGAGACAAGAAACAGATATGTATGAACAAGTTATATACAGGATAAATAGGAAATATTTAGCAGAGGAAAGGCACTAGAATTAAGAGTTCCTACAGAATGACATATTCAGATCTGGCTTTCGGAAGATTACTTTGACAGCTGCATGGAAGATGGATTGTAGGGGAGATACTAGAAGCAGGAATAATAATAATAATAGCTAGTACTTTTATATCATACCCAATATGTGTCAGGAACTGTGCTAAATGCTTTATAAATACTCTCTTATTTGATCTTCACAACAACCCTGGGAGGTAGGTGCTATTATTATGCCCATTTTACAGATGAGGAAACTGAGGCATAGAGAGGTTAAGTGACTTACCCAAGATCACACACTAGTAAGTGTCTGATGCTAGGCTTTAACTTAGGTTTTCCTGGCTCCAGGTCCAGCATTCTATCCATTGGGCCACCTAACTGCCCATTGTGACCATACCAGTAATACTTACCTAATAGGGTGGTGGTAAAGATGAAGGGTGATAAGTACATGAAGGCCAACCTTAGGGCAGCTATATATACGTTTGCCATCGTTGTGTACCTACACTGAGGTCCTCCACCATTGTCTTCCTAGGAATGTCTTGCCATTTTAGAAAGGTTTCCCATAGAAGTCTGATGAAGGGCTATTTGCCCCTTGTCAAAGGTCAAAACCCTAGCTTGGCTTGGAGCAGGGGTGGAGAACCTTCAGTCCTAAGGCCATATGTGGCCTTCTAGGTCCTTAAGTGTGGTCTTTTGACTAAATCCTAATTCTACAGGACAAAATTTTGGATTTGTTCTGTAAAATTTGGATTCAATCAAAAAGCCTCACTTAAGGATTTAGAAGGCCACTTGTGGCCTTCAGGCCACAGGTTCCCGACCCCTGGCTTAGAGCAATGGGCATTACCAAACTGTTGGACATCGGGGGATCAATTTATTTTTTTCTACCACAAATAACTCACAAAGACTGTCTACTATGCAATGGAGGGCTGCCACATTTGTAGGTGGAAGGAGCTCCCACACTCAGGAAATCACAGATTTTTTGATGGATTGAAGTGTGCAAGTATTTCAATCATCTTTAATGGAACAGCTGAGGTTCCCCTATTCTTAGAAAGACACATTCAACAATTGTTTCGTGATGAGGACAGAGAGTTCCTGCTTGGCTTGTGAAATGCTGTTCTCTAGCAATCTTTAGCATTCAGAAGCTCTGAAAGTCATGTCTCCCCATCCTCCCTACTCCTACCCGCCACCCAGAGGGATGATCCAGATCTTCTGCCATTCTCATTTCAAGAAGAACACTGAGAAGCTGGACCTTATCCAGAGAAGGATGACTAGGATGGTAGAGGATCAGAGGCTGGGATAGGTGAGCTTCTATCAGTCAAAGGAACTGGAGGTATTTGGCTGGGAGAATGGTCTGTCTTTGAAAGGTTGTCATGAGGAAGAAAGGACTTATGCTCATTCTGCTTGGCCCTAGATAGTGGAACCATGCCCAAGAGAAGAAAGTGAGAGAGTTTATTTCAGCTCATTACAATAATTAACTAATGATAGGAACTGTCCAAAAGTTGCCTTGGGAGGTAATTGAGAATGAAAACAACCCTTGTTTCAGTCTGGAATCAGAGAGGGCAAAAAGTCAGAGATCAGGACAGAATATGGGGACATCTTTAAGTTTCACATAGAACTTTGTGGGTTTTTAAAAAAAATAAAATAAAATGTTTATTTTATCTATTTCAATGAACAAGCACTTATTTTCTCCCCTACGTTGACTTTTGCCTGAAAAACAAATATGTAGAGTCAAACAAAACAAATTCCTACATTGACCATGTCCAAAAAAAATTGTGCTTAATCTAGAGCCTTAGTCCATCATATTTCTGTCAGGAGGTGAGTAACATGCTTCATCATTGGTCCTTTGGAATCCTGGTTGGACATTACTTCTCGTATCACTGTATTTGGATCATCGCCTTTTCCACCTTATATCATGCTTATTTGTGTACATGTCAACCACCCCCACCTCCAAGATAGGCAGAATGGTCATTGTATTTGGAAGGAAACAAGCATGTATTAAGTGCCTACTGTGTGCCAGGCACTGTGATAACCACTTTACAAATATTGTCTCATTTGATCCTCACAACAACCCTTCGGGGTGTGGAGGGGGAGGGAGGAAATGGGGACTATTTTCCCCATTTTACATAACTCATAGGTGTCTGAGGCTGGATTTTAACCTAGGCCTTCTTGACTCCAGGCCCAGTGCTCTATCCACTGGGCTGCCTAACTGCCTTCTAAGGGACATAGAATGTTAGATCTGGGAGCCAGAAGACCTGACTTCAACCCTAAGTTCTGCTGCTCACTGCCCAATGCTTAGCATGGTGCCTAGCACACAGTAGGTACTTAATAAATGTTTATTGACTGACTTTGGTGAGTTTGGACAAGTCATTTCTGCTCCCGAGGTCTCAGTATTTTCCTTTATTATTCCCCCTCCCGATTCTCTCCCAAATTAGGAGATGGGATCTCTCTTACACCATTTGTATCCATCAATTATTAATAATGCAATAATATATAATAATATAAATATAATAATAAATAATAATTCAATAATACAGTCCTATTGTGCCCATTGTATACCTCTGCAATTGTCTTTTGGGTCAACTATGAGTTGAATGAGCCAAAGAAGGAGACTTTGAGTGAATAAGGCCTGGAGTCCATAGAAACTTGATGGGAGGGTGCATGCAGCAGACCTTATTCCCTCTTCATACACAGTGATTCGAGTTTATCAGAGCACTGACACTGGGTGTCGAAAGCCCAGTCTTTAAAAGCCAAATCCCAGTCTCTTAGGGCTACAAGGACTCGCAGAAAGGATCTGGTCTAACTTCCTTTTCAGCTCAGGAATCCCTTTGACTTCCTTCTTGCTAAGGAATTGTCCACCCCCTGCTTGACTGCCCCCAGAGATGAGGGAGTCACTACCTCACAATGGAACAGCTCTATTATTGAGTGGTCTACCTAGAACCCTTGTTTAAAAAAATTACAGGGCCATTGGTCAGTTTTATCCCCCCAAAATTAGTAGCCAAAGCAAGGCAATGTGTGGACTGTTGGAGAGCTGATCTATTGCCCTGTTGTTTCTTTCATTTTGTTAGAATTTTTTCTAGATAGCGGTAGCCAGGCAGGTATTTAGTCATCTGTCCATCCATCCATCCATCCATCCATCCACTCATTCGTCTCAGAAATAGCTGCCCTTAGAGCTGTGAGGAGGTGACAAAAATGACTAAGACATCATTTCTGGTCATGGGAAGCTCACAGCTTGGAAGGGAGGGCAAGTCATGGACGCAGGCAACCACAGTATATGGGGGGGTGTGTGTGAAGATATCAAAGACAAAGTTCAAAGAGTAGTGAAAATACCAAAGGAGGAGACATCTTGTGGCTTGGGGGATGGGCAGAGGAGACATCTAAGCTGGACCTTGTCAGAAGGACAAGGAATTGTCAAGCTACATGTGATGCTGACAATAATAAGTAACATTTTTATATGACAATGGAAATTATTTCATTTGATCCTCATGATGACCTGTGACAAGATAGAAAGTACATATATTGTTAATCCCATTTTACAGATGAGGAAACTGAGGCTTAGGGAGGTTGTGACCTGTCCACGATCACAGTGTGTCAAAGTTGAGATTTGAGCCCAGACTTTCCTGACGCCCAGGTCCAGCATTCTACGTGCATTGTACACCACTTCTCCATCAGTAGTGAGCACACGTGTGCTGTAAGCTCCCCCGCTTTGGGGGATTCAGGGCAGCCCTCCCTCATCACAGCCTAAATGATTCCCAAAAGCTGGCAGCTGACAAAGAGAGGGATTGACAAGCCCTTCTAGCTCCAGGACTCACCCTTGGATGCCACCCAGGAACCTGGAGCCAGCTCTCCTAGAGGCAGACTGTGGGTCCCATCTTTACACGAGGGAGTCAGTGTCTCATAAACCGAGCCCTCCTGCCCTTTTAACCAGTTTTCCTCATTTGTCTCCATTTGCTGGTAATGAACTCTCCAAAGCTAAAAAATTCCAGATGTGCAGCCACTGGAAGAAAAGCAGGAAGCTTCCCCCTGACATACTATGGGCTCTGAGGAATGAGTCAGTTCCCAGCTCAGCGAGTCTCCATTTGGTAGCTGGAAAAGCTCTGGATTGCTAGTCAGGAGACCAGTTACGTGATCCCCGGCAGGTTGTTGACATTCTCTGAACCTCAGTTTCCTCTTCTGTCAAACAAGGACAATAAACCCCAAAACCCTGCTCTCTTACCACACAAGGTTGTTATTAGAAAAGTGCTTTGCAAAACTTTTAAAACTACAGAAATGTGACTTATAATAAGATCAGCATTTTCTCCATTTCTCCGCCAAATCGGTTAAAGTCCTTTGGGGAAGGCTGTGCCCAGCACTCAGTAGATTTAAGAAACTTAAGAAAAAAAATACTTGTTATTGACTAGTAATATAATGTAGCAGGAAGAGCACAGGTTTTGAATTCAGAAAATGTGGTATCCTGTGGGTAGAGGGCTAGATTTGGAATTATAAAGACTTGAGTTTGATTCCTTCCTCAGAGAGTTGCTAGCTGTGTAACCCTGGACAAGTCCCTTAACCTGTATCAGTGCCTGGTACGTAGTAAGTGCTGTGTAAATGTTAGCTGTTGTTATTCATGTTAGAATTTTCTACTATTACCACTACCACTGCTACTGCTGCTGCTGCTGCTGCTACTCACTACCACCCCCACCATCCCCACCACCATCACTATCACTACTACTACTAGTACTACTACTACTATGACTACTACTACTACTATCACCCCCCCACCATCACCACCACCACCACCACCACCACCATCACTACCACCACCACTACCACTACTACTACTACCACTACTACTACTACTACTACTACTACTACTACTACTACTACTACTAC
>NW_020954596.1:6942951-7015351 GCF_900497805.2 Vombatus ursinus | reverse complement strand
ACTACTACTACTACTACTACTACTACTACTACTACTACTACTACTACTACTACACCTCTCTGGGCCTAGTCTCTTCATCTGTAAAATGAAGAGGTTGAATCTGATGACTTCTCAGGTCTCTTCTAGCTTTAAATGTATGATACTTTGACCAGGATCCTATCATCTTGAATCCTGGCACAGGAACTAACCTCTATGGTCTCAGTTTTTCTCCTTTATAAAATGGGAGCATGATATCTGTATTATCTGCATTGAAGCATTTGGTGAGGAAAGTGCTTTGCAAACATCAAGGGTAAATGGAAACCATGGTGATGCTAACAAAGGAGACCCAAGCTGTCATCCCCTTCCCCAGGAACATAGTCTAGTTGGAAAGTCAGGACTTACCCAGTCAAAGTAATCCCGGAGCAGTCAGAATGGAGCATGCTAACAAGGGCAAAGGAATCAGAGCCTGACTAAATCTGCAAGTGTGGAGGGAGAGCAGAGATTAAAGGGCTGCTCTTAGTGAGAGATGGGGCCAACCAGAAAGGATTTTCTGGAGGATGTGATGGATTCTAAGTCTCACACTCATTGGTGGACCTAGATTCCAACGTTCCAGTCTTCACTCTCCTATTTGATTCCATGTTTCCCATCAATCAGACAACAGGTCTTTGCTTTGCTCCTGTCCTGGTGCTAGGCACTGGGAAAAAAAATTTTTTTTAACTTGTCAAATTATAGTGGGTAAACTTTGGGTTGGGAGTTAGGAGTCCAGGCTCTGCCACTTACTAACTGTGTGATTGTAGAACCTTAGTTTCTTTCTTTGTAAAATTTGAGAATTTAGTCCTTAGAGTTCATCTCTGAAGGCTACAATTTTTGAACTAGGTTTTGATGGTTGGGTAAGAGCAAACAAGCTAGATGATTTCCAAAATATATCCAGACTTTTCACATCAGAATGACCCCAAGAGTTATGTTTTGTAAACTTCTCACTTATTCATTACCCCCCCATCCAAATGGAACCTGGGAACTTTAGCATTTAGTCCTTTTCCTAAATTAGCCACCAGCTCCCCCTTACAAGCCCTCAGATTCACAAGACTGAAAAACATAAAGTTCTATTTACAAAACAATAGGCACCAAAATAACTAACACTTGGTCCCTTAGAGAATCAAGCACCTTCATCCCCAGTGGAACCACCTCCTGCCCCAAAATCTATACAACCTCCAAGACTTACAGTACTGCTCTGGTTGGGTATCCAGGGAAGGAGAAGATCAGACTTTCTGCTCTCTCTTCCATTGCTGCTGCCGTTTCTCCTCCTGTGGCTGTAGGTCTATTCCTGGTATCGTACATCATCCCATTGTTGCTGTCCTCCATTTCTGAGAAATGTCACAGGCCATTCTTGTTAGGGTCACTCTCCTTCGCTCCTGTCAGTTAATGTTAGTCACCTCTAGGGTGGAGTTCTTCACCTGGGGCGTGGTGAACTTAAAAATAAATTGATAACTGTAATTCACTATCATTGGTTTCTTTTGTAATCCTATGTATTTTCTTTGCTATGTTTAAAAACATGATTCTAAGGAGTCCATGGACCCTACCAGGCTACCAAAGGGATTGATGATGCTAGGGTTTAGCTCCCTCAAAGCTAGTGGAATGATTAAGTTAGTGTCTTCAGTAAAACTTGCAAATGCTCTCTTACCCTCAGAGGTCCAGAATGTCTCCAAGTATTTGAGACATTGTGATCTTTTTTCTTTTTCTTTTTCTTTTCATATTAATTCATTTTGATTTATCAATAATCACTTCATATACGTTTGAGTTTAAAATTTTTCTCCCCCTTCCTCCCCACCACCCACCCCAAGATGGCACACAATCCAATACAGGTTATACATTTACATTCATATTAAACATATTTTCACATTAGTGATGTTGTAAGTAAAAATTGAAACCAATAGGAGGAACCATCAGAAAGAGGAAACAAAACTCAATAGAAGAGAAAAAAATATAGCAATTTAACTTCCATAGTTCTTTCTTCTTTGTGGATAGCATTTTCCATCATGAGGCCTTTGGAGATGTCTTAGATCCTTGTATTGCTGGGAAGGGTTAAGTTTATCAATATTAGTCATCACACAATGTGGCTGTTATTGTGTACAACGTTCTCCTGGTTCTGCTCACTTCACTCAACATCAGACCATACAAGTCCTTCCAGGTTTTTCTGAAGTCAGCCTGTTCATCATTTCTTATAGCACAATAGTATTCCATCACATTCATATACCACAGCTTGCTCAGTCATTCCCCAATTGATGGGCATCCTCTCAATTTCAAATTCTTTGTCACCACAAAAAGAGCTGCTATGAATATTTTTGTACATGTGGGTCCTTTTCCCATTTGTATGATCCTTTTGGGATATAGCCCTAGAAGTGCTATTGCTGGGTCAAAGGGTATGCACATTTTTATAGCCCTTTGGGCATAGTTCCAAACTGCTCTCCAAAATGGTTGGATCATTTCACAACTCCACCAACAATGCATTAGTGTTCCAATTTTCCCACATTTTCTCCAACATTTATCATTTTCCTGTTTTGTCATGTCGGCCAGTCTGATAGGTGTGACATTTTATGTCCAATTCCTACAACCTCAACTTATATACAAAGGATCTCTTCAAGTGGCCTTTGTCTCTCCTCTTCACTCCCCAAGATTCCTTCACCCTCAAATTCCTAGTTTTAGTTCTTTCATTACTAGAAAGGGGAAGTGGTTGTGATATCTTCTCTAAATGGTCATAGAATTATAGGATTTTGAGCTAAAAGGGACCATAAGACATATAGACTATGGAATGTTAGAGCCAAAATGGATCTCAGATATCATCGAGTCCAATCTCTTTTTTACAAATTGGGAAAATAAGGCCTAGAGCAGAGAAACAGCTTCCTTGAGATCATATAGTGAACTAATGAATGAGGCAGAAAGAGGACATAAGTTCAGGATTGTTTCTTGGTCCAATACTATCACAGCACTTTACGGTATTTATTTATGCTCACTTTGATGAAGAGGGTGTGGTATATGGAATATAAACAGGGGGGTGCTGGGGTCAGCTCCAATTGGTCCATGAGAGTTAAGTTTTCAATGGGAGCATTTACATCTTGGAAATCAGCAAATGCTACAAATTAAGAATTTGATTCATTGTTTTGTTGATTGTCTAAACTTAAGAAAATGATGGAGAAAATGTTTATAACACAGATGAAATTTTAAAATGTGTCCTACAGTACATTTATTTTTTACCCCTGAGAGCTGGGTTGTTAAACATGTACCAGCAAACCATAGACTATATAACCTTGGGAAATGGATATGGTAGTGCAAGGACTCTTCTCCCCAATATACAGAAATAGAAACTGGGACTCAGAGAGAAGGCCCAAGGTCAAATATCTAATAAGTGGAAGAGTCAATATTTCAACTCCGGTTATGGTATAGTTGAAAGTCCTATGGATTGGGAGTCAGCCATCTTTGGTAAGTGGGTGACCTTGGGCAATTCTCTTCTTTCCTCTGGGCCCTAGAGGATTGTACCAGCTGAACTCTAAGGTCCCTTCTAGTCCCAGAACTTAGGATGCTATCTATAACTCTAAATTCAAGGCAGAAAGCCTTCCCCTTGGCATCAATGATGCTTCTTTGGTGCCTTCCTTTGTCTCTCCTGTCACTGGAGGCCCAGCTCCTCTTACAAACTTTTATCAACCACAGAAGACAGACTCACACAGACTGAAGAAAGGCTGAGGAGAGGACAGAGTCATCGATCTGGATTCCCTGCCAGGGTTGGGGCCGGGCTTGGGGTTCCCTCATCGTATATCATTTCTCTTGTTGAATTAAGGGCTTTTTCTGTCGGCGTAAGGGCCGGAGGCTCTATCGCAGCCAGGAAGAACCCAGAGCTCCATCAGGGAGTCTTTGTAGCTACTTTGCCTCCATTTCCTGTCCTCTTCTTCCACTCCATTACCCCTATTCTCAGCCCTTTCTGCTTCTGCACATCCTTTTTCTCCTCTCCGGAGGTTTCTCCTCACCCCATGCCGCGGGGTCCAGGATTCGCTCATACCTCAATGGGCTCCTTTCTTCCTGTATCAAGCCTGCCAAGCCCTTGGCTACTTCTGTCTGCCTCAATAGTCTCGCAAGGTGGGCTCTACCTGACTGTGTCTGGGTGCTCTGCCTCCCAGAGTGAATTTCCCAATAGTCAGAACTATGTGACAATGGAATGGGGCTGCCTCCCTCTCACTCATTCCCCATATCCAAACAGTTGCTGAGTTTTGTTCAATTCCTTCTCTCTAATCTTTCTCTCAAATCCTGGCTCTAAATCTTGTGACCCTATGGTACCAATCAGAGATGGAGAATATCCTCTGAGCAGAAGTGGGAGTGAGTTTCCTCTCTTCATGGGAATGGAGGGAATGGCCCGACTGGTACTCACTGAGGGATTGGAAGATACTAAAAAGTTGCCAAATCCACTCTCTTGCCTCCAGTTAGAACTGAATCTTATTGACATCAAGGAACCAAGTAAAATGGAGAACAAGTCAGGCCCCATGTCAGCTGCCAAAGGAATCAGCTGAAACTTCCAGATAATTTTTGTGATCACTGTCCCATCATAGGACCTTGGTGCAGGACCTCTTCCAGCTCTACAAGTCTATGGACCATATGGTTCCTTAGTCCTTATCCTCTTGTTCAGGGCCCACCCAGAAATGTGGTATTAGCATAGAAACATTAACTGTGTCTCTACCCAGACCTAGTTTTCCCTTCTCTGGGCCAAGAATCCCCAGTTTTATTAACTGAGAATGTTTTTCTTTACCAATTTACTGCAGGTTGACTTCAAGCAAGTCTAATCTGCCCTAATTTTCAGACATAAAGCCATAAGGGAAGATGTGGCTGGATCCCCAGAGGGACAGCCATACCTCGCTGGTCCTCCTTGTTTCTCTGCAAATCTCCTAGGGCTCATTTCAGTTTCTTTAGTCTTTAAAGAACCTTGGAATAATCGAACCTAAACCTGACAATCATCAGATCTTGTACTCAGAATCATTGACTCCTAGATTCTCGGAAAGATAGAATCACAGAATTAGAGACTCATGGAAACACACAAAGATAGAATCTTAGACTCATTGAGTCATATAATCACAGAAAAAGAGAATCATAGACTCATAGAAACTCAGAAATAGAATCTTAGAATCATCAACTCATGGAATCTCAGAAAGATAGAATTATAGATTTATAGCCTCTCAGATAGAATCATAGAGTTATAGAAATCTCAGAAAGATAGAATCATAGACTCCGAGACTCATAGAATCTCAGAAAGATAGAGCCATTGATTTATAGAGGCTCAGACAGAATTACAGAATCACGGACTCATTGAATCTCAGAAAGAATTATAGACTTAAGGTACTATCTCAGAAAAATAGACTCAGAATCATAGACTTTTAGAAAAATAGACTATGAACTCTTAGAATCATAGAATAGTAGAGTCAAAACAATAGAATCTTAAAATCTCAGAGCTGGAAAAGACCTTAGAGATGACTTAACCAACCCCCTTATTGAAATACGGCTATTCCATCTTTCTACTTCAGTCCTTCAATGGCACCACATGTGATCTCACTGATGTGGGTGAGTCTTCCATCAGTCCAAATCTCATCTTATCCACACCTTCTCATCTTGTTCAATTCTTGTCCAGGTCATCCCATAAATCCTTCATAACGAACCTACCCAACATGAGGCCCCTTCTATTTGTCACCAACAAATTAAGATTGGGAACAGATGTTGGACAGCCTCCTGAGGAAGCCTGCTAATGGTATTCATGTTTGAAATGTACCCCAAGCCAATTCTAGTGAAGCAAAAGATCATTTACATTCAATAATTTAATTCAACAAGGATTTACTAAGCAGGGAAACCCAATAGAAGATGTTTTAAAATAGTCTAGGTGAGAGGTAATGAGAGCCTGAACTGGGATGTTTGTGATGTAATCAAAGAGAAGCAGATAGATGTGAAAATTGTGGAGGAAGAATAGACAAGAAGGGGCAACTAACCACATATAGGAGGCAAAAGACAGCAAAGAGATAAGGAAGCTAATAAGTTTTGAACCTGCATGACTCAGAAGGATCTTCCAGGTAGACCCACGGATAATCCATAGTCCAAATTCAACCCTAGATGCCTTTATGGTCACCTCTTCCTTGCTGGACCACCTTGTCCTTCTGTTGACCCCTATCCTTGAAGGGAGCCCCATCCAAAATGTTCACACTATGAGAAACCATGTTGCTGGTAGTCTAGTCCTGGGGTGGGGGAATTTTGTTCCCCCTTGGCAAAGGTAACATCTAAAATTTCAATGCTTTGGATAGTTAACTCTAGTATTATTACTTATATTCTTTTTCAGTTTTATTAGCCCTAGGAACATTTTATCTGAGTCTTATTTATATATAGTTAGTATCTGGTCCTATAATGTCCATAAAACTTAACCTCACACATTTGGGGCATGAGGTCCATAAAGCATGTTTTCCACACGTGAGAATGAGCTACAAATCTATGGAGAAAAATGAGAAGACTGAGCTACCATCAGCAGGGGCTAGATGTATACTTGTGTACATAATAAGTGTATGGACTACAGAAAATCATCCACATTCCTCACCCTTTAGGACTCAATCTGAGGCAGGGGAAGGTCTTCCATCCCACAGTCAAGACAAATGTGGTCATTCATAGACTCATTGAATATTATAACTGAAAAGGACTGTAAAAATCCACTTATATATGTATATGCATATGGATGTATAGATATACGTATGTATGTTATATTACAATTATTTTTATGTTGTCTCTCCCATTAGAATGTGAGCTACCTGAGGGCAGGGACCATGTTTTTTGCTTTTCTTTATTTCTCCGTCAATAAACACAGTGCCTTACACAGAGTAAGAACTTAATAAATGCTTTTGACTGTTGACTGACTGACTGAATCACCTGATTCAATCCTCTTATTTAAGAGATGAGTAAACTGAAGGCTAGAGAGAGGATCTGAGAGGGTATAAGGGCACTGGTCTGGGAACCCTGGTTTCAAATCTTGTCTCTACCACTGACTTGTGTGACCTCATTCAAGGATTATCCCCTCGTTAGATCCCAAGTTTTTCTTTTTCTTTTAACTCTCATAAAAAATTTTTTATTATTTCTTGATCTATTTAATTATTTATTTTAAAGCATTCTTTTCATTTAAAATTTTGAATTCCAGATTCTCTGCCTGCCTCCCACACCACCCACTGAGAAGGCAAACAATATATCAATTATACATGTGAAACCATGCAAAACATGTTTCTATATTAGCCACATAAAAAAGCCAAAAAAAATAAAGAAAGTGAGAAAATTATATTTCACTTTGCACTCAGAGTTCATCAGTTCTCTCTCTGGAGGATGGATAGCATTTTTTCATCATGAGACCATTGGAATTACTTTGGATCATTGTATTGATCAGAGTAGCCAAGTCTTTCACAGTTGATCATCATTACAACATTGCTTTACTGTGCACAATGATCTCATGGTTCTTCTCATTTTACTTTTCATCAGTAGGTCTTGCCATGTTTTTCTGAAACTACCACCCTCATTATTTCTTGCAGCACAGTAGTACTCCATCACAACCATATGCCATGACTTGTTCAGTCATTCCCCAGTTGATGAGCATCCCTTCAATTTCCAATTCTTTGCCACCACAAAAAGAGTTGCCATAAATATTTTTGTACATATAGGTCATTTTCCTTTTTCTTTTATCTCTTTGGGATACAGATCTAATAGTGGTATTGCTGGATAAAGGGGTATGCACAGCTTTATAGCCCTTTAGGCTAGTTCCAGATTGTTCTCCGGAATGGTTGGATAAGTTCACTACTCCACCATTAATTCATTAATATACCTATTTTCCCTCATCGTCTCCCAGCATTGTAGCTTCTGATTGGTGTGAGGCTTACCTCAGAGTTATTTTAATTTGCTTTCTCTAATCGATAGTGATTTGAGCATTTTTTTCATATGACTATAGATAGCTTTGATTTCTTCTTCTGAAAACTTCCTGGTCATATCTTTTAACCATTTATCAATTAGGGAATGCTTCTTATTTTTATAAATTTGACTTAGTTCCCTATATATTTGAGAAATTAGGTCTATGGTACCTTTTAGGAAAATGTAGTTTCCTTGATTATCTTTTTTAATTAGGTCTATTTTTGTTTTTGCTTTGTTTGTTATCATGATTGCTACCCTGACTTTTTTTTCTTCAGCCGAAGTATAATAAGTTATGCTTTAGACCCTTATTTTAACTCTGTGTGTGTCTTTTGGTTTTGAGTGGGTCTCTTATATACATCATACTGTCTGCTTGCATTTAATGGGTGAGCTCATCCCATTCAAATTCACTGTTACATGTGTATTTCCCTCCATCCCATTTTCTTCTGTTTATTCTTCTCTATTTTTGTCTTGACCTTCCTCAAAAGTCTACTTTGTTTCTAACCACTGCCTCCCTTAATCCACTCTCCTTTTTATTATCATTCACCCCTATATCCCTTATCCTTTTCACCTCCTACTTCCCTATTGGATAAAATAGATTTTTTATTAACAACTGAGTGTGTATATATATTCTTCCATTTTTAACCCATTCCAAAGAGAGTAAGGTTCAAGCATTGCCCAACCGCCTATTTTCCCCTCCACTATAAAAGCTCTTTCTTGTGCACTTTTTCCATATGAGAAAATTTTCCCCACTCTACCTTGCCCTCCCCCTTTCTCCCAGTGCATCCCTCTTTCTTACCTCTACATTTTCTTTGGAGATCATCCCAACATAACTGACAGACCCATGCCCTATGTTTATATAGACTCTTTCTAACTGTCCTAATAATGATAAAGTTCTTAGGAATTAAATGTATCATCTTCCCATATAGGAATGTAAACAGTTTAACTTTATTAAATCCTTTAAGATTACTGTTTCATATTTACCTTTTCTGATTCTCTTGAGTCTTCTGTTTGAATGTCAAAATTTCTATTTAGCTCTGGTCTTTTCATCAGAAATGTTTAGAAGTCCTCTATTTCAGTAAATATCTATTTTCTCCCTGAAGGATTATACTCAGTTTGGCTGGGTAAGTTATTCTTGGTTGTAATCCTAGCTCTCTTTGCCCTCCAGAATATCATAGTCTAAGCCCTCTGCTCCTTTAACACGGAAGCTGCTAAATCTTGTGGGATCCTAACTATGGGATCTACAATATTTAAATTGTTTCTTTCTAGTTGCTTGCAATATTTTTTCCTTATTCTGGGAGCTTTGGATTCTGGCTATAATATTCCTGGGAATTTTCATTTGAGAATTGCTTTCAGAAGGTGATACAATTGTTTCAATTTCTTTTTTACCCTCTGCATCTAAGATACCAGGGCAGTTTTCCTTTATAATTTCTTGAAATATGATGATTAGGCTCCTTTTTTGATCATGGGTAATCCTTCTTCCACATGGCCACCCTTTAATATACAAAGATATCCATCAAGTTTGATCTAAGTCTACATTCAGTCCATCTTAGGGTCTCCCATCCCCTGACCAATCTCTTTGCTATCAGTCAATCGGTCAGTCAGTCAGTAAACATTTATCAAACACCTCCTGTCTTCTGCACTCACTTCATTCGTCAGTGCCCTTCCCAAACTTGGCTCTAGGACTGAACTCGGTACTCCAGAGATGAGGACAGTGGCATCGTCGATGCCTCCTTCACTCTGGTCACTAGGCTTCCCTTAGTGCACCCAAAAACTCAGTTGGCTTTTTCACCCACCTTGTCACGCACCTTAAGAGCTTTGTTGCTTTCTACAAATTACTTACAAGGGAATTCCCTACTTCTTATAGGACTAACAGATGTCAGGTAGTAGGATCATCGGAATCTGGAGCCAGCTCCTCTGCCCTAGTGGAAACATTTGGGAGCTTGGGAATCAGCTTCCTTCAGGATTAGACCTTAATCAGGAAGAGACCTTAAGATATGGACAGTCAGATCCAGAAGGGACCTGAGAAGATGGAACATAGACTAGCATAGATGGAAGGGTCCTAAGAACATAGAACATAGAATATCAGAGTTGGAAGGAGTCTGAGAATACGCAACATAAAAGATCAGATTGGAAATGGACCTTAGAGACCATTTAATTCACTGTCTCTATTTTACAGAGAAGAAAATGGAGCCCAGGATCATAATAGTCTGTAATTCTCTCTTCCCTCTGCCCCCCTCCCCCCAGCTCCTCCCTGTTATGGCCTATTCCCCAGGCCCCTCCCTTCTGGTCTATCTATCTGCTCCAGGACTCAAGTTCCCCAAGGGAATCATGAGCTTTTAAGCCAGAGCACTGGCCTCCCTGGAGGAATTCCCAAACACAGAGAGCAGTTTAGCAAAATTGCACAGGTGGGCTTTTTCATGGGCTCATTCCCTGCCTGCCCCCTCGAGCCCCTCCCCCACAACCGTCTGGTCTCTCCACTCATCCTGGAGTCCAGCCATCAAAGTGCCTTTGTGCCCCAGTTCAAAAACTGTTCATTCTTCCCAGGCAAACAGCATCATTCTGAGTACAGACCCAAGCTCTGAGAACCAGATGTCTCTGAAGGCTCTGTCAGAATCCAAGGCCAGCACTTGATATAGATAGAGTGGGGTCATGATCGAGATTTCTCATGTACTGATAGAATGCTGTCTCAGGGGAGCCAGCCACACGTCATGAGCGTGCTGATGTTGGCAAAGACTTCCATCACAGGCATACCCCACCGAGAGAGACCAAGCAGAGTGTGCTAGCACTTCAAAAGAGGGGGAGGTCACTACAAGATCCATTCATTTATTCTTTTGTTCTTTCCTCCATCCATCCACTAGGCTGATCCCTATGCCTGGGATGCTTTTCTCTCTTACGGGTCCTTATTACCATCTACATTAGCCTTCTAACAAATTTTCCCACCTCCAAACCACCCTTCCTAATCCCGTCAGAATAATCTTCATTATGTATAAATCTCATCATGTCACCCCTCTGCTCAAAAATCCTCAGTGGCTACCTACTGCTGATGGAATAAAGTTCAATCTTGAATGTCTGGCTTTTAAGATCCTTCACATTTTTGGTGCCACTCTTTAATTGTTAATCTTTTCCCCCTTAGGTCTCATTTTGTTTGTATTTGCCATGTATTATCAGGTCTTATATAATCTTTGTTTGTGAACTATCTCTTAATTAAACTATAAGCTCCCTAAGAGCAGGGATTGGGTTTTTTCTAAATTTTTGTGCCACTTCCCAATGTTAAATGTCCCATAAATGATTGTTTTATATTGTGTTCATGGCTCCAGGAATCTGTAGCGTGTTCAGTAGCCATACTCCAGTAAAATCATGTTGGCAGAGGGCTAAACCAGGTTGAGGGTAACTGACAGGCCTCAAACCCATCTGTAAAGATTTCCCCAGGAGGAATGGGCAGAGGACAATGATTTGTTCCAATAGCTACGAAGGTGGCTGAAGCAGTTGTGGAGTGCATAAAGTGTGGTCAGATATCGAAGGTGCCAAGGTCATCCACCACATCCCAAGCCATTGCCAGTCGTCCTGACTTTTGTCCTGCCACTGGACTTTGATGACTCTGAAAGAGACAGTGAGATTGATGATTTTGTGCAACTGTGCCTCTCTCATATCCAATTCATGTGCAAGTCAAGGCATCAGCCCATGACATCATTGGTCCTCTTGGACAATGACAATAACCGTTTATTAAACGGCTTCTTTACAAGTGGCCTAGTGCTCTGCACTTAATGGGGTGGGCCATTTCACATGTGCACATCAGATAATGCAGTAGGGGGTCAGAGTTGAGAGAACTTACATCCAGGTAATCAGAAAAGACCTCCTGGAGGAGGCAGTGAGTGAGTTAGGCCTTAGAAGAGGTCGGATGTCAGGAGACAGCAATTGCAGCATCATAGACTTAGAGCTGAAAGGGCCTTTAGAAGTCAGCTACTCTAATTGCCTCATTTTAGAAATGAGGAAACTGAGGTCTAGGAGGGTGACTTATCCAAGGTAATACAGTAGACAGCACCAGCATTTGAACCCAGGTTTTCTGACTATACATTCATCACACCAGTTGGGCGGATGGAAGTGGAATCAGTTGTGAGGAAGAGGGGAGCTTGGCATAAGCAAAGGCAGGAAAGTATGGCACATGTTGGAGAAGTGGTAGGCCAAGAGTATTACTCAGGGAAGGCTCTTGGCTTTGACTTGGGGTCACTCTGATGTCTGACTGTTTGGGATTTCTGGGGTGTTTTTCAATGTGCTGGGTTTCTGTCATTTTTTTAATGAGAACAACACCTCTCTTCTCAACATTGCAACTTAGCCATAGCAGGATGCATTTAATTATGAATCCTGGGCCAGCTGGGCCTGGAGGTACTGGGGAGTAGGCCTCCCCACCCCCATCCCAGAGCTCCCCCACCCCCACCCCAGAGCTCCTTCACCCATGAGAGGTTCAAAACCTCTAAGTGACCTCCCCCAAGCCCTCCCCAGCATCTTCCTCGAGAATTTTCAAAGCCATCTAGATTTTAATAAAAACTTAATCCACGTGTTTTTATTCATTTCCACTTAAATTGTCCAAATATTATTCTAAAACACACCCAGAGCCACTCAAATAACCTCTCGCCACCTCATTCTTATCCTTTAAAAGACAGACAGATAGAAACCTGCCGAGACAGGACCATGGAGCTCAGGGGGATATTTCAGTCTCTGAATTCTGAGGAGGTTTGGCATCTGAGGTCCCCTCAACATAAATATTATACTTTGAATCTGGCTTTCCCTACTCTTCAGGGAAAGTATTCACACCCTCGCTTGAGATTTATCTGCAGTCATTCCAAACTGCTTGACGTTGTCTTATGTTCAATGTATTTGAGTCTTCTCTGCCCTAGACTGTGGGCTCCCTGAGGATAGGACAGAAATTTGTTCTATTTCTGTCTCCCCCAGACTATGAACTCCCTGGGGGCAGGGCCTAGGTCTGTAATTACTTTTGTCTCCCCCAGACTGAGCTCCTCCACTTTTACTTCTCTTCCTCTCCCAGACTGTGAGCTCCCTGAGGACAGGTCTAGGTCTATACTGCTTCTATTGCCCCTAGACTATAAGCTCCCTGAGGGCAAAGCTAAAGTCTGTTCTCTTCCTATCTCCTCGAGGCTGTCAGTGTATTGAGACTGGGGCCTACACTTCCTCTTCCTCTGTCTCTTCTATACTTTAAGCTACCCAAGGAACAGCCTGATTCTGCACCTCTCACTCCCTTTTCAGTGGACCGGGGCCCAGGACCTGGTGTACAAGAGGCCTCATTCAGAGCATGTGGCTGCCCTGACCCAGTTGGGAATACTGGGACCCCCGTCACCCATGGTTCTGAGTCAGCCACTGTCTGAAGATTCTGGAGTCTCTGATAGAGGGCCACCACCTAGCTGCCCCACTTTTGTTTTTATATCACCTTTATTTCTGAATATATCTCTTCCTCCCTACTTCCTCTAATTCAGACAGTCATCCCTTGTAACAAAGATGAAAAGATAAAGGGGAAAAAAGTTCAGCAAGACCAAGTGTTTCTATGGTGACACTCCATCTTTCACCTCCATGCCTAGAACGCACCCCCTTCCTCACTTCTCAGAATTCTTGGGTCCCTTCATGACCCGGTCCAGGCTCCTCCTTCTCTCTAAGGTCTGTCCTGATTGACCATCTCTTAATGCCTTCCCATTTTGAGATTATTTTGTGTTCACTTTGTGTGTGTGTGTGTGTGTGTGTGTGTGTGTGTGTGTGTGGATGTGTGTAGGTATATGGAAAGATGGATGGATAGATGGATGGATATGTACGCATGGAAATGTGTATATACTATACATTCATACATATACGTATACATATATACCTACATATGAGCATGTGGAGGGCATAGATGGTTTTGCTTTACTTTAAAAATATTAGCACTTTAGTTAACTTTCCCACTTTACATCCTGCTAAGTCCTTTCCTCATGTTATCTACACTATCAATCAATCAACAAGCATTTATTAAAAGCTTGTTATGTGCAAAGCACCCCCTCCTATCTACAGTGGTCCCTTAATAGGTGCTGATTGATTCGTTGACAGGATAGGCAATAAGAGAAAAGCACTTTGCAAACTGTAAAGGCCCATAGAAATGTGAGTTATCGTTATTGTTCATTACTTGGACACAGGCTAGGCGATCACAAAATTTAGATGTGGAGGGGGCCGGTAGAGATTATCTAATACTCATTGGGAGGGACAGTAAGGGAGTGTGCTGGGCTTAGATTTATGAAGGCTTGAGTTCAAATCTAGCCTTAGACTTGCTGTGTGACCCTGGGCTGTCTGCCTCGATTTCCTCAACTGTAAAATGGCGATAATAGTAGTACCTACCTCTTTGTTGTGAAGATCAAATGAAATAATATTTGTAAAGTGCAGTGCTGGGTACATGGTGGGTATTACATAAATGGTAGCTATTATTACTACTGTTAGTATTATTATTTTCTTTTGTTTTTTACAGATAAAGAAGCAGCAGAGGGGAGGTGACCTCATGATCTGCTTTAACTGTGGAATAATGTCCCGGGCTGGAGCCATGCCAACATACTGACCAGCCCTCACTAATGGGCTGTCTCGTTTGCTCCTTCCCAGTTATCCAGAGCCCCTTGGTGCCCGAGCACACCCAGGTCCTCCACGGCAGCCACTGCTGCTGCTACTGAGGTCTCCTGGCTGACGGCACCACCTCCAGGACTGCTCTTTCCAAAATCACGCCAGTCAGTAGAGGAAAGGCCCCGTGAAAGGCAGCATTTAGCAGGCGAGGGCCTCCCCCCGGGCTGGCTGCCTGGCCGCCCCTTGCCCTGTTACCTGTGGTTGGGTAATTTATAGCCCCAAAGATGCATCCTGGCGTGAGGCCTGGCCTGGCTTTATGACTAAAGGCATTGATGAAGCTGTCTCTGCTTTCAATCTCCCTGCCCAGGCCCTGCCTGCCAGGCCACACTCTCCCAGCTATGGGGGTCTCAGGCAAGATGCTCCCATCGGGAAAGGGGGGCGAGCCCTCGATCCCCAGCACAGAAGAATCCCCTTTATGTATATACTCACAGTCGCCTATTCATAACAGGGACGACGCCCCAGCAGCCCTGGCTGAAGCTTTACAGGCAAAATTCCTTATTAAGCCATTTGGAAACCCCATGTAACCCCCATGAAGAACGGAGAAAAAACTCTCATTGTGTCACTGTTCCTGCTACGTGCGTAATAGGCCGACTCATAAACACCAGCGGTGGGAAGCCAACTCTTCCAAATTTGGCCCACTTCTCATGACACTGTTCCACGGCTTATACCCAAGTATGTCAAGTCCCCCAACACCCACTTGCTGACCCTAGAGGCCTCCGATTACACATGTACAAACGATCACAGAAGCTGGAAGAGGCTTTCGAAAATACCCCACAATCTAACCTCTCCCCAACTATTTTACAGGTGAGGAAACTGAGTCCCAGAGATGGGAAGTCATTGCCCCAAGTCACACAGAGTAGTGTCAGGACTCAAACCAAGGAGGTGTTGTATTGGGAGTCAGAGGACCTGGATTTGAATCCTGCCTCTTCATTTTCCAGGCACTTCCCCTCTCAGGTGCCTCATCTGAAAAGGCGACAAGACTCGATTATCTCTGTACGTCCTACAGTGAAATCTGGGAGTTCTCCTGACTCTAAATCCAGCACTCTTTCCAATGAACCGGACCACAATGCAATTCTACTCGTTTTGGGAAAAGGTGCTGGATTTCATATTCTCATCCTTTACTCACACAGATAACTCCAACTTTTCCACAGGGTTCATAGGAGAGAACTGGATGGATTCTTAAAGATCAACTGCTCTGACTACAATCACCATCCCACCAATCACCAGAGCCAGGAATTTAAAATGATGCCCTCTGACTCACAACTGGATGGAAAGAACGTGGGATGTAAGGTCAAGAGACCTGTGTTCAAATTCTAGCTGTGCTCCCTACTCTCTGTATGGACTTGAGCAAGTCACTTCCCCCTGGGCCTTGGTTTCTTCATCTGTAAAATGAAGTGTTTGGATTAGTTGATCTCCAAGGCTCTTTCCAACTTGAGATCCTACAATCCAGGAATTCTGAATCGAGCGCCCACCCCACCGCCTTCCAAGCATCTCAGTGCAATGGCGAGACCTCTGGCCTAACAATCAGGATGTCTAGGGTACATCCCCAGAGAACTCTGCCATTGATTTGCTGTGTGACATCTCACTCCCCATCTCTGGGCATTCATTTTATCCTCTATAAAACTGGGATAATAACATTTGAGAGGTAAGGCAATAATGGAGTGAGAAGAGAGCTGGATCCAGGGTTCAGAAATCTGGGTTTGAGTCCTGGCGCTGACCTGGTGTGTGATCTTGGACAAGTCATGTCCCTTCTCTAAACCCTTAAAGAACTACATAAATAACCTATTGCTCTGTAGTCTACAAGGTCAGGAGGGCATGAACAGACTTCAATACTTCTCATCATGGTGAGTATTCACTCCCTCTATTGGTGTGTCTCCCCACTGATCCTCACCCCAGCACCCTGTGTGGCTCTCATCCATGTCTTCCCCTAAACCCTATACTCTCCCCAATTCCTAAGGCCTTCCTCTTGTCCTTTGTCCATTTCCTGACTCCCAGTGTACCACCCCATCTGCTATCCCTCTCTCCCCATTTCAAAACCATTTCCCTCCTTCCAAAAGATCATAGGAGAATCAGCATGGCAAGAAAAGAGCTCCCACTTTGGAGTTCTTGAAGTTGAGGAATTCATGTAGTCACATGAAGGCATAGAGTATCAGGCTTGGAAGGGAATTTAGAACATAGGGTGCCAGAGCCAGGAAGGAGCTGTGAGCGGCCATCTATATTTTACACAGAGAAAGGAAGGGACTTATCTAATGTGACACAGCAAGTTGGTGGCCAAGCCAGGATTGGAACCCTGGTCTATCTCTTGGCTTGCTCCAAGAACTAGCAGTGGAGAGAAGGGTCTTATCCCTAGAAACCCATCAATGTGGGCACTTTCTCCCACAGTATAAAGCACAGAATCTGTGAGTTGGAAGGGACTTCCCACGCCATTTAGAACAACCTCACCTGAGCAAGAATGACCTCTTTAACTCACCCAACAAAGGGTCATCCAGCTTTAGCAGACTTTCAGTGAGAGGAATGCAACTCTTTTCCACAGGGTGACTGTTCCAATTGGAAGGTTTACCATTTCCTTCTTGTTTTATAGATGAGGAACTGAGTCAAATAGTTAAATGACTTGCCCAGGGTCACACAGCTAGTAAGTGTCTGAGGCCAGATTTGAACTCATGAAGAGTTTTCCTGATTCCAAGCCCAGTGCTCTATCTACTGCACTACCTAGCTAACCATTCCTTTCGAATTAGATCTTTCTGGAGCCATAAAGGATTTCATCATAAGAATCGCTCTACTCATGAAGTCAATTTTGCTTCCCTGAATTAAAATCTATGGATCACCTTGCCAGTTATCCATGGTTTATGCATTTATGTAGAGACATCTGAGGTGATGGGTTTTATTGCTGGCTTCTTTCTTGGTGTGGTAGGAACAATATTCCAACTCCCATGCAATTTAGGCTAATTTTCCCTTTAATAGGTATTGAGATCATCCTAGACACTTGGTTGGCTCAGGAGACTAAAGACTCAGGCTGCTGGCATCACCTCCTGGTCACCTGAGAGCAGAGCAACCACCAGAAGATCCAGGTGGGCTTGGATGCTTGTCTGTGGACCACAAAACTGAAATTTAAGCAAGGGAGTTTGACTCAGCTGAATCAATCCAGGGGGTCCTCGATGTCTACCCCTGCTGAATATCACTTTCTTGCCATCACTAAGTAAATCTTGATTTGTCAACTGTTAGGTGACCTGAGAGTATTTCCTTTTGTTCCATTACTGGACTAAACCAACAGAGTCAGTCCCACCTAGAACACTTGGATTTTGTCTCCTGTGAATTTTTGAGCATTTCTGCTGTTCATCTTCCACCATTATATCTGTTCTCTATGCTGTTGAGCATCGTGGATGGCTACACAGAAGTCATTTTCTCCACCCTTCTTCCTTTTTTAGCTCAAAGCCCTTCTAATTAAACTTGCAAGACTCCAGGTGAACACATCCTCACCAGGTCTTGTTAGAAACACTTCCTCCATGACCAGGAGCCTGACATTCCTATATTTTAAGCAGAGGCCTAAAAATCTTAATTCCATTCTTAGCCACCATTCTCTACCAATTGTTCAATGACTAAATCTGCCCGTCTCTTTTGAAGTCCTTGCATTCTACATGCAACAGGAACAAAAACACCACCAGTGCTCCTAAAATCTTCATTTTCTTGCTCAGTTCTTCATAATCTTTAGCAATACTTCCTAGAGTCCTTCTAGCGATATTGTTTGCACCAACGTGAATCTCTAGAAGTGAGTCATCATCGCTGGGTTTGACAAGTCTTGGGAGGGAGGTTCTCTGACATGACTTGGCTGCATGCCCTGGAAAGGCAGCAGATCTTATTATTGTTACTATCAGGTCGACAAATAGCTGCCTTGGTATCCCTTAGTAGGGGGTCATAAACAACCATTATTCAGTTCTTATTGACCCTTATTAGATGATGTCTCAACTGATGGAATCTGTGGAGACATGTCATCACTCCTGGGAACACAAGCAGCTGTTTTTCCTTCAGAGAGCAGCCTTCTCTTCTTCAGAAATAGCCTCACCTCCCTTCCTAAGCTCCAGTCATTGGCTGGTCCTTCATCCTCTTCTCTCCATTACATTCTTCCACTCTTCAGTCTCCCCTCCTAGATCAGAATTTCCCTTGGTCTCTTCAGACTCTTTTTCTTCTTTGCTTTTATAATGAAGCCCTTCTTCCTTTTTTTTTAAAAGGAACACTTCATTCTTCCTGATAGTCTGGAAAGTAGAACGATATCTCTTGATCCACTGTATCCTCTCTTTTAGGAGGAAGACCAGCCTGCACTTTGAGCAGACATATTGCATACTCCATGCAATTCACTGCAAATTCTCCCCATCCTCCATACTTGATGGAAGTGAGATCCTCATTCTTTGTTGTTCCTCCTAATAGCTCCCCTGAAGAACTCAAGTTGTGACATTTGTGGCCACATCCTCCAATGTGGCTTCTGTAGGGAACTTGCCCACCATGTTGGAGACTTTTCTTTAGATTTTTTTAAACATTCCTTGGAGAGTAGTGTGGGATTTGGGGTATCTATTATTATCCTTTATTTTTACTACATTGCTGATCCATTTCTTTTTCTAATCATATATTTCCTTGATGATTGACCTTATGCTACCTCTTTGCCTAGAGTCAGCTTTAGAAGTACATTGGGGACTACTTTGTGTTTCTCCACTACCTTAGGATCACCCACAACTTGGGTTCTTCAAAATGTGTATGTTCACCAACCTAGAAGAGTGTTTCACACACATTAAAAACCTCATAGTATTTGTTAGCTTGAATTTGAACTTCAGGACAGGCCCTGTGAGGCAGAGCAATAAAGTATGGTAACACCCATTTTGCACAAAAGTTGAGTGACTTACCTAGGTTCTTTTACATTTGAGAGTGTAAGTAGATCTAGGGCAACAACTCAGTTGTGTCATTTCCTTCTATCCAGGGTATTTTTCATTGCACCACACTCCCTCTCTTTCCTAACAAGAGGGACCCTCTTTCCTCTGAAAAACTTTTATTCTCTGTATCACTCACTGAGAAACTAATTCAGTTCAGTCCTGTGATATTCCTATTATTATCATTATTATTATTATCTCTAGGAGAAAATATGATGTGCAACCCAAACTGCTCCAACTTAAGTTTTTTAAACAAACTAACACCATCCAAAATTTGGAAATAGATAAAGGAATATATATTGACATAGATAGACTATCACCATTTCCTAAGGAAGTTTAACCTATTTAACTTGTTGCCACAAGGACAAAAGAACCTAGAAACTGCCTCAATGGACAGATGCTTGATCTTGCTGCCGAGAGAAGAAACATAATAGCCAAGGACAACACCAATCTAGAATATAAAATAATTTATATATCTTATGGAGGAGAATATTGGAAGATTATTAGTAGTATTCCTTCATGAAATAAGAAGCAGTGGCAGTGAAAATTAGTTTGTAGAAACCTTAGCATGTGGCCTGGTTAAATTACATCATTCCAAAAGCAGTTAAGGATAAAACTGGAAGGAAGGTCAGATACCAAAAATAGAAATGATCTATAAGATTTCTGTGATAAACTACTTTCAACATCACTGATGGTGGAGGTGCCATATTCAGACTCAACATTACAGTGACTAATAGAGTAAATGTACCTATAAAATAGGAATAATAATAACACCTATCTCCCAGGGTTATTGTAAGAATATGATGAGCTAATATTTGTACTCCGCTTTGCAAACTTCCAAGTGCCATATAAATGCTAGCTAGCTAGCACTGGTGGTGGTGGTGGTAGTAGTAGTAGTAGTAGTAGTAGTAGTAGTAGTAGTATCATCATAGATTTAGAGCTTGAAGGGACCTTGGAGGCCATCATACCCAGCGCCTTCATTTTTCCAGATCAGGAAATTGAGGGCTGAGAAAGGTTAAGTTATTTGACCAGGGTCACACAGCTTTGGAGTAAATGAGGAAGGATTTGAACTCAAGTCTCCTAAATACAGCACTCTACCCACCTACATGGGGAAGTAGAGAAAGAACTAATCTTAACATCTTAGAAAGAAAACAAAGATGGAACAAGTAACGAGGGTGGGCCAAGTTTACACAACAGATGTCCAAGCTGCAAGTGACAGTTTTAAGGGGATCAGAGAATCAACTCTTAAGATATCTGAAAGAGGAGAAAACACCAAATGAATGGGAAAAAAAACAACAAAAACCAAAAAACAAAAAAGCTCACAGATGGTACTATTGCAGAAAAAAAAAAAGCAATCAAGAAGATATTTTCAAAAACCCTACCAATCCATATGTTTGCTTTCTCATCTCAACAAAATCTTTATGAGAATAATTTACACATATATCAAGGGCATCCTTGATGAAAATATGAGAAGGGAACAAACAGCCAGGCTTTCGTAACTGAGAATCTGCAGCAGACCACACCCTTCCTTCCCATCACACAGTTGACTGAAAGTTGTGGAGAATCTAAGATCCCACAGGGCTTACTGCTTGTTGACTGTAACAAATAATTTGATTTGGTAGCACGAAATGCAGCTGTAGAGGCCGTCTTCTAGAGCGTCTCCCGTTTTAGGCGGGGGTTAGGGGCAGTTGTTCACGGTTTGGTCCAGGCCTGGGATTTCAACAGTCTTGGTAATTCCTAGAATACACATTCCCTCTACTGAAACAGATGGGCAGCTCTTCAGAGACTTCTCATCGTAGAGAGCTTTGCCCCTGGAGCTGAGCGGGTGTGACTTGTCTGTTGACCCCAGGCCTTCCTGACTCCATGGATGACTCTGTACTCAGATACAAGGTTATCTCCCTCCATGTGTGTGGTTTTGGTGCAGGACCGGTGATTTCATGGGAACTCCCTAGAAGGAAACTTCCTCTGCCAATATGCGCAACCCGCCCCACAACTTAACATCTTGGAGAGCTGCCTAGGACACAGAAAAGTTAACTGACTTGCACATACCATAGGGTAAGGCAGGACCAAAAGTCTTGTCTACCTGTTGTAGAAGCTAGCTCTCTACTATACCAAGATGGCCTCTTCTCCTGTGTTAAGATCATAAAATATTTCATGACAGACATAACAACAAAGATCACTTTATTTGATGTTTCTGAAGGCTATAATTTTCACCAAGACTTTCTTCACAAGACCTCTATGATGAAGGTAGAACAAATATTGTTCCCATTTTACAGATGAGGAAACTGAGTCTCGGAGAGGGAAAGTGACCTGTTGAAGGTTACGAACTACTGTCAGAGCCAGGATTGGGACCTGTTGACTCCGAGTCCAGAACCCTTATAATAATGACATGCTATATATTATAATATACTATAATGATAATATGCTATATACTATATTCTAACAGTTGACTATATTATTATAACAATATATTAAGCTGCCTCTCTCCAAATGTGTTAAGCACCTTCTGTATGCAGGGCGTGATCCTAGTTGCAGGGAGACACTCAAAATTTAAAAAAAGGTGCAGTTCCCGTTCCGATGGAGCTCACAGTCTGAGATGGGAGTGAAACATTCAGAGAAGAATGAATTAATAAAGCATAAGAGATCATAAGAGTAATGCACAGTATTATGTGGTGAATGCATGAGCATTGTGGTCTTGACCTAAGGTTTATCACATCCTTGTCTTGCCCTTGTCCTTAATCCCATTGTGCAAATCCCTCAGCCTTTCTGGACCTCATCTGTAAAATGCTTCCTCTGTTTTCTCATCTATAAAATGAAGGGGTTAAATGGCATAGCCTTTAAGGTCCCTTGCTCTTGGGGTGCAATATCTGAAGGGTCATGATGGGGAAGAGGAATTAGATTAGACTTCTTCTACTTGACCTCTTGTCAAGTACTAGATGAGTTATGGGGTGATAGCAAACTGGTACCCAATAGGAGAGGGAGGTTTCTCACAAAATGAACCATTCAACAATGGAATGGGTCACCTATCACTCATAGTCTTTAAGCAGAAATTGGATGGCTCTGTGTCAGGGATGCCATAGAGGAAATGACTGCAAAGGGAGGTGACCTGTGAAGTCCTGGGTAGGTCTGAGAAGCTGCGATTCTACAATTGATGACAGTTTAATGGACAGCAAGAGAAGCTAAGGACCTTGGTGGAGGAACCTCCTGCTAGGGATAACCCCAGGGTGTGCTCGGTCTGCCAAGGCCAGAGGCCCAGCAGAATCCTGGAGAGCTCCAGCGCTGCATTACGGCTGATGATAGAGTGACGTGATTCTGGCTGGAAACAAAAATGGGTCAACTTGGTGACATGGAAAGATTACTAGGTTTAGAGTCAGATGGCCTAAGTTCAGATCCAATCTCTTCCACTGGCTATGGAACCGTGGGCAAGTCATGGCACCTCTTTCATCCTCAGTTTCCTCATCTGTAAAAATGGGAGGCTTGACTAGATCAAGGGTTCTTAATATTTTGCTGTATCATGGACTCCTTTGGAAGTCTCATGAAGCCTAGGAACCCTTCTAAAAATAATATTTTATAGTTAAATAGTTTACATTTACATTAAAATATATTTACATATTATATTTGATATAATATATAAATATATTTGTGTATGAGTATATTATATTAAATATATTTGTATTATATTTAATATGATATGCTAAATATATTTTATATAAATACATGTATACATTATGTTTAACACATTATACGAAATATATTTAAATATGTTATGTTTAAAATAAAATCCATAGAATCACAAAGGAATCCAAACATATTGAAATATAGTTATAAAAATTTTTTAGTCTATGGACCTCAGGGTTAGATTCTCTTCAAAGTTCTTTCTAACTTTAAACCCAAGACCCCATGTCACTAAGGTCCATTCTAGTTTGGACATTCCGGGTTCTAAGATCCCCCCCAGCCCAGCCTTAATTTTTTCATGCTCTATAGAATAGCTCTGGTCCCTGCCAGAATTCAATGACGTGGCCCAATCCACGGATCTCCCAGCTCTGGCATTCTATGTTTTAAGGTCCCTCCTTTAAATCATAGTTTTAAATCACCTCTACTCCAGCAAGGACAGGTTTAGTTGTAGAGGAAAGTAAACCTGTGTCGTTAGATGGTTGCCTGTATTTCGTTAACAATGGCCCAAATTGGAGGCGCTTGAAGTAAACACAGCTGTCTCTGTTGGAATTATTGCACTTTGAAGTAAATGGATGAATATTTGAAATAATGCATGTCCCCATATGAATATGAAAATATTCAAATAAACACACTCGGAGTTTTGGGTTCATGCCAAGTATGGAGACTGGGATTTGAATTTCAAGTCACGTATCCATCTAATCACAGCAGACAGCAGCGCACACACATACACACTCGTACACACACACATACACACATTCCTGTCCAGGTGCAATCAGAGACCCAATACTTGTCTGTTTTCCCCAGAAATAATGAAAACTATAGATATGAGCAGACTGATGGTGGATGGTGTTGGGCATTGGGGCTATCGGGAACCACAGAAATTGGCAAAAGGATTGCTGCCCATGATCATCCCCACCTTTGGGAGAACTCAGCCATCCCTCATACCTTGCCTGGCATCCCCCACGCCTTGCCTGGCAGTGGTCCCTGTCCTGGGTTCCTGAGCCAGAAACATATTTCTGTGTCACAACCTAAATTATTGTTTTGGTTTTACCAGCACTAAATTAACCAATTTCACGATCACCAGCGTAAGGCCCTGCTTCGCTGCTGGTATAAACAGTTCTGTTTCTGATCAGTAACACTGGGGAGAGATTGGGGACAGCTCCCCCATCTCACCTGCGGGCCTCAACCCATATTCCAGCATTTGCTTCTCAGTGTGTCTCCGTTTGTAGAAAGGCCCATCAACCTTCTTCTGTTGCTCTTTTGTTCCTTCTCTGGGAAAATGGCTCCCATGGACAGATTTCTCCCCATTCTCTTGCTGCTGCTAGGGTTTTACTCCTCTTCCCCAAGAGTAAAAGGATTCCTTTCATCTCTCCTGTCTTCCCAGATACTTACCCCCCCCTGCCTTTAGAAACCTCTCCTCCCCCTTTGTCTTTTTGTCATACACACAGAGCCCCCAGATTTTTACCTCTTCGGGATTGTCAACAGAATACTTTCCAGCCCAGCCCATAGACAAAGATAGATTGATAGAGTTCCACCACTCACCAAGTGAGCTTGCATACTGTGAGTCACTACTCTCGATTTATGGCTAACGAGAAGGCATGTAGAGGTCTGTGCAGAGATTCAACCTCTGACCAACGGGTGAGTGGGTAGAGGTTGGGTGATGGGAATGTGGGGGGGACACGTATACACAAGTACATTTATAGAAGTAAAAGCAAAGCAGAGACGTTGTGCAGGCTCTTCCCCATACCTGGAATGCCATCCCTCCAGTACCTGGAATGGACCTCCACTTCTTAGAATCCCAAGTTGCCTTCAAAGCTCAACTCTAGGGCCACCTTCTAGCCCTCAGTGACCTGAGTTCAAATCTAGCCTCTGATACTTACTAGTTGTGTGGCACCACTGGGCAAGTTACTTAACCTCTGCCTCAATTTCCTTAAGTGTAAAATTGGGGTAATAACAGCACCTACCTCCCAGGGTTGTTGTGAGAATCAAATGAGATAATATTTGTAAATACAAAATATTTGTAAAGTAAAACAAATTTGCTGATTATGTGCCTAGTGTAGTGCCCAGCACATAGTAGGTGTTCAATAAGAGTTTATTTCCTTCCTTCATACATATATATGTATATAAAATGCACACATATATAGATACACACATATACATATATATATATACACATGCATATATACACATATATTTATACATTATATATGTGTATACACAAAAATACATAGGTATACACATACATAGATGTTTTCTTCCCTGAAAAATGTAAGGTTCTTGAAGTCAGGGACTATTTAAATTTTTTTCTTTTCATCCTCAGCACAGTGCCTGCTATACAGAAGGTGCTTAATAAATGTTTAGAATCATATATCTAAATCTTTGAGGAACCTCAGAGGGCATAGTTTAAACCCTTCATTTTATACATAAGGAAACTGAGGCCCAAGGAGTTTAAATGACTTATTCCAGGTCACAGGGATAGTAAGCAATAGAAGGCAGGATTTGAACCCAAGTCTTCTCATTCTGGAGTTAGTACTCTTTGTCCTGTACCATGAAGATTGATTGATTGAGCTCACAGGCAGTCAAGAGTCAAGAGACCTAGGTTAACATCCCAGCTCTGACATTTGCTAAGTCCTTGACCTTGAACAAGGTCACTTCCTTGCCCAAATCACTTCTCTTCTTGATCCTCAGTTTCCTTTTCTATAAAATAAATGGCTCCAATAGGAAAAAAAAAAAAACAAGAAAACAAAACTGTGGATCTATAAAATGAATGAGTTGGACTGGAAGAGTCCTAAGGTCACTTTCAGTTCTAAAGTCCTTCGCTTCTAAGACTAACTTGGAGAACAGTGGAGGTGATATTTCTACCACCCTGTGCCCTAGTCTGACCACATCTTGAGTATTGTGTTCACTTCTGGGCCCCACATTTCAGGATGGACTTTGTTGAGCTAGAGTGTGTATAGAATGAAGAGAACAGGACAGACTGAAGACCACACCTTCTAAGGACTGATTGCTGCAACAAGGGAAGTTTACCTTGGAGGAAAGAAGATATAAGGGGAAAATGTGGCCACCATCTTTGAATGTCTGAAGAGTTCTTGTGGGGAAGAAGAAGCAAGGAGAGACTACAAGGCCTAGTGGAAAGAGCATAGGACTTTAAAGACAAGAGTTCATGTGCCATCCCTGACCCTTACAAGCTGACAGACATTGCCCAAGTCACTTACCCTCAGAACCTCAGTGTTCTTATTTATATTAATGGGACAATAATCCTCTCGCTTATTTTCTACGTATGGTACCAGTGGGCAAAACTATCAGCAGCAGGGAGTTCCAAGTAGGCCGATCTCAGCTTGATGTAAGGATTCCTAGCAATCAAAATTGTTCCACAATAAAACAGACTGTCTTTTGAGATGCTGAGCTCTCTGTCATTGGAGGTGCTCCAATAGATGACGGACTTTTCCATTCAGTTCTC
Source organism: Vombatus ursinus (assembly GCF_900497805.2). Taxonomy (NCBI): domain Eukaryota; kingdom Metazoa; phylum Chordata; class Mammalia; order Diprotodontia; family Vombatidae; genus Vombatus; species Vombatus ursinus. The sequence continues at coordinate 6,988,714 of NW_020954596.1, read as the reverse complement.
CTACCCTTCACTTCCTTCAAGGAATGTCTTTAGCGGAATCCTGCCCTAGGAAGAAGGTTGGACCAGATACCCTGTAAGATCTATTCTAACCCTGAAATTCAAAAATGAAGTACTCGGTACTACCAGGAAAAGGCATGGTCATCGTCTGGTGGGCTTTATCAGGAAAGACTTTCTCAAGAAAATGAGTTTTGAGAAAGGGTTTGAAGGCAGTGAGAGACATGGGTTGGCAGGGAGGTGGGGCTTGTATGCCCACTTCGGGGGAAGAAGGGCACATGGCCCTGTGGTAGAAGCAAGAACCAGATTGGGAGACTTGGGTTGGCTAAAGAGGGTCCGTGAGCAAATTTTCAATCTGTCTGCAAGTCTGGGATTGGAGTGGGGGGCAGCCAAGATAAAACCCCATTTATTTTGATGTTGAAAGCCATTAGATACCTTGATGCTGAGGCAGGAATTTAGATTGCCAAGAGCGCAGGAAATCCAAAGTTAGCAACTGCAGCATGTGTCATTAAAGACTCTTGGGTTTGGGAGAAACTGTGCGCACAAGCTGTGATCTCTTTGTTGCTATGGGGACAGGAACCATCGTTTTTTAATTTCCTGACATATGTAATTTAAGCCACAACTTAATCTGACATGAACGAAAGGATCCCCCCTCATTCCTCCTCTTCCTCCCCCAACCCTCCCTGCTCCCCAGATGCTGGCATTGAGCATACATAGCATTCTTGGATTTAAAAAATGATTCCACCCACTGGGAAAACCCTTTCAAAGGGATGAGTTAGTACACAGCACATGGCATGTAGAATTGTAAGGAACAATAGAACATAGAACATAGACTAGGGCTGGGGAACCTGCAGCCTCAAGGCCACGTGTGGCCCTCTAGGTCCTCAAGTGTGGCCCTTTGATTGGATTCAGTCAAAGGTACGCACTTGAGGACCTAGAGGGCCACCTGTGGCCTCGAGGCTGTAGGTTCCCCATCCCTGAATAGACTGTCAAAACAGAAGGAAGTCTTCAAACATAGAACACAGCAGGTCCCAGCTGGAAGGAGACTTAGAACATAGAATGTCAGAGCTGGGAAGAAGCTTAGAACATAGAACAAAGCAGGTCACAACTGGAAAGGGACTTAGAACACAGAATGTCAGAGAACATAGACCATGGAAGATCACAGTCAAAAAGAAAGAAGGAAACAAGAATTATGTGCCAGGCACTATGCTAAGCACTTTACAAGTATTACCTCATGTGATCTTCAAAATAAACCTGGGAGGTAGATGCTATTCTTATCCTTATTTTACAGTTGAGGAAACTGAGGCATTCAGAGGTTAAGTGACTGGCCCTAGGTCGCACAGAGACTAAGTTAATGTTCCAGCTCAGATTATAGGGTCTAAGAGTTAAAAGATATCTCAGAAATTACCTATGCCAGGGGTTCTTAACTTGGGGGTCCATGTACTTTATATATATATATATATACATATATATATATATACACACATACACATACACATATATGTACAGTATTTCAATGGTTTCCTTTGTAATTCTACATGTCTTATTTTACAAATTTAAAAATATTGTTCTGAGGAATACACAGACACTGACAAAGAAATCCAATGACATCCCAAAAATCCAAAAAAGGTTAAGAGTCCCTGAGTCTTAAAGATGGGGAAACTGAGGTCCAGTCCCTGAGTCTTAAAGATGGGGAAACTGAGGTCCAGTGACTAGCCCAAGGTCACAAAGCTAGTAAGTGCCAAGATTCGGGTCTTGAGTCTCTAACCCCAGAAGCAGCTCCCTTTCCATTGCACCAACAGGAATATTTGTGATTTCTGGGCTATCTCAGAGGGAGGATCTGAGCATTCGTAATGCAGATTCCTTGCAACTGTGCAAACACCAGCAATTTGAGCCACGTTTTTTCGGAAATTTGTTGGACTCAAACAAAAGGAAAATGCTTTCAAAGAGAGCTCGTTCCCATTTGCTGATCTGAAGTTTCCCTTTGAAGACCCTGAAATGCTGAGACCCAAATCCCAGCCTAACTTCCCTGAAAACACAAGAGAGAGACAGACAGATAAGGATAGAGAGACAGAAGATGAAGACAAAGTGGGGAGGGGGAAGAGAGAGATAGAAACTGTGAGAGCAAGAAGAAAAGAGAAAGTAGGGAAAAGAGGGAGAATGAAGGAGGAGAGAAAGACAGAGACAGAAACAGAGGGGGTGAGGGAGAGAGAGAGAGAGAGAGGGAGGGAGGGAGGAAGGGAAAGAGGGAGGGAGGGAGAGGGAGAGAGACAGAGACAGAGAGAAGGAAGGGAGGAAGGGAGGAAGATACAAAAGGATGAAGGAGAAACAGAGACAGAGGGAGGAAAAGACACAGAGAAACAGAGGGAGGGAAAGAGAGACAGAAGAGGGGGAGGAAGAAGTTGAGGACAAGGCAGATGACAGGAAGAGAAAATATAGCTGGAGACTATTCTTTAGGGTTAAAGCCCCATCACCCACAAACCTCAGTCTCCCACCACTCTGTGTTCCCCCCATAGCAGAATAGGATGGAAGAATGGGGATAAGATGAACGGCTCAACGTTTTTTAAGCCCTGGATTTGAGGTTTGTCCTGGTGTGTGACCTTGGACAGGTCACTTCCTTTCATGGAAAGCTTTCTCATCTGTAATATGAGAACAAACAATGGCCAGCTACCAGGGTGGGGGTGGGAGGTTGGGGGAGTGTTTATAAACCTTAAGGGTTAAGTGAAAGAGACCACTCAGTTTTTTTGTTTGTTTGTTTGATTGATTGATTTTTTAAAAGCAGTGCCATTTCAGTATTTTGTCAGGGCCAATCCTGGGCTAATTTCCCACCAGTACCAAATAAAATGCTCAGAGGGGCAGAGTCCACTAAGGGAGAGGGCTGAGTCAGTCACAGGAGGTAAGGAGGGGCCTGGATCTTGATGGGGAATGATGGATGAAGAGGATTCAGCTGGGCTTGGGGACTTCATGCTGTCCTGTAGCTCAGCCCTGCTCACCATCCTCGACCTCTTCGTTCACACCATCTGGTGCCTGGAGTCCTGGCGCCCATCAGACCAATGCTGCCCTCTAATGACTCCCTAGCCCAGAGCTGCTCCCTCCCCTCTCACTCCCGCCACCATATTGTGTCCAGTTCTGGCTGGCCCATTTTAGGAAGCACGCTCACAAACTGGAGTATCCAGAGGAGGCACCCAGGACGAGAAGGGAACTGGACCCTTTGCTTCGCACATGAATATCACTTTAAAAAACTGGGGATGTTTGGCCTGAGAAGAAAAAAAAAAAAAAAACAAGATTAGGAGAGGACTTGATCAATGCCATCCAGAGACGTCATGAGGAAAACGGATCAGGTTTGTTTGGCTGGGCCCCAGAGAGCAGAGCTAATGGCAACAGGCGGAAGTTATAAGAAGGTGGAATTCGCTTCCTTTCACGGAGAAACTTCCTAATAATTGGGATTGTAGATCGTAGGTTGAGACCTGGAAAGAGCCTCCCAAGTCATCTAGCACAACCCCTCATGTTACAAATGAGGCGCAGTGACTTGTCAAAGGTCACACAGCATTAGAGCTGCTCTGAAGTGGAAATGGTGGAATTGGGAGAGAGTGAGCTCCCTGTCACTTCAAGCATTCAAGCAGAACTTTCGTACCCACTTGCCAGGGATGCTAGAGGGTCAGTTCCTGCTCAGAGGTGGATTGGATTGTTGTCGGTGGTCCTTCATTTTTGAAGAGGACCAATGACCTCTCAGAGTGATAGCTTGACTTACCTGTGAAATGGATTTAAGTGAGGCAGAACCACACAAAGTCATCAGCCTCACTTTCTCCTCCAGAGTCATCAAAGTCCAGCGGCAGGACAAAGCAGCATGACTGGCGATGGCTCGGGATGCAGTGGATGACCTTAGTGTCTTCTACATCTGACCAAGCTCTAAGCACTCCACAGCACCTGCTTCAGCCCCTACATGGTGGTTGGAACATCGTTCTCATCTGCCCACGCCACCTGAGGAAGTCTTCCCATGCTTGGGGTAGACATCCCCCTAACTCACCAGCTGGTTTGAGGCCTGTCGGTTACCCTCAACCTGGTTTAGCCCATCTGCCGAGATGGTTTTACCGGGGCGTGGTCGCTGGGCCAGCTCCAGCTTCTGGCAGCCACAGGCTGATTTGGGTTGATTAGAGGATGTCTGCCATCCCATCCTTGATTTTCTGTTACCTTACGGCCCATGAGAAGCTAGAGATGTAGATATATTGGAGCAAGAAGGGCCTAAGAGATCATCTGGACCATTGTTGTCAAACTTACATAAAAACAGGAGTCACTAAACCGCGCATACAGATGCCTGAGGGAGGGTACATATTGACTTTAAAAAACACATATTAACACAATTTATGTTCTATTGCATTTTTATTTGTTTTATTAAATATTTCTCAATTATATTTTAATTTGGTTCAGCTGCTACTCCAGGCATGTTGCTTTGACACCGCTGATCTAGACCAACTTTCTTATTTTACAGATGTGGAAACTGAGGCCCAGAGAATGGAGCTGACTTACTTGAGGCCGTCCAGCTGTGTAGTTATAGAACCAGAGCTAGTGAGCTGTTCTCTGGACTCTACGTCCGCCAGAGCTTGCTTCCTTTTCTTTCCTCACTATCAATGCAAGTAGAGAAGGAGTGGGAGGAGGAAAAGGAAGACAACTTACACGTTTGTAGATGCTTTCTTCACAAAACCCCTGTGAGGCAGGTAATGCGGGTAACATTATCCTCACTTTAGAGATGAGGAAACTGAGGCCTAGAGAAGTTATCACACAGTTTGTAAGAAGTAGAGCCAAGGGGCCGCTAGGTGGTGCAGTGGATGGAGCAACGGCTCTGGATTCAGGAGGACCTGAGTTCAAATCCGGTCTCAGACACATAATACTTACTAGCTGTGTGACCCTGGGCAACTCACTTAACCCCATTGTCTAGCCAAAAAAAAAAAAAGTAGAGTCAAGACTCTAGGAAACTAACCCAGGCAGGGTTAGTTAAATGTGCTAAGAGACAGCCCTTTAGAGGCAGCTAGTTGGTGCAGTGGCTGGGGTGCTAGGCTCAGAATCAGAAAGACCTGAGTTCAAATCCAGTCTTAGACATTTCCTAGCTGTGTGACCCAGAGCAAGTCACTTAACCTCTGTCTGCCTCAATTTCCTCCACTATGAAATGGGGATGATAATAACACCTACCTCCCAGGGCTGTTGTGGGAATCAGATGAGACAATAATTGTAAAGCGCTTAGAACAACGTCTATCTAGGTGTTAGCTACTAGTATTAGTTTTTGCCCAGAGTTGGTGCCCTGAGTGCCCTGTTCATTCCCCTGCCATCTCCAGGCACTGACCCTGTAATCAGACTTTGCATTTTGCGATCTTTGTCCAAGCCTGTCTCTGAGCAGATCAGGCTAGGTGCCCTCTCAGAGCCAAACTCTGGGCAAAACAGGTGGGGGGAGGTCAAGGGAGGGGCCAGGTTTGTTCTGTTCTTCTGAAGCAAGTATTGTGTTTGCACAGTCAAGCAAACCACGGCAGGAGAGGGAGCGCTGGAAATCTTGGCTTCTCCTCAGCTGAGAAGGATAAAGGAGGGATTTCAGCCAAGCGAAGGAAAAAGGAAAACAGTGCCATGAAATGACCGGCTCTGAACGGGGCAACCCACAGCGCAGGGAAGAGAGCCTGGCCTGGCAAGCAAGAAGCCTGGGTTCGAGTCTCAAATGACTGACATTCTATGATGCAAGGTCCCTTCCAGTTCTGATTTTCCATGTTCTCAAGTCCCTCCCAGCCCTGACATTCTATGTTCCAAGGCCCCTCCCAGTTCTGACTTTTTATGTTCTAAAACCTGTCCCAGTTTTGACATTCTGAGTTCTAAGATCTCTCCCATATCTGACTTTCCACATCCTCAAGTCCCTTCTAGCTCTGAAATGCTACGCTCTGTGCTCCAAGATCCTTTCCAGCCCTGACATTCTATGCTTCCATGATTTCAGTGTCTCCACCAAACTCTTCGAAAGGTGAGCATTCTAGGCACCAGTTACAAATAAAGATGCTTCCGTTAGAGCCCTGGAATCAGAAAGAGCCACCCATGCCAGCCCCTCCCTCGTTCTTTCATCTTGGGCCGGTGACCTCTGCCCCTCTGTTGGGCCCCAATTTTCCCATCAATTAAAAGAGGGAGATGAATTGGATGTCTCCTCCTGCTCTGACACTGTGTTCGTTTTGTAGGTTTCCTTCCCTCCTCAGCCTCAGTTTCTTTGTTTATAAAAAGAGGGGGGTTCATTTAATGATCTCAAAGGGGCTTTTCATCTCAAACATTCTAAGAGCTCACAAAAAGATTCTCTTTGTTGTTATTCAGTTGCTTTCAAGTTGTGATTCCATTTGGGGTTTTCTTGGCAAAGATACAGGAGTGGTTTGCCATTTCTTTCTCCAGCTCATTGTACAGATGAGGAAACTGAGGCAAACAAGGTTAAGTGATTTGCCCGGGGCTTCATAGCTAGTGTCTGAGGTCAGATTTAAACTCAGGAAGATGTCTTTCTGACTCCAGGCCTGGGCACTTTATCCACTGTACCACCTAGCTGCCCCTCTCCAACCATGCTTAGGGTTTCTTTCTCCCAAGTATTCCTCTATTTGGTACCTATTACTTCTTATCAGACCATTATAGCCTCCTAAGCCCCAACCGAGTGGTCCATCTGACTCCAATGGAGGGGAGAAGAGAAGGAGAAGGAGAAGGAGGAGAAGGAGAAGGAGAAGGAGAGGGAGGAGAAGAAGAGGTGGAGGAGGAGGAGGAGGAGGAGGAGAAAGAGGAGATGGAGGTGGAGGAAGAGGGAGAGGAGAAGAGAGAGAAATTTAAAGAGAAAAATAAACATTTCATGAGATCTAATTTGAGGCAAGCCCCCATACACCACAATCTCACATGTACCCAAGACCAATGGGTCCCTCACCTCTTGGTTAAGATTGGAGCATTATCAGTGGTCTTATAAGAAGTAATAGGTACAAATCTCTGGATTTGGAGTCGTTGACAAGTTTGACTCTTAGCACTGCTACATACTACTTGTGTGACCCTGGGCAAATTTCCTCACCTCCTTTGGCCTCTAGTTTCTTCATCTATAAAATGGGAAAGTTAGACTCAACGCTCTCCAAGGTTCCATGTTTTAAGGTCCTTCCCCCAACTTTCTACACAAAGGTATTGTCAATGGGAGTTCACGGTTCATTAGTCTCAGCTCCAGAAGAAAGTTCTCAGGGTATGTATATGACGGGGGTGGGAGGTGACCACCTCCTCCCCTGAATCATGTTGATCGTACATTTCTGTGACACTGAGATGGGTTTTCATTCATTCCTTCTTCCACCAATATCTCCCCAATGTTGATCATGTTGATCGTACATTTCTGTGACACTGAGATAGGTTTCCATTCATTCATTTTTCCACCAATATCTCCCCAAGGTAGCAGAGGGTGTGGGGAGGGAAAATTGAGGGAGAAGGGGCCTTTCTCTTCTTCCCAAGGGATCCGATGTAGCTCACACTTACCCAGCCAGATTTGGGAGATTGTGTGATCTTCCTGTGGGCTATGTAAGCCCCTATCCCAGAAACAGGACCATGGGATGAAGAACAGAAGACGGTCATCTCATCCAACCCCTTCATGGCAGGATCATGAAACCTATGGACTTGTTCCCAGAATAATATTTTTGAGTGCACAAAATAAAATACACAGGATTACAAAGGAAACCAATTATATTAAAATATAGTTATCAAAATATTAATAAAATAAATTCAAGGACCCCAGGTTAAGATCCCCAATCTAGTCCAACAGAACCTGTTTCTCAGGGAGGGGAAGGCATTTGCCCAAGGTCATTCAAACCCAACTGACTCCAAATTCAGAGCTCTTGTCACCCTATGACAATTGAAAACATTTTTTTTCTTTTGGTGAGGCAATTGAGATCAAGTTATTTGCCCAGAGTCACACAGCTAGTGAGTGTCATGTGTCTGAGTCCGAATTTGAACTCAGGTCCTCCTGACTCCAGGACCACACGTTATGACAACTGCAGAAAACATTATTTTGGGGGTGAGAGGGAGGGTTCCCAGCAAATCAGGCTCATCCTCACATTATCACCCTTCCCAGCAACCCTGAGAAAGGGGGGCTGGATCAGCCATGCCAGCAGAAGACACAGTTTCCGCACCAGACTCATCTCAGTTAATTCTCTTGAGATGTCCCAGAACCCAAAGTCAGGACGGCAAGATAATATATGCAAAGTACTTTACACACCTTCAAGCACTCCAGAAATAGGAGCTATTCCTATCCTGTCTTATTTTGTTTCTCATTTGTCAGCATCAACAATAGCACATCTGAATAGGTCACATTGGAGCTTTCAAAATTGCTTATTATAATTGTCACTTCTGACTCCCCCGCCTTCTGCCAGACAATTGACTAGTTATAGCAAAAGTCAAAACCAACGGCAAACTTGAAGGAGAAAAGTAAGAAAAAGATACAGTGTGCAATTACTATTATTACTATATAATCATATGTAAACCTAAGTACTTATTTTATATAAATGTGAATTATTATTATTAAAAACCCCACCCTTAATATTACTGTCATGAAAAACTCCATCAGCATCTGTACCAGGGGAACCTCTATGCTCTGGCCCAGACCCTGATTGCCCTATAGCTGGTATCACGGTCATTGGTGTTCCCATTCTCTACCAGAGTTCTGGGACTGGGTCTTATTCATCGCAGGACCTGGCTTGGAGTTAAGTATAGCAAGGTGGAAAGTGCATGAGATACCTTGTTAGATGATCTGGGTTCAAATCCTGCTTCTGACACTTACTAGCTGTGTGACCAAGGGTGGGTCACTTTGACCTCTCTTAAACCTCAGTTTCCTCAACTGTAAAATAAAGATAATGGTATGTGCACAACCTGCCTCATGGGGTTTGGTCTGATAATGCACTCAACTGTTTGATAAGATAGTGAGGTCTTTGTCATCAGACTTATTCACACAAAAAACAAATGATCACTTACTGGGGATTTTACAGCGGGAGTTTTATTTCAGGTGGAGGATTGATATAGATGATTTCCAAGGTCCTTTGTCGGGTGATAAGACTAAGTTTCTCCTACTTTGATTCTAATATTATGATACTCCATGACTCAAAGATACTTTAAATCTATGAGTCTGTAATTCTATAATTAAAGATGCGATGATTCTGAGACTTCCGTAGATTGTAAGCTCTTTGAGGGCAGGAATTGTCTTTTGCTTCTTTTTCCATCCCCAGCACTTACCATAGTGCCCAGCACATAGTAGGTGCTTAATAAATATTGACTGACTCTCTAACCCAGTATCCCAGAGTACTAGAGCTAAAACTCTGGACCCCCCTAGGCCCCAGTCTGGATAGTGGGGACTTCTCAATAATTCATACTCTCCATGACTCCCATTTATCCCCATCTGGAGGTTGCTCTGAGAACATCTGAATGTGGCACATTTGAAGTATTCAGTTCCCTTCCTGCAAACATTAGGCTTCCACATTGTTCTAACATAAAGCAAATTTATTATAAGGCATGTGAATCAAAAAGAAAAGCTAAGGGGCATAGGCCTAGGTCTATTTGGCAAGGAAATAGTTGTGAAGCCATCTCCATAATTGTTATTTCTTATTTCCCCCTTTGCCTAGGATGATTTGATCTCAGGCTCCCCCAAATACCTACAACAGCAATAAGAGAAGTCTCAGTAGCCTGAAGGAGTAGCTGGAGGTCCAGGTTCTGTGTTCCCATCTGCTGCTTTCCTCTTTCCCTCTAGGATCTGCTCCCATGGACTTGCCACAATCCCTATCTCCCATACAGGTCTCCAGCACCATCCTAAGGAGACCCAACCAAGCCTATAACTTTACCACACCCATAGCACTGGAATCTCTTGGCCAGGCAGCTGTTGTCTCGAAGCTTTTCCAACCGTTCCTTGGTCTCAACAACCATTCCTCAGCAATCCCAGTTTGGGATTGTTCCTTCTCTTGTTTTGTTCCTGCCTTCTCTTCCTCATGCACCTCCAGCATGTAGCATTATAGGAAAGTAACCTCCTTAATCCTTACTCCACCCCTCACCAAGCCGGGAAGTGGAGGGGAAACCGCAGAAAGCCCAGTTGATTTCCATATTTGTCTATCTCCAAGATTCTATGGAGCTAAGAGTCTAGGATTCTTCTCGGTGTCTATGATGCCGTGACCTCCCCTTCCAAATGGTCTCAGAGATTATGCGCTGGTTCCTTCCTTTCCTGCTTGTGACCTCAGTCCAGTTCAGGGAAGAAGGCTGTTGTCAGAGCTGTCGTCCAAGGGCTCTTGGGTTGACAAGATCATCAGGAAGGGGTCAAAGAGAGAAGACCCCAGGACGAGGTCACCAGTTATGAATGAGAAGGGGCTGGCTCAGGAGCAGGGGTCAGCCAGCAGTGATGGGGAAAGTCATGTATTTAGGTACACTATAGACTCATACTATCTGTCCTCCACTGGGCCCTCGCCATAGAAGAGGAATCTTTGTGTTTGTCCCTAATTGACTCCCTACCACAGTCTTTTTCTCTCCTCTGTCTCTGTCACCCTCCCCTCCTCACTCTTTTCAGCATTGAGCCTCCTCTCCTCTCCCTTTTTCAAAATGATGAAGGACACGCAACAGTACTTTCCTCATCTCCCCTCCCCCACCCCTCAAAACCACTTCTGTCTCCTACTAGCCTTTCCTCTTTCCCTTCATCCCAGAGGATGGGCATCCCCTCTCTTTGCCAAAGCCAACTCCTTCCCTGCTGCCCTTAATTGGGTGCCCTGACTCCCTCCTGCACTCTGTCCATCAAGCACTCTGTCCACGCAGTCACCCTGGTTCAGTCCCCATCAGCTTGTTATGAGAGCCTCCTACCTTCCCAGTCTCCACTGAGCTGCCAAAGTCGTCATCCTGACACACAGAGCTGACCGCATCATCCTCCGCTCAGGAGGCTTCGGTGACTCCCCACTCACTGGAGGATAGAAAACCAAAGCCTTAGCCCAGCACTCAAGGTCTTTTACAATCTGGCTCCCACCGACCTTTTCCATCATATTTCCCGTTACTACCCTTCATGTACTGTCTCTTGCAGTCAGAATGGGCTGGATATTCCAAATTCCCTAATTTCATCCACCCTGCTTCTACTTCCAGGTCTTCACATGTTTGGTATGCACTCCAATCAACTGGAATCTTTCTCATCCTTCAAGGCCCTGTGCAGGAGTCACCTCCTCCATGTGGCCTTTGATAAATCCTTCTCGCCTTGCTTCCCACCTCCAAAGGTTCAAATTTCCTAATAGAACTTTATGTCTCTCCTTTGTCCATATACACCCCCTAGTATCATGCTTATTTGTACCATGACCCATTATCCACCATTAGATTATTAACTCTTTGAGAGAAGAGTCTTTTGTGACTATTCTTTATATTCTTTACATGCAAACACCAGGTGCAGTACCCTGTGTATAGTAAGCATTTAATAAATGCTTGTTACTTGAATTGGGCAGCTAGGTTGCTCAGTGGTTAGAGTACTAGATCTGAAGTCAGGAAGACTCCTCCTTGTGAGTTCAAATCTGGTTCAGACACTTGCTAGCTGTGTGACCCTAGGCAAGTCACTTAACCCAATTTGCCTCAGTTTCCTCATCTGAAAAATGAGCTGGAGATGGAAGTGGACAACCACTCCAGAATCTTTGCCGAGAAAACCCCACATGGGGTCACAAATTTATGAGATCTAGGATTCCAGATAAAGTGTTTCAGCCTTCACCTACAGCTCATGAAAAATATGGTGAGGACCCTCAACACTCTCATAAATTACACATTGTCACCAGAATTTAAAGTGTGCAAAGAAGACCATATTGGGAAAGGGAAATCATAAAACTTCTTGAACTGGAAAAAATAAACACCTTCTCTACTGGTTATACTTGTTTTGAATTTAGAATATTTCTAACTTTAAGGCACATACTCCATAAGTATGTAAGAATTTCCCTTTAGCGAATGTAAAATTGAAAGTGATTAGGAATCTGATAACAATTTAGTCCTTACCACAAGGACTTCTAGCAGAAGAACAGATGTCAGAAACTTGCCTCAAGACCACAGGTAAATTAGTGGTATGGTAGCATCTAAAAGCAGTGGGACAAAAAGCAATTAAGGCCTAACTGCTTTCTCACTTTCTTTAAATATTCTTGTGTTTTTATTAAAATATGTTTTTTGTAGAATCAGACTTGACTGAAAAGATGTCAGAACCTGAGGATAAGATATTTATTCTGGTATTCTACATGGAGAAACAATGTAGTGAGGAAAGAGTATTGCACCTAACAATGGAGGACCTAGGTCTCCCAGCTCTAGATCCTATGTGGTGATACACAGTGAGCCACTGGGCAAACCCTAAGGAGCCTGGGAGAGGAAGGTCAATGCAGCAGAATGTGGAAGAGTCCAGTGTTTCAAGTTCAGCTGTGGCCAACCCATCTTCCTTCTCTTTTCTTAAAGGTTCATTTCTTTACCTTTCAACTGTCTGACTCTGAAACCAGCCTGTTCTGCAAACTCCCTGAGTAGGAGTGGGAAGGTGCCTAAGAAACGGTTCCCATGGTGGGACAAGAAAGGGATTAGGGCTTCAGGAAGGTCTCTGGGCCCCAATCAGCCTCAATTCAAATGCATACAGATGGTCCTCCCATGTTTGTTATTAGTGATCTTGTAGAATAATAACACCTATCATTTCTAGTAATAATCATAGCTCACATTTATGTAGTCCATTAAGGCTTGCAAAACATTTTACATATACTATCTCATTTGAGTTTCATACTATCTCATAACAACTTTGGGAGGTAGGAGTTATTATCATCCCCATTTTACAGATGAGGAAACTGAGGTCAAATGACTTGCCCAAAGATTCAGGGAGAAGTGACTTGCCCAAGGTCACAAAGCCAAGAAAAGTCAGAGCTGGGCTTCAAACCAAAGTCTTATTTTGATATCCAGTACTCTTTCTCTTAAAAATTTTTTTTAAATGAACAAAAATCTATTTTCTCTTCTTCTCACTTCTCCCCCACTGGGGGAAAAATAGGAACACAAAACTCTTGTAACAAATCTGCATAGTCAAGCAAAACAAATTCCTGCCATCTAATGTTTATATTGCTTCTCAAGACATTGCTCCAGTCCCACTTGCTTCCAGAAGCCTTCGTTGGCCTGAACAACACTGACTGTCTGCACCAAATGGTTTGGCACTTAGCACGAACACTCTGCTATTGCACGGGAAAGTTCTCTCACCATTAGAGTTCTGCTTACCAGACTGGGAGCTCCCTGAGAGCAAAGAGGATGTCTCCTCCTGCTGGCTTTCCTCACTATGAGGTCAGGTGCAAGACTGGCCACCTCAAGAGGCTCAGTAAACAGGCATTGATTGATATGGGGCCCAATGGACCGATAGAGCCCAGAGTGGGAGAACTCTTGGATGACAATGGTGACCGTCTAGCACTGACATCTGCTTTTTAGCATTATCCACTCTCAGGGAGGTTGGGAGGGGGAGGGCTCCAGGGGGCAGGGTGTGGCCTGAGAATCCTCCTTTGTTGCCTTACTCTCCAATTGCTTTATTCATCTTCTCTTATTCTCCCATTTGTCCATTCCATAGGTTGAACTTGTGCATCTCACTTTGTCTAGAGTGACTATTGTGTACATGGTATGCAATAATAATAATCGACATTTATCTAGTGTTACAAACTTTGTAAAGCACTTTATTTTCATTTGAGCCTCACAACTCTGTGATATGGGTTCTCAGATATTATTGCCTCCATTTCACAGGTAAGGAAATTGAGTCCCACAGCTAGTGTGTCAAAGGCAAAATGTGAACCCAGATCTTCACTGTGAGTCAAGCTCTCATCAGTGATGGAGCGTACTAGACCAGACTGAGTTTCAATCCACATTACTGGACTGGGTCTGTATCAATCTTTTTTTTAATTTTTAAAATATTTTTGTTTAAAGTTTTGCATTCTAAATTCTATCCCTCCCTCACTTCTCCCCTTCCTGAGACAGTTAGCAATCAGGTATAGGTTATACATGTGCAATTATGTAAAACATTAGCATATATATCAATCTTTCTTAACCTGGGGGCCATGGATTTGTTTTTTTTTAATATGTTGTATATTTAATAGGAATGTGAATGTAGAGCCTATATCAGATCGCACACGGTCTTGGGGAGAGAGGGAGAGAAAATTTAAAACTCAAAAGCTTATGGAAGTGAATGTGGACAACTAAAAATAAATAAATTTTTAAAAAGAAGATAAGAAAATTTTGAAAAAAATTTTTTGATAACTGGATTTGGTTTCCTTTATGATCCTATGTATTGTATACATTTAAAAACATTATCCTGAGAAGGGGTTCATAGGTGATCCCAGATATGTCAAAAGGAGTCGATGACCCAGATAAGATTAAGAACTCCTGCTGGAGATAGCTCATAAGCTGAGCCTAGCTTAACTAGGAAGAAGAGATGGGGTTAAAGGTGCATGCCTTTGGGTAATGGCCCAGCATTTTCAGTGATTCCAAGATCACAGATTTAGAGCAGGAAGAAACCACTGGAACCACTGGGTCCAATCATCTCATTTTACAGATAAAGAAGCTGAGTCACAAAGAGATCAAATGACTTGCCAAGGATCACCTAGCTAGCAAAAGTCTGAGGGAGAATCTGAACTCAATTCTTACTGACTCTAATCTTCCAAGCCATGCCACTACTGAAAAAGGCATCTCTGATGTAAGTATTCCTCAGGTAATGTCATTCAACGGTGGATCACAGAACACCATTAGAAAAATTATGTTGGTCAGTGGGTGAAAGACAGATGGTGAATGTTATGGTCAAGTCATCATTGGTGACCTCCCATGTCAGATATGGGAGGTCACCAATGATGACTTGACCATAACAAAGAATGTCAGAGACATGGGAAGGATCTATTTGACTGGTGAAGGAGATAGTCCAATTGTGTAGGAAGAAAGAGGGTCAATGGTGGACTGCCCAATCATTGTGCCCACATCCATAAAGTATTAAAAGATATAGAGATGGGTCTCTGCCTTATTGTGTAGACCATCTATGGAGGTCTTATGGAAAGGTGCAGACAAAAGATGCATAAGGAGGAGAAGGTGGAGATAGGTAGCAATCTGCACCAGTGGAGGGACCCTCTATGCTGATGTAATCATGAACACACTTACATATTTGAAGTTGATTCTATAATCATTCTAGCCTGGGAGTTATATTTCTCCATTGCCTTCCTTGCGAGCTCCCTGAGGTTGGAACCGCTCTTACCTCCACCTGGCACCCTCACATCACAGTCCAGAACAGGACTGGGCATCATTGTGCTGAAGTACCCTGCATAAAAAACCAGAAGACCTGGATTTGATACCAACTCCACCATGTATTAGCTGTGTGACTCTGAGGAAGTCACTTACCCACTCTGGGGCTCTGCTTTCTCCTTTGGAAAATGAACCGGTTGCGAAGCATTGAAATGAGCTGCTTGAAAAGATCTCTAGATGATCTCTAAATCCCCTCCCGGCTCAAAACACTATGATTCCTTGGGTCCATCATACATCCACAATTAATAACCAACTCTAGTGTCATGGCATCCCTTGCCCAAAGTTGAGCTTCATGGCACAAAGTCTTACTTTCCAAGGGACGCAGATGAAAGCCTTGAACCCTGAAGGGACCACTTGGTTTACTTTCTGCTGGTTTTATGGCCCTCTTTTTTTCTAAGATGAAAACTGCTCTGTTTGTGAATGGGGGGAGTTGTGGACCCCAAAAGATCAGCTAAAGGGGGAGGCCAGGACGCTAGCTAGCGCCCCTGGGGTCTCGGCTGATCCGTCTCCAAATCAGAATGGGACAAAGGGAGTTAACAAAATCCCCCCATAAGCCTGATACCATGAAAAACCTCTCGGTCATTAAAAATCCATCTCCTGCCTCTTTGAATGGCTGCTCAGGCAGCGGTCATCCCTGGTGTATTGTTTCTCTTTCTAAGGCTCTGTCATAGAGCTGGGGGCAGAAAAGGGGGAGGGGGTTGGAGCTGGGATGTGTTGAGGGGGGAGATGTAAGAAGGAGATATTGGGAAAAAGGGGGAGATAAATATTTCACAATGCCAACATCCTCCCCCTCCCCCCCCAAAAAAATCAAACAGCTCTCTCAGGCCTAGAAACTGGGTGTGTGTGTGTGTGTGTGTGTGTGTTTTTTTTTTTTTTACCGAAAGCACTCGACACCCAGCCCCAGCTGCCTTCAGTGGGGGCTGCTATTTCAACACAGCCGGCCAGTTCATTATCGTCTGTGTTTCTCTGTCCTCCTTTGTAAACCCACTTCAGCCCGGGATGGAGACATTCACAGACCTGCCGGGTCATTCCAGCTCATCTTTCCCATGACACTCGGGCTCCTTACCAGCCCTGGGCCCCCCTGCCCGGTTCCCCTAGTGAATGGAAGCATTACCCTCTCCCCCACCCCCACCCCCCTCTTTTTTTATTTGGCTCTAACAGCACAGTTTAAATACAGACAGTATGACAGATGCGTGGTGGCGTTCTCAAATAGAATAATGCCTGGGACTGTGGGCGGAATGTTCAATGTACCATACGCCGGCCCTTGGGGGGGGGGGGGGGGGGGGAGTTTAAAGTGCCCCCCCCCGGGCCCTGGGGGGGGGGGGGGAGGTTTACAGAGAACAGCCCCAACATGCTTAGGGGAGTTATACCAATGATTAATTTCTCCTGCTGGTCAAAGGTTCAGACCCTTATAATAGTTTCCCAAGGCGCGTTGACTGTGACAGATTTTTAAGAAACAACTCCAGAGGAAGAAGGAATTGGAATCCTAAACTGAATTATAGTATGCTTGGCCGGCAGTTGCTAGGGAACCCCTGAAGTCGGGCAGAAAGTTCCTGGTGCCTTCTCAGGGTTTATTTGAAGACTGAGAAACTCTGGCCCCGGTGGAATGCAATTGAGTGGGGATGGGGACACGGATGGGGGCGGGGGGTGACAGGAGGAGATGGGGCAGAGCTGCACGAAGCAGATATGACAAAGCAACCTGTTTGATTAAGTCATCCACCCCCTATGGCCGGGTCCTTGGAAGGAGTCGGCAGATCTCAGTGCATGCTTTTTGTCTTGGAGGAATTGTAGCCCGTGTAGCTTTGCCCTAGTTTCTGAGCCAAAGGGAAGTTTGATTTTTGAACAGAGTGAACACCAGAGGTGTCCTGTCGAATCCGTGTCAGTAACAGGCCCTGGACGAGCCGGCTTCTCACAAGAAAGGATTCAATTATTGTGGAGATGGCCCAGTGCAAAAGCCCATCTGAGAAAAACTCAGGGAGTCACAACTGGCCAAGGCACAGATAGTCTGGCCTTTCCAGCTGCTGGCTGACTGGGGGTCCCATGGACGCCTCAGGACCAATATGTCATCATCATAGCTGACATCTATACAGAGCTTGTCATAAGAAGTGCCTCCCTAAGCTGAACTCTAACTCGTCCTTCTTGGTCACCTTTGCCTGGTTTTCCTGCAGAATGCAATAAGGTGGCTCAATTACTAGAATGCCAAGCCTGGAGTCAGGAAGACCTGAGTTCAAATCCAGCCTTAAACACTTACTAGATGAACCTGGGCAAGTCACTTAACCCTGTTTGCCTCAGTTTCCTCATCTGCAAAATGAGCTCGAGAAGGAAATGACAAACCACGCCAGTATCTTTGTCAAGAAAAGCCCAAACGGGGTCATAAAGAGTCAGACACAACTGAACATTATTGAAAAGCTAAAAGTCCCGTAAGTGTGAGTATCTCTCAAGATTCTCTCCTCTGCTTCATTTGTTCTGTTTCTTGGTGTTCTCATTCACGTCTAGGGCTTCAATTACCTGCCCTGTGCAGGTGGCTTCCCAATCTCTATTTGCCACCATCTCCTCTCCCTTGGGCTCCATTACGCCTTCTCCAGCTCCTCCTGTCTGCTGGACAGCTCCAGCGAGGATATCTCACCAGCACCTAAACTCAAGGAATGCTAGAATGACTTCATCATCTTTCCACTTAACCCACTTCTCCCCCAAACAGGATCACCACAATTTCCGGGCATCCTCAGAAGTCTCCTCAGTCACAAAGCATGCTATCCATGGGTCACAAAGAGAATTCTGCTCAACTTAGGGGAGGTTGGATATGATCAATAAAATTTCATGGGGAGGATCCCAAGAAGCAAAAGAATGGAAAAAGAGTATTCCAGCCTGGAGTTGGAGAGATGAGCAAAAGTAGAGCTTGGTATGTCTGCATCCCACGTCCGAAGCCACACTGGAAGATCTGAGAGACAGGGCACTAGACTCAGAGTCAGCAGCATCTGCATTCAACACTTACCAGCTGTGTGACCTTGGGCCAGTCACTTAATTTCTCTGTGCCTCAGTTTCCTCAACTACAAAATATGTATGTGGGGGGAGGGAACTCAAGGGCCTCTAAATTCACTTTTTAAATTTCTAAATTTATAATACTATAACCTGTTAGAGGCAGTTAAGTGGTGCAATAGATAGAGTAGATTAGGTCTAGTAATCAGGAGGACCTGAGTTCAAATCTGACCTCACACACTTAATAGCTATGTGACCCTGGGCAAGTCACTTAACCATGACTGCCTAAAAAAAAAAACTATGACCTGTCCAAGGATAAAGCAAATGACATTTTCTTATATATATATAAAATCTCCTGTATATGCTTAGATATGTACATGTTGTCTCCACCATTAGAATGTAAGCTCCTTGAAGACAGGGACAATTTCATTTTTGCCCTTTTGTCCTCAGCACAGGACCTGGCACAAAATAAACACTTTAGTTTCTTAATTAGAAAACAGAATGTCAGAGCTGGAAGGAGCCTTAGAGACCACTAGCCTGCACTGGTCAGGTCTTGAACTGGAGTCCTCTGACTTCACATCTGAGCCTCTTTCCTCTACGTACTTACCTGAAACTGATCTCAGACCTACTTCAAAATTTGCCCTTGTCCCATACCTGCCCCCATACCTTGTCCTTTCATACCTGTGCCCCATAACCAGCTCTGCCAGAGTGCTGGGGTCACGGGGCAGCTAGGTGGTGCAGTGGATAGAACGCTGGCCCTGAAGTCAGGAGGACCTGAGTTCAAATCTGGCCTCAGACCAAACTGACCCTGGGCAAGTCACTTAACCCCGACTGCCAAAAAAACAAAAACAAAAACAAAAAGACAAAAACAGAGTGCTGGGGTCAGGGCTCCAGCTTCTGGAGACATCGGGAATCAGTCAAGCCCCCACATGAAGTCTTCCTGACTTCAGGCCCAGCATTCTATCCACCGCACCATGCAGCTGCCCAAATTAGATTCTAGGAATCCCTAATGTCATAGGTGCCACAGCTAGGAGGCCTAGTGGATAGAGCCCTGAACCTGGAGTCAGGAAGACCTGAGTTCAAATCCAGCCTCAGACACTTACTGGCTCTTGACTCTGGGTAAGTTAACCCTTATTTGCCTCAGTTTTTTCATCTATAAAATGAGAGTGATAATAGCACCTGCCTCCCAAATGAAATAATATTTGCAAAGTACTTTGCCATCCTTAAGGTACTACAGAAACGTTAGTTATTATTATAGGATAGAATGTGAATCTATATGACCTAGTTTGTCATCCCAGTTCAAACACTCCCCTTCACCCTCCACTTCACAGGTAAGGACCCAAAATGCAATTGAGAAAAGTCACTTGTAGTCCTATGGGTCATAAGTAGCAGAGCCAGACCTGGTATTCTATTGCTCTGGGCTTCCTCTTGGCTAAGAAAAGGTATTTTCCTTGGACTCCAGTGGCCTGAGCTGGGGAGGGGGGGGGAATCCCAGCACCATTGCACATACATCAGGCCAGGCAGCTCCTAACGGAGAGGAAGGAGGAGAAGGAAAGAGAACCCGAGCTTCAATTTTCTCCCCATCAACCAATCAACCAGAAATCATTACCCCTGCCTCCTCCTGAGATACCATGAAAATCAGGCGAGAGAAGGACGGAAAGGTAGCATGCTGTCACAGCATGATTGGTAGCTATGGAGTCAGAGAGCCCCAGTTCAAAACTAGCTTCTTTGACTTTGAAGTTCGTTAGCTTTTTTTTATGGCTAGGCAATGGGGTTAAGTGACTTGCCCAGAGTCACACAGCTAGTTAAGTGTTGTGTCTGAGGGTGGATTTGAACTCAGGTCCTCCTGACTCCAGGACCAGTGCTCTATCCACTGCACCACCTAGCTGCCTCAGTTTGTTACCTTCTTGACCCTGGCTAAGTCAATTAATTTGGGGAGGGGGCCTCAATTTTCTGAGTAAAATGAGGGAGCTGTTAGTACAGGTGACCTCTGAGTTCAGCTCCAGATTTGTGATCTACGATGTAGGATCTATGTTCTAAGTACCATGGAGATGTGAGGGAGGGATGGAGTGGCTGCATTCAGTTGAGACTTAAGGAAACCCTAACACACACACACACACACACACACACACACACACACACACACACACACCTCGCTGGGCCACCAAAATGCAAATTATGGTCATGATCCCGGGAAGGGAAACTTCAGAACCTCTGGGCCCAGAGCCCTCTCCCATTCACAGGGACACTCAGAAAATGTTCCAGCGCCTTGATGTGTCCCAGCGGCCCCTTTTTAAAAGAGGTCTCCGGCGGCCAAAAAACCACATGAGTTGCCTTTCCTACACTTGGGGTTTGGGAGTCTGTTTTGCCAGAGCTCAAACCCGATTGAAAGCAGGAGGCTTTGAGGTTGGGGAGGCAGAGTGTGGGTTGGAAAGAGAATAAGGAGTTGGGAGACCTGGGCTTCCAGTCCACACTCAGTGATTAATGCACCGTGACCTTGAGCAAGTCACTTGGATTTGGTTCCCTTCTCTGTACAAAGAAGGGCCTGCTCTAGACCATTTCTTAGGATTCCTTAGGATTAGAACCTTCTCTGTAGAGTATCTTCCAATTTTGACATGAGGGAGTAGCAGATAAGGACCAGACCCTGGGCCTTGGAGCAGAAATTCAAGAACAAGGCCCAGCTCTGCTGTTTGACCTTCAGCAAGCTTCTTAGGTTTAGAAACCCAGACTCAAACCCTAAATTTGCCTCTCTGGGGCTCCGCTTTTCCCCATGTGTGAGACGAAAGTAATAAATACTTAGGATCATAGAATCATAAAGCAAGAGCTAGAAGGAACCTCAGAAGACATTTAGTCCAATGCCTTCATTTTACAGATCAAAAAACTGAGTCCCAGGGAGGTTAGATAATAATAGTGAAAATGTATACAGTGCTTACTATGTGCCTGGCACCAGGCTAAGTGCTTTACCATTATTATCTCATTCAATTCTCAAACAATTGTAGGAGGCAGGTGCTGTTATTATCCCCATTTTTCAGATAAGGAAAGTCAGGAAGACAAGAGGCCAAAGAACTTGCCCCAGGTCACACAGCCTGTAAGCATTTGAGGCTAAATTTGAACTCGGGTCTTCCTAATTCCAGACTCAGCACTCTATCCTATGAGACACCTAGCTGCCCTATATACTCTATTAGACACTGTCAATACTCATTCTCCTCTCCTTCTCTTCCCCTATTATGCCAACAGTCAGTCACCCAGCCTTTACTTGAAGACCTGCAGTGGAGGGGGGAGGGTGGGCATCTATAGGGCAAGTCTAGTAAAGCAGAACTGCCACTTCCCTGGGCCTCTGCTCCATAACCACGGCAATAACAGCTACTTTGACACGTGCTGCCTCTTTGGCCCTCTCTCTCAAAGCACCCAAGATTGCATTAGCTTTGTGGAACACTACAACACAACTTGGACTCCTGAAGCTTGGAGCCCATCCAGAATCCTAGATGTTTTTAAGATGCCCTATCTACTCACAGCTCCCCCATCCTATACGCATCAAGCAGCCATTTCAGCCTCAAAGGTTAAGCTTAATATTTCATCATGGATTGTATTTCTTCATATTAGATATGACCCAGTGTTCTCTGGATCCTGATTCTATCATTCAATGTGCCGGCTGTCCCTCCTAGTTTTGTCAATGAATGTTTGATGAAGACATCCTCTCTCTCTGTATCCAAGCCATGAATAAAAATGTTTGCTAGTTTGGGGCCAAGTCCTTATGGATCCCTGGAGCACTTGACTAAATGTTGTTGTTCAGTAATTTCAGCCATGACCCCATTTGGGGTTTTCTTGGCGAAGCTATTACAATGATTTGCCATTTCCTTCTCCAGCTCATTTGACAGATGAGGCAACTGAGGCAAGCAGGGTGAAGTGACTCGCCCAGGGTCACATAGCTATTAAGTGTCTGAGGCTGGATTTGAACTCGTGAAGATGCGTCTTCCTAATTCCGCGCCCAGTATTCTATTCCTTGCACCACCTAGCTGTCTGCCTGGTTACGGCTCTTAAAGGCCACTCAGGGCCAATCTCTGGGCCAGGGTGCCTCCCTTAATTTGAAAATCTTTTGCATTCTCGAGTCCCATGGCTTTTACAGAAAAGCCCTGTCATTCTCTTCTTGCACAACCAATTCCCTGTTTTAAAAGAAAACGGGGTTGTGGTGTGTCCGTGCTGTTGTCACATTTTCTCCCAGTGCTCAGACGGTGTGTCTCCTACCACCATCAGCACCTCTTGCTGAGTCTCATGGTTTGGACGGACACCCCTGTTTCGGCCCCTCTTCTCTTTCTGTCCACATCTCCCTCTAGGGCAGGTGGACAACATTATTCAAATTATCCCAGGGCCGCTGTAGCAAAGATTTCCAAAGATGAGCAGGGCAGGAGAGGGACAGAGGAAGCTACTCTCAACCTCAAAGCCAACCAAGGGTAGCAGGATTTAACCCCCAGCCTGCAAACAGGTAGCACCAGACGTCCTCAGAAGTCTTTTTCTAGTTCTGAGACTCCATGATTCTATGATACTGAAAATGATGTAAAGCAGTTTGTAAGCCCTACAGCCCTATTGAAATGACAAGGTTCATCGTTCCAGGTAGGGTCGAGATACCCAAATTCCCAGTGTGAACATCTGTCCCTTGTATCTGATGGAACCTGGGGCCAACCTGCCCATAGGTCCATTTATAACTCATCCTGTCTCAGACAAGGGGGAATTGCCTTGTCTGGCTGCTTGGGAGAGCGGGGTGAGGAAGGGGCCTGGTTTGTGTTGGGAAAAGCCTCATTCTACAGTCTTAAATAGAACTCAGCTTTATTTCATGTGACTTGATGTGAGTTCAAACCCAAAGCAAGGATTCCCTGTGGCTCATATTGGAGAGAAAGGAATGGAAAAGTACCCGCCAGAGAATCCACCCACCTACCCCAGGGCCCTGCCTCGATCTGGGGGCTAAGAGGCCACTCCCCAGCTGCATAATTCAATCCAGCACCCTCTGACCAGAGAGACTGGCAGCCACCCCACCCACCCCTCCCAGCCTGGCCCTGCCACCAGGAAATAATTTTGAACATCAAACTAGCATCATTAGGTTTTTTTTTCCTCTTGACTTAAAAAAATGAAAATAAAAACAGATCTTGCTATTTATTGCCCTTTTAATTGAGGCAAGGCTTGCAAAGCAAAGGAAGAGATGTTGGAAAAGAAAGGGTAACTCAGATACAGATACAGAATCGCAGTTGCCCTCTTAGGGAGTTTAGCTCAGTCACGTCAGAGCCTAAGGGTCCCTCCCTACAATTCTTATTTACCTTCAGACTCACCAAATGTCCCCCCTAGAAGGACAATTAGAACTTAGAAT
The DNA here is from genome assembly GCF_900497805.2 of Vombatus ursinus. Taxonomy (NCBI): domain Eukaryota; kingdom Metazoa; phylum Chordata; class Mammalia; order Diprotodontia; family Vombatidae; genus Vombatus; species Vombatus ursinus. Next base: position 6,965,091 of record NW_020954596.1, on the reverse strand, counting down.
TTAAAAAAAATTTTTTTTTGCTTTTGCATCATTAACATTTCCTGGTATATCTCTCCCCTCCTTCCCTTTCCCAGAGTCATTCCCTATAACAAAGAATAAAAAACAGGGGAAAAATTTATTCAAACTACTTTATCTAATGAGTCAACATGACATGTAGTGTTCTACACCCATAGTCCCCCACCTTGCAAATAGCTTTTTCATATCTCTTCATTGGGTCAAGTCTAATCATTATAATTTCATGGCATTCAGTTTTTATTATTTTGTTGTTGCTTTCATTTATACTGTTGCACACATGTTGTTTTCCTAATTCTGCATCAATTCATACGTCTTTCCTTGCTTCTCTGTACTTAACATAGTCTTCATTTCTTATGATATAACAACAGTCTATTGCATCTATGTACCACAATTTGTTTGGCCACTCCCCAATGGATGGACATCTACTTCATTTCCAATTCTTTGCTATCACAAAAAGTGCTTCTATAAACATTTTTATATATATGTGCCTTTCCTTATGTGACTTCCCTGGGGTATATCCCTAGCAGTATAATCTCAGGGACAAAGGTTATGGACAGTTTAATCATTTTCTTCACATCATTCCACCTTGCTTTCCAGAATGGTTGGTCCAGTTCACATGCTCCTCATGACAAATATTAAGAGAAATGAACACTAGAACAACCCTGGGTTTAACTCACACTCAGCAAAAATGACAAAAGATGGGAACAGTCAGTGTTGGAAGAAGTGGGGAAAGATTGGCATACTCTTGCATTGCTGGTGGAGCTGTGAACTGGGATATAGCCCAGTCAGTATATGTCAGGGGCATGACTTGAACCCAGATCTTCCTGACTCTAAATGCCAGCCCCGTCTCCACTACACCCTGCTGCTTATATACTGACATATTGAAATACTGGGTTAAGAGTTAAGAGAACCAGAGTCTAGTCCCAGCTGCCCCACTAACTCTCTGGACTCCCTGGAGTATGTGGTCCATGGTCTCAAAGGCTTTAGCTACTATCAGTACCCAAAGATGACAGTGCCAGCTGTTGTCACAATACTGCTAGGAAGGGCCTGGGTGGGGTGGGGGGAACATTAATTCCAGCCCCGGGAATCACTGATGCTTCAGAAAAAGCCCAGAAAGCCAGCACTGGTCCTTGCGTCTGGGACTTAACAAGAACTAAGCAAGATACCTACAACAGTTTGATTGTCTTACTTTTTAAAACGGTTGATGAAGGAGAGAAAAAAAATCATTGGCCAAATGTAGGGATCAGGCCCAGAGGTTTGCTAGGTGCTCTCCAAGGTGCCTGCACTGGCCCGGTCCACATCTCAGAGAACCTGTTGACAACAGAGTACCAGATGTGGACATACATGTAAGTACAAACCTGGCTAACCTGGTACAAAGTGGAAAGGTTTATAGTAGTCACAGCATCTCTCATTTTTATAGCAATGTAAAGGCGACAACACATTTTGATGTCTATTATTAGATTTCCAGGATGATCTTGCAGGGAAAGCTCAGCAAAGAGCCCGAGACACAGAGCCAGGAGTCCTGAGACCACGCCCAGGCTCTATCTATGAGAACTATCACTCTCTCAGCCTTGATATACTCCTTTGTTAAAAGAAGAGGTTGGACTAGGAATCTCTAAAGACCCCCTCCTATTCTAAGTCCTAGGGTTCTATGATCTTCTGACACATGCTACCTTTGTGACCCCGATACAACAAAAAGAGCCCTGGATTTGAAGTCAATGGGCCTGAGTTCAAATTCTGGCTCTACCACTTACTACCTGGGCAGTAAGAGCATTGGATGTGAAGTCAAACGATCTGGGTTCAAATCTGACCTCTGATGCTTACTATACCTCTATGACCTTGGACCTCTTATTGCCGTGTGCTTCAGTTTCCTCATCTGTAATATAAGAGCGTTGGACTAGATGGTTTCTAAGGTCAATCTCTGATCCTTTGACCCTGGGCAAGTCATTTACCACCCTGTGCCTCTATTTCCTCAGTTTAAAATGAGGGCAAAAAGCTCTGCCTTGCCTCCCATAGGAGGTTGTTGTAAGGATGAAATGAGATGCTAGCTAAAGTTAAAAGCTCTGTGAACAGATGCGAAGAGCTATTCCTCTCACTATTCTTGCGAATCTCAGATAAAGTTTGTTCCCTTTATCTCAATGTGGTTGTAGTATTGGTAGAAGTGGGGCCCAGGACAGGGGGCTAAAGTATTTTCCAAACAATGGACAATTTCATCTTTCCCAGGCTATAACATGGATTGGGGAGCAGGGGAAGGGGATAAAGATGGGGTTTCAGGATTAAGCCCAAGCTTCCTGGGGCTTGTCAGTTAAGCCGGCATTTAATGTTATCCTTTCTATCCTGGCCTTTGTTTTAATTTCCTGTTACACATACTCATTCACCCTACCTCTCTCCCTCCCTCCTTACTTGCTGATATCACAGGCTCTCCCTCTGGACTTTCTCCTTGTCCAGCTTGCCCTCTAGATCCATCTCAGAACCTCTCCAAAATGGAGCTCAACCTCTGCCGATAGGACCAGTGTATTCTGGGAATATTGGCCCCAGCTGATCCTAGAAGCAGAGACAGAACTAGTCTGGTACAATACAGAGAACCCAGGACTAAGAATCAGGAAGCCCAAGATGTGGTCCTAACTCTGCCTCTAATTCAATGTCACCTTGACCAAGTCTGTCACCTCACCATCTTGGGTCTCAGTTTTCTGAACTGTGAAATGAGGATACTGAATGAGGTGAGTTCTAAAGTCACTCCCTTCCAGTCCTTCTTGCACTGGGCATAGTACCTTACACTCAGGTGGTATTTAATAAAGATTGAATTGATTTGGATTCTAAGAGTCTTTGACTATGGTTCTGAGGCTCATAGAGTATGTAAGATTCTAGAATTCCGTAATTCTGAGGACCATTGAACATTGGCTCTTGTGAAGTCTCAGGGAATGAATGAGTCAGCCAGACAGGCAAGTTTTCTGGGGAGTGGAAAGTTTCCCAGATCCCAGATCATGGAATATTGGAATCAAAAGAAATCTTGGAGGTCATCGGGTTTAATTCCCCACCCCCTAGGATTTCCTCCCCCTCCCCCCGGTTTCCAGATCACAAAATTGAGGCCCAGGGAGGAAGTGATTCATCCAAGGTCAAACATGAGGCAGCATGGTATACACAGAACTGGAACCACAAAAGTTTAAATGTTGCCTATGACACTCACTCTGTGGCTAGGGACAATTCACTAAATCAATCAATCAAACACTTTTTAATCTACTACTATGTATCAGGCATCGTGCCAGCCAAGTGATGAAGATTCAGAGACAAAACAGTCCCTGCCCTCTGGGAGCTTACATTCATTGAAAAGACCATATACACATATATAGGTATATATAATATACATAAAACAAATACAAGGTGATTTGTGGGAGGAGGTAGTGGTAGTTGGGGCCAAGGAAGAGCAGGAAAGACCTAAGGTAGAAAGGGGGTGGACATCTCAGGAATTTAGAGATCCTAAGGGATAAAAGTAAGGAAGGAAGAGTACCTTCTAGACATGGGAGACAGCCTGTGCAAAGACTCTGGACCTTAGTTTCCTCCTCTGTAAAAATGGAGATAATGACAATAGTTATAACCTTATGGATTTTTTGTGAACATCAAATGAAATTGTGTGTGTAAAGTGCTTGAGGCACTATGGGAATCTTAGCATTTGGTCCAGATCAGTGATTTCATCCTCATAAGGATCTATTGAAAAAGGAAACACCCCCTGCCAATACAGACTGCCAAATGTTCGGTGATATACAGTCTACAGGAGTTGTCTGGGACACTGATTGATTCCAGAGTCCCAGAGCCAACACGTCTCAGGGCTGGGCTTGGAACCCAAGTTATCCTAATTTCTAAGTCAGCTCCTACAGAAGACTGCCTATCCAATGCCATCTATTGATAACTAGGGACTGAGCTGGGATTTGAACCTAGATCTCCTAATTCCCACTTTGGAGCTTTCTCCACAGTCCTTGAATTAATTTGTCTGATGACCTTTAGTCACTGGGCAGGACCTGGAGGGGAGGGGGCTTGGAATGACTTCGTTCTGATAGGGGCTGGAGGAGGATAGGTCTCACTCTTAGCCTGATTTGTGTAAAGTTGTTTGTTTTAAAAAAATTTTTGATAACCATTTCAATATAATCAGTTGCCTTTGTGATCCTTTGTATTTCATTTTGTGCGTTTAAAAAATGTGATCCTAAAAAAACCCACAAAAATAAATGAATAGATAAATAAATACATGAATAAAGATAGATGAATGAATGGAGAAGTAAATTAATAAAAACAATGAATGGCTATATAAACAAATGAATAAATGAATGAGTGGATGGATAGAGAAATGAATGAATGAATGAATGAATGAGATAAAATTTAAAACATGACTTTGAGGAGTCTGTAGGCTTTACCAAACTACCAAAGGGGTCTATGGCACAAAAAAGGTTAAGACCACCAAAGGTAATGATGGTGATGATGAGGAAGAGTTCCTGAGTCCTTCCTATGTGCCACTGGCCTATGTTAAGCCCTATATATAGGACATTGAGAAGGTAAAAGCACAGTCCCTGTCTCCAAGCCTTCTTCCCTTCCCCTTCCCCCTGATTCTCCCCACAAATGGAAGCCTCTGTCTTCAGCATAGAGGCCCCAACATCCCTGAGGCCTGGGCCAGCAGGCTGAAGGCCTCCCTCCAGAGAGCCATTTGTCAGGATTGGGTAACTCCTCTAGTGCTAGGAGCTCATCAGGCCCATTTCTCAGATATCCAGGACAAGCCAGAAGGCTTGGAGCCAGCCTCCTTCCCCTAGTTCAATTCAACAAACATTTATTATTTCTCCGCACCCATAAAATCTGACCTAGCCTCCCCTCATTAAACCCCTCTTGGGTAAGAGCAAGGGAACATCCAAGACCCCCTCCCCAGGGCCCCTGAGGTCTTTTTTCCCAATACCCAACACATAGGATTTTTTTCCTTCAGGAAAACAGCAGTCCTGTGGGCTCCATGTGTTTTTCCCCAGGGACAATGAGGTTAGACTCAATTATCCAATGTTGCTGGCATTAGAACTACTGCTGTGCCACCCTGTGAAGGCTCTATATTGATAATGGGGGGTTGGAGGGAGGACAGAGAGTGTGAGGAGTGGGAGAAGGTGTGAACTTCAGAGCTGCCGTCTCCAGGTAGGATCTGGCAGGCTGAAAGGAGCTACTTAGATGAGGCAAAGGGGCCTAATGGTCAGACGAAGCCACCGTGGGGAATAGTATCTACCAGCTGCCCTGGAATGGCCCTTCATGAGTCTCGATGGTCACCCACCTCCTCTGCACCTCCATTGTACTTAATGCCTGGCACTGACCATATGTCAAAATGACCAAGACAAGTCAATGAGTATTTATTAAGCACTTACTACATTCAGAGAGCTGTCCCTTCCAATCTGGAGGGTCTGTGATTCTCTGATGTGAAGAATTTAGCCTGAATTCTTCTTTGCCTTCCCATAGCCCCAACCAAAATGGTGGCCCTGTCCTGTGTCCTGTCTACCTCTAGCTTAGAATATAGCATGTGAGGAGTGGGGTCAAGGGCACTGATCACTGAAGACACACGGGGCTTGGCTGGGGTAGAGTTTGGGGAGATTCAGGGACTGGAAAATCAGTCATCGTTTCATAGGAAGGAAAGACACACTGACAAGCTAGAATACAGCCAGTCTGGAGGAGGGTGACTACAGTGATTGGAAGACTAGAGATTGTGCCAGAGAAGGGCCACTGGAAGGAGCCAGGAATGTTTAGCTTGAAGAAGAAAAGATTTAGAAAGAGTAACATGGCTGTCTTCAATTATTTGAAAAGTTGTCATAGGAAAAAAAGAATTGAACTTTTATGTTCAGTCCCAGAAACCAGAACTAGGAGCAGAGATTAGTGTGGTATAGGGGACAAAGCCCCAAATTTGGAGTCAAAAGACCAGGGTTCCATTTCTGGCTCTGCTATTTACTACCTGTGCATACTACCTTACATAAGTAGTTTCCCCTTTTGGGGCCTTAGTTTCCTCCTCTGGAAAATGGGTTCATTAACATGAGCACAGCCTATTTCACAGGATTCTTTGTATTCTTAGCAGAGAGCCTGGCATATAATAAAAACACTTAACAAACATTTGTTGGTTGATCATAAGCTCTAAAAGGGCTGGAGAAACATCATCCTTGTGGTTAGTGATCTGTGTGGAGGTATGTGAGAGTGAGCAGGGTTGTGGACATTGTAAGACACCTCTTTGCCTAGCACCCTGCACAAAATGTTCTTTCATGAAGTTAAACGCCAAGTGTCCAGCAGGCCACTGAACGTGCCTTTCATGAAGGCTCCACTTTGGCCCAGGAAGACTCTTTCACTTAGGGTGCCTGAGCTGGCCGCATGAAACCACTCCCTCTGCCCGTGAGTGCCCTTGGGATCTAGTCACGCAGCAATGCCCTGTTTTCTGCCTCACCCTGTGTGAGTTAGACTTGTGTTTCTGCCCAGGGCCTCTGTACCACCACAGGGGCATAAAGATTCTCTGTTCGTGGCATCCCTGGAATGCCAAAGAAGTCACAGCTGACGTGAGCATGGAGCTTTCCAGCCCAGGAACTGCCCCCTTGGTCCCTGAGGCCCCTCAGTTCCTGAACGGGTCATTCTTGTTCTCCCCTGAGGTGGGGTCAAAATTAGTGCTCAACTGCCCTTTCCGTGTACCAGAGAATATGCTTAGAGGGCCAGGAGATCAAGCCCTTCTTCTGCAAGGCAACATGCTCTTTAGAGCACGTAAGCATCTCTGAAAAGACCCAAACCCAAATATCCAGGGACAGCACGTCAGGCTTGACAGGGAACTGGAAGAGCCCCTGGAAGTTTAAGACATAATCTGGGGAGATAGGGGTGGAGCAGACCCTGGCCTTACTCTTAGGGAGCTCCCTGTCTGATGGGGGAGATGAGATTTACACATGGAAAGTTTGATAACAATGTCAGGCAGCTCACATTAATAAAGCTTGTTGTTTAGTCATTCAGTTGTGTCTAATTCTTTGTGAGCGCATGGACCACAGCACGCCAGGCCCTTCTGTCCTCTACTACCTCTCAAAGTCTCTCCAAGCTCATGTTTGTTGCTTCCGTGACACCATCTATCCATCTCAACTTCTGCCATCCCCTTTGCTTTTTGCCTTCAACCTTTCCCAAAATGAGGGTCTTTCCCAATGAGTCCTATGTTGTCATCATGTGGCTTCAGCTTCAGTATTTGTCCTTCCAATGAATAGTCAGTTAATTTCTTTAAGTATCGACTTATTTGTTCTTAAGGTTTATGAAGCACTTAATTTATATTATCTCCAGTTATCCTCAAAAGAGCCTATACCTCATAAGAGGTAGGTAGTGTAGCTTCAATTATTCCCATTTTACAGATCAGAAACCTGAGGGTCAGAAACATAAACAGATTTGCCCAAAATAACACAGCCAGTAAGTGGCCAAAGGGAATTTATGTTCTTTGACTCTAATTCCTGAACTCTTTCTGCTCCTTCAGGGTGCTGTTGTGGGTGATAAGTACCTAATGAATACCCAAAGGTTCTAGGAACTCACAGAAGGAAATATCCAGCTGGGTTTTCTCCTCTAAGGAATGCTTTCTGAAGTAGCTGGACCTTGAAAGCTAGGTAGGGTTTGGAAGGACTAAGAGGAGAGGGGAGCAGCTTCAAGGGGTAAGAGGTAGATGCCATGTAGGCAAAAGTAAGAATGAGCAATGGATGTAAGGACGCCACCAGTCAAGTAGGTCAGAGCCTGAAGATCCATGCTCTCATTGCTGAGAGAAACTGTTTGGGGTGATTGGGGACATACCTAACCTTTGAGGTAACATGTATGGTTAAGATGGCTCCAGGAAAGGTCAAGGAGGATCCCAGCTCTCACCACATATACTGTAGCAAAGATCTAAAAATAGCACCAGACCAAATAATGAACAAGAAACCCAAAGAGAAACTACAGTAAGTGCCTTTATTTAATCTAATGCTGCATAAAAATGAAAGTCAAAAGTTTCCAAGACCCTTCTGGCAGTGAAGTCAGCCAACACTTGTACAAGAGACATTTCAGGGGCATCTGAAGCATCTAATGATCTATACCAAAGGAAAGGAAGTCTGGAGTGAGCTCTAGAGGAAAGAATTGAAAGAAGGAAAAATAGCTTAGAACAGAAGTTGGGAAATCTCCACTAAGTAACACACTTCCTGAAAACTAGAATAGAGTAAACAGAATTTAATGACTCCATGAGGCAACAAGAAATACTAGAACAAACTCAAAAGATTGGGAAAAAAAATGAAAAGGTGAGGCATCTGCTTTCAAAAACAACTTTGCTAAAAAGGAAGTCCAAGAGATATCATTTGAGAATCAATGGCCCAAATAAAAAGGACTGCAAGCAGCCAGAAAATTCAACTACCAGGCGACCACATTTAAGATTACACAAGCTAGGTTCTACAATTTATGAAGAGAAAATCTTGGAAAACATTATTCCAAAAAGCAAAAGATAAAAGCTTACAACTAAGAATAATTTGTTCTTCCTACAGATGGAAAATGGATTTTAATGAAATAGTCTTTCAAGTATTCCTGGCAGAAAGATCAGAACTAGGTAGATATTTTGAAATGCAAATAGAGGAGAAAGGTAAATACAGTTGAGCAACTGGAAGATGCTAAACAATGATGAAGTGTTTACATTCTAATGGGAAACAAGATTCAAGTGTCTCTTCAGAATTCCAATGTTTTCAAGGGTCTCGGAGGGAGTTACATGAAACAGAGAAGTTGGAGTGGTATTGTTCTATTTTGATGGTCTTAAGAAAGGAAAGAAAAGGATGAGGGAAAGAAATACACTAAAAAAAAAGGAGAAAGAAAGAAGTACAACTTATGATTTCTCATAACAGAGGTGCTTGAGAAGAACATACAAACGGGGTGAGGAGAGCAGGCATCTTATGAACATCACTTTGAATGAGACAAAAGAGTATTGAACATATATATATCTACACATTTTGTGTGTGTGTGTGTGTGTGTGTGTGTGTGTGTGTACTAAGATGAAGTATGGTGCAAAAAATGCATTGACTTCAACAGAGAAAGAGATGGAGAAAGAGAGGGAGAGGTTTCAGGGTGATGATAGAGTTGAGGAAGGAAGAGTCATAAGCAAAACAAGCCAGCTTCCAAAGGTGGATCATAAAGGGAGAATTAAAAGGAAAGAAAAGGTAAGAACCAGTGATTGGGATCTGGGCAATAGGAAGAGAGGTAGAACACTGGTACTGAAGAGATCGTTGCAATTAGACATCATTGGTATAGATCACATTCCTTCTCTTTCATCATCCTCTTTTTGTAAAGAGGGATTGGGGAGAGTCAAAGAGAAGAAAACATATAAAAAGATATGATGGAGGAAAATTCAGAATTAAAAATCATATCCATGAATGTAAATGGAATGAACTCACCCATAAAATGTCAGAGGATAGCAGAATAAATTAGAAAATAGAATCCAAAAATATGTTGTTTATAATAAACACACTTAAAGCATAAAGATTCACACAGTTATAACAAATGAGAACAAGAAGAAAAATTTATACAATGACAATGCTGCTGTAAAGAAAAACTTTGAAAAACTTAAGAACTATGATCAATATAATGATCAACCACAACTCCAAAGGACTAATGATGATACATGCTACCCACCTTCTGAAAGAAGTGATGGACTAGACATAAAGTATGAGGCATACCTTTTCAAATATTGCCACAGTGTGTGTGGAATTGTTTTACTTGACTGTTTATTTGTTAGAAGGGAAGGGTTGTGGGGGGAGGAGAACTGGAGAAGAAAGGGAAACTAGTGGTAGTGATGCCAAAAAAAGAAAAAGAGAAAAAAAAAGAGGGTCATTGAGGCACTTGAAAAGAAGAGTTCAGGGGCAGCTAGGTGGCTCAGTGGATAGAGCACCAGCCCTGAAATCAGGAGGACCTGAGTTCAAATCCAGCCTTAGACCAAACACTTGACACTTACCACTTACTAGCTGTGTGACCCTAGGCAAATCACTTAACCCCAATTGCCTAAAAAAAAAAAAAAGAGTACAGACAGTTCAAAGGGAAACAAAGATAAACAGGACAGCTTTGAAACTAACATGTTGAATTTTTAATGCAAGCTATACATAATAGAGATTTGTGATTTCATACACAATTCTATTTTCCTGTTCTTGTTCATGTATGTCAATGTTCATGTTCATTGGTGTTTGTCAAATTCAAAATAACAAAAAATAAATAAATAAAAATTAGGGGGGAAATATCCTTTGAGGTTAGATCAGAGAGGATAACTTTTCCCAAACCTTCCTTGGGGCATGGATCAGAGACAGAATGCTGGAGCAGGGAGGTTGACCCTTGAGAGAAGGAATTGAATATTTTTGTAGTCATCTGTTAATCCCAACATCTCTGTACCTCTGAAATACCAGGGCTCTCCTGCCACCAAGCCTTTGCTCACACTGTTTCCTAGGCCTGAATGCCTTCGCTCCTCCTCTTCACCTGCCAAATTCCTACCCATCTTTTGTAGGGATTGTCCTCCTCTTTTAAGAGTCTGATATTCTTATCATACAATAATGTATATTAAAGTTTTCTGTGTTCATATCTCATTCCCCTCCCTGTGAGTTCCCACCATAAGGCCATAAACTGTCTTTTCTGAACCTTGTATCCCACATTGCCCCAAACAGTGTTTTCTGCACATAGTAGGTGCTCAATTTACTAAGTGTTATCTCACATTTCCATAGCCCTCACAACTCTGTGAGGCAACTAACACTATCTATTAATATTAATCAATCACTTTGTAATGCTAATTAATTAGCCAATGATGTTAATTAATATTAACAAGCTATTAATATTATTACCACCAATTGCCTATTAATGTTAATTAATACCCCCTTTTATAGATGAGGGAACTAAAGTTCAGACAAATTAATTTCCTTATTTATAATCACACACAACTAGAAAGTACAGAAGCCAGGCCTTGAACTTGAAGCTTCTGAATCTGAATACAGTGCTTTTTCTATGAAATCACAATGTTTCTCTGAATGAGTGAACAAATGAATGAATGAATGAATGAGGCAAACCTCTTTCTGTGTCCTCTTCTCTCTAAAAACAGGGTAATGCCTTCCTCTGGTATGAACTGATGCATCAGTTTGTTGTAAAGGCAGAATGAAGAGAAAATAAAATAGGGAGGTTCTGGGTTCTGATCTTGGCCCTGACACTTATTACCTGTGTGACCCTGGGAAATTCACTTAATAACTAAGGGACCTCAGTTTCTTCATTTGTCAAATGAGAGGGTTGGACAGAGTGCACAGAGCACTAGACCTGGAATCAGGAGGAAATGAGCTCATGTCCTACCTCTGCAACTCTGGACAAGTCATCTCATTGCTCTGTGCCTCAGTTTCCTCATACATAAAATTAAGGGACTGTACTCTAGGGCTCCTTCCTTGCTCTCTAAGTCTCTGATTCTGTGATTCAGTAAACTTCTCTGTTTCCCTCAGTTCCCCCACCTGTAAAATAAACGAGGAGGTTGACCTGGAGGATTTCTAAGAGCACTCACAGTACTCAATCCTATCACAATCTCTGTGTTCGGTTCTAATTTGATGGGAACCAAGGTGAACTTTAATTGCTGAGAGAAGGACCTGTGGGTCCCACTTAGACTCATCATGGGTCTGTTTGGAACAAGATTGCTCTTGTTTGCCCAGTGCAGAACGTGCTTGAGGCGTGGAAGCAGGAAACACTCAATAGCTTTTTGAAAGCCTAGAGTATTGAATCATCCCTGACGAACAGCATTTGAGGGTTTATGTCAGGACGAATGAGCCAAAACATGTTGATTCAATTTCCATCAGGTTATACCCACTTCCAAAACTGGCTGTGTAAAGTTCATGGTGAAATATATTTGGGGGATTCAGTTGCACCAACGCCATCACTGTAATGAATTGAGTCGGGGTGGGGGAAGGAGGATGAGTCATTCAGCTGCTGCTTAGCCAACCTTGGCTCTAAGTAGCCCATCAATAACAAAAGCTGGAGGTGGGTCAACCAAGGTGGGTGCCCCTAGCTGAAGAGCACAGTACCTGCTGCTGATGGAACATGTCTGTTGGAACTGGAGGCAGAAAGGGAAGAGGCACGTGGTAGGTCTCCTCTCCAGACTTCCCAATCTGTCTGCTTCCGGAGCATGACTTTCACATAATAGTATGTCTCTCCATGTGGTACAGCAGGGTAAGGTTCAGACTGGAGGTTAGTTCTTGGTCACCAGGCAGGAAGAAAGTCAGAATCTCCTGGTGTTGTGTATAGAGCAGTGGAGTCCAGAGTCAGTGGATCTGGGTTTGAATCCTGCCTCTACTCTTTATGACATATGTGACTTTGAGCAAGTCATTTCCCTTCTCTGGGCCTCCGTTTCTTCTGTAAAGTGAGAGGATTCAACCAGATGATCACCAAGTTTTCTCCAAGTTCAAACATCCAGTAATTCTGTAAGACTGTGATCTCACCTGAAAAGCTTACCATGCTTGCTTTGGCAGCACATACACTAAAATTGAAAGGACAGAGAGAAGATTAGCATGGCCCCTGTACAAGAATAACACACAAACTTGGGAAGTGTTCCGTGTTTTTACATCTCAAGGAAGCCATTGATAGGAAGAAAGTCCCCATATGCTCCAAAATATTCCTAACAGCACCTTTGGAGGAAGAAGAAGAGAAAGAGTGGGAGGAGGATAAGTAAAGAGAAGAGGAGGAGAAAGAAGAGAAGGAAGAGGAAAAGGAAGAAGAGGAAGAAAAAGAGGAGCAGGAGGAAGAGGAAAAGGAAGAAGAAGAGTGAGGAGGAGAGGAAAAGGAAGAGAAAGAGTGAGGAGGAGGAGGAAGAGAAGGAAGAGGAAAAGGAAGAAGAGGAAGAAAAAGAGGAGGAAAAAGAAGAGGAGGAGGAAAAGGAGGAAGAAGAAGCGCAGGAGGAAGAGGAAAAGAAAGAAGAAGCGGAAGGAGAAGCAGCAGCAGCAGCAGAAGGAGAAGGAGGAAGAGGAGGAGACCATCAGCGTCAAATGGGAAACTCTAGAGAAACATACAATACCTATACCATGAGAATGTATTTCCAACATTTTTCTCCTGGGTCGTATATACGGTACCCTCCAAAAGTCCCTAAAGACCTTCATTTTTCTCTTCCCCTAACTCCTAACCTCACCTTTTTTCTGATTCTTGTTCTTACTCCTCAGCTTTTAGCAGTCACATATCTGCTCAAAATCCTTCATTAGATTCCCATTACCTACTGGATAAAATACACACTTCTTAAACTGCCCTGCAGAAAGTTGTCTCCAATCTACCTTTTCAGCCTTATTGCACATGCCTGCCCTCCATGCATTTTACAATGCAGACAAATAGCTTTTTGGGGTTCCCTGATAACACTCTGTCTTTTCTTACCTCTGTGCATTCATGGAGGTTACTCCCTATGCTTGGAACCCATTCCTTCTTCATCTCAGAAGGATGAAATTCTTCAAGGCTTCTCCCTCTACTCTGAAGTCTTTCCTGATATCTGAAGCTGAAAGTGGTCTCTAAGTCCTCAAAGTGGTTTCCAGCACTTGTTGGCATCTCTCTTTTGCCCAAGTTGCATGCTCCCTTGTGTCATCATTATTTGTGCACACATCACACCCCACTGTGGCTGTCAGGAAGTTTTAAAAAAGAAAGTTCTTGTCACTGAGGCCCTTGGCACTGTCAGATGATTCAACATCAGAAATGGTTAAGGTTTTTATCACTGGAAATAGCATTAGAGAAGATGCACTGCTGTCTGCTTTGCTGTGGCCCCCTGAGGGCTATGAGGGCTTTCCATCTGATTTGCAACTGAACCCTCTTGTATGTCTTCTATTCAATTACATTCATATACCATAATTTGTTCAGTCACTCCCCAAATTATGGGCATTCCTTTCATCTCCAGTTCTTTATCACCAAAAAAGAGCTGCTATAAATATTTTTGTACATATGGATCCTTTTCCTCTTTCTTTGATCTCTTTAGGGTATAGACCTAGTACTAACATTACTGTGTCAAAGGGTATGCATAGTTTAGTAACTTTGAGTTCATAGTTCCAAATTGCTTTCCAGAATGTCTAGACCAATTCACAGCTTCATCAACAGTGCATCATTGTTCCTTTGTTCCCACGGCCCTTTAACATTTGTCATTTTCTTTCTTCTTCTTGTCAATTTTGCCAATCTGATGGACATGAAGGAGAACCTCAGAATTTCTTTAATATGTATTTTTCTAATTATTAGTGATTTAGAGCATTATTAATGGCTTGGATTTCTTCCTTAGAAAACTACCTATTCATATCCTCACCTTTATTTCTAAATATATCCTTTCTGTCTTCCATCCCTAGAACCACCCCAACAAAAAAGGAAAACTAAAGGGAGTAAAAGCAGTTCAGCAAAGCTAACCAGCACAACAAAGTCTAATGGCATATGCAATGTTCCACTGCCATGGTGTCTCACCTCTGCAAAGGACAAAGGGAAAGTACAGCATGTTACTTTCATAATGTCTACAAGGGAATTATTGAGAAGACATAGAAAGAACAGAAGTACAAAAACATCCCCCAAAACTGGGACACACCCTACCCACTACTACCCTGATCCCTAGGGAGAATCGACTCAAAGGACTGCTCATTATTCCTTCTACCAAGTTCACTTCTGAATGAGTCTCTCCCTTGTACATATGTCTTTATCCCCATTATATAGATGAGAAAACTAGGGATCAGAGAAATAAAGTGATCTACTTAAGAACATACACTAATTTGAGCTTATATAGGAGTCAAGGTGGAGGAATGATGGACAGGTAGAACGGAGGGAAGGAATGAAATAACAAAATATTAAGCAATTTGGATCATTTTTGTCACTTGTGAGGAAGGACACTGTACAAATCCAAGGTTTCCTTGTGGTATCATTCCTTTGTAGAAAGGATAGAATTAGCTAGGATTTAGCACTGGGAGATTCAGCACTGGCAGGATTTAGATTTTTTGAAGATATTTCCTTTAATATTGGGGCCCCTTCTCGTAATAGTGGAACATCAGAAATGAAATAGCCTCCAGAGATCATATTGTCTACCCTTTTCGTTTCACAAAGGAGGAAACTGAGTCCCAGAGAAGGAAGAGACAGAGCTAGGTCTCCCTTGCTCCAGGAAGCTGGTACAATAGTCACCTGGTCTTTTTCATTCTTCCTCCTATAAAGCAAGAGATATCAATACTAAAAAGAAATAGTATTAAAACATCATGAATTAAGATTCCACTCATCTCTGAGTGGAAACAAGATTAGGAAAGTAAACCTTTTAAGGAATTAGGACGTCATCTTTATGTGTACTCCCCTCCACACATTAGGAGGTTGTCTTTATGAGTTATTCAAAAGACTCAATACCAACATGGTAGGACCATAATAATAACAATAACAATGATAATAATAATAATAACCTTTGGAAGAGAACACTGGGCAAGGGTAAGACCAGCCTTCACTGAACCAATCTCATCTTTCCTCCATCCCCACCCCCCCATCATGACCCTGGAAGGGAAGACATGAGACCCCCAGCCCCACTTCCACCCCATTCCCTGAAATTCCAACCAACAGCCTTGGTTTGAATGGATCTGTCTTTGTTGAAAAGCAGATGAAAAATGGTGGGAAGGTGGCAGGACAATAGAAGGGGGAATGTGGATGAAGCCATCCATCTTCTTTCTCTGGTGCGTTTTAATTAAACTACAGGGGAGGGAGGAGGGCACCCTATCCCAGTGATTAGTTATGAGGTTGGGAGAACCCTAACTGACCTGAAGATAGGAAGGAAAAGCTTCTGTGTGAAGAAGAATGAAGAGGATTGTGTGCAGCCAGGCACGGTGGAAGATGCCAAATGTGTGGTTTTAGAGTAAATGCCAGTTTCTGAGGGCTTCACGCCAACCCCTGACGTAGCTGTGGTTTCTCCCTTGTTTTTCCCCCTCACCTTCTCTTCACATCCGGAACAGTTTCCTGTTTGATAGCTCCATCTCCTTCCCTGGGGCAGCCTTCTCTAGGTCTCAAGGCCCCTTGCCCTCTCTTGGCCTGGAACACTTACATCATGACTCCTTCTAGAGGCTGCTGGTTGTCATGGTGGATAGAGTTCTAGGTATGGAGTCAGGAACACCTGAGTTCGAATCTGACCTCAAACACTTACTAGCTGTGTGGCCCTGGGCAAGTCATTTAATCCTGTTTGCCTCAGTTTCCTCATCTGTAAAATGAGTTAGAGAAGAAAATGGCAAACCACTCCAGTATTTTTGCCAAGAAAACCCTAAATGGGGTCACAAAGAGTCAGACAGGACTGAAATGACTCAACAACAACAGAATGGAGATAGCCATCCCTGAGCCTCTGGGGATGTTGAGAGAGGGCTATTGTGAGAAGAGTTTTGTAAACCTTAAGACACTACAGAAATGGGAGCTATTAACTACTTCAACTTGAACGAGTCACTTAACTTTTCTGAGCGTCAGTTTCTTCCTCTGTAAAACGGGCATAACAATATTTTCATAGCTTACCTCACAGGGTTGTTGTAAGGAAAATACTTTGTAAACTGCGAAGCTTGTAGATATGCAGATTATTATTTCACTCTCCTGTATCAGTGAAGAGATTAAACAGAATTAGTGCTCTAAGGAGAAAAAATAGAAAGAAATGGGAGCTAGTATTGCTATTATATTATTTCTTCACTAACTATCTCTTCCGTGCCAAACTGTGACATGGAAGAGATGCTAGCTCCAGAAGGATCAGATAATCCTAGCTCTAAAGCTCGGAAAAAACCTCAGAGTCCAGTTCAGTTCATGGATAGACTGTAAGCTCCCTGAGGGCAGGAGCTGGGCCTTAGTCATCTTCAACTCTGTCCCCAGGAGATACTCAAGAAATATTTGATAAACGAATGAACCAGCAAATGAGTGAACACCAATGAGATAGGATCAAAAGTGCATTGCCAAAAAAACAAACCTGCCAACACAGCCAGGAATGAGGTCAGTCCAGTACATATTGAAAGCCCACTGAAAATCTCCAGTGTAGAGAGATTCTTCCACCCCTCAGTGAGCACCAGGGAGATCCAGAAGCTGGGGGATATCCAGGTTGACTTTGGCGAACTGATCCTAGAGAAAAGCCTTGGGAAAAACTTGCTAATCCCAAAGGGAGAATCACCCCATAAAAATGGAGTCTCATGCATCTGGTGCCCTGGCTCTAAAGATGTACTAATCTTTCCCACCATATTAACCTGAGAAATATCTGGGAGCTCCAAAGCAGCCCTGGCCAGTCCTAATACAGGTGCTAGAATGTAAGCCCTATGAGACAAAGTCAGGAAATATGCCATTTCTATGAGGGATTTTATTTCAGGACCTGGAAGATGGAAAAAATTGGGAGTCAGGAAACCTGGGGTCTAATACTGATGTTACCTTGCTGTGTGATTTTGGACAACTCACCTCCTTTCCCTGTACCTTTACGTCCTTCCCTGTAAAATGGTGATAGCAACACCTATTTTACCAATCACAAAAGGATGTCCTAAGGTTCAAATAAAAATTGTAGGATATCAGAACTGAGAGGGCCCACAGAACAAAATTTTCAGAGCTAGGATCCAAATTCAGGATGCAAAATGTCAGAACTGAAAGGGATCTTCCAGCTCTCTTTCTTTTCATTAATTGTATCCTCAGCCCTTAGCACAGTTCATGGCACATAGCAGGTGCTTAACAAATGTTTATTGGATTATTGGATTGGATTGGACCTGAGAATATAGACTGGCAGAGATGAAGGGGACCTTAGAACATAAAATGTCAGAGCTGGAGGGGACCTTAGAATGTTAGAACTCAGAAATCACTTCATCTTACCCTCTAAATTTACAGACATGGAAGCTAAGACCCAGATTAGGGAAGAATCCTGTCCAAAGTCACGAGGCATGGTAGTGGCAGACTTGTCACAATGTGCTTTTTCTGGATACCAGACTACCTTTCTATAAGCTTCCTGAGAAGTTAAAAGTGCTTTACAGAAAGGCAACCTGATGTCGTTTTTTAAAAGCACTAGGCTTAGAGTTGGGGCAGCTGGGTGGTACAGCGAATAGAGCGCTGGACCTACAGTCAGGGAGACTCTTTTTTGTGGGTTCAAATATAGCCTCAGACCCTTACTAGCTGTATGACCCTGGGCAAGTCACTTCACCCTGTTTGCCTCAGTTTTCTCACCTGTGAAATGATCCGGAGAAGGAAATGGCCAACCACTCCAATGTCTCTGCCAAGAAAACCCCAAATGGGGTCACTAAGAGTCAGACACGACTGAAATCCGACAACAACAAAGGTTTGGAGTTAGGGCAGCCTGGATTCAAATCCCAACTCCTATACTTATTAGCTGTCAGACATTGGACAAGTCACTTTTACCCTATGAACCTCCATATCTTCATTTGTGAAATGGGTGCAATTTCTTACGCTGCTTCACAGAGCTATTTCAAGGTCAACACTCTGCAAAGCTTAATGTGCTTATAAAATGAGAGCTATTTTCATTATTACAAGTGTAAAAGATTACTGCCACCATTTTGTTGGCTCTCTTGGTCACTTACAGTGGGCTTACGGCTTTCTGGGAGGAGAGAAGACACTGCCTAAAGAAGGATGAGAATGCTAACTGGGCTGGCATTACCAGCCTAAACTCAGGCCGGGAAGAAGCCTTATGTAGCAAGTATGCTTTGGTTCTTTCTCCTAGAGTCAGGCTCTTACATGTCCACATTCAAAAAGGGGTTCTAGGCTACACTGAGGGGTGTGTCAGTGTCTCATCTCTACTATCATCAGCTCAAGGCCGCATCAGCTTTATTGCCCCCACTCTTAAGTTCCATTGACTAACAATCCAGTTCCATTTAACTACTCGACATCAATTAGCTTTTAAGATACTTTGAAGATGTAATAAGAACTACAAATATTTTCCCCAACATCTTAGGAACACACTCTTAGCTCAGTTTCTAGGTAGCATTGGTGCCATCAAGTTCATGTCCAAATGTGGTATGACTGTCAGAGCAGTGCTCATCGTAGTTATCACTAGTCCAAGGTCACTCTTAAAGGCCATCCCTTGTTCCTCAGGACATCAAAGCCATGATAGTTGCAAAACTCAGAACCTAGAATGCCAGGGCCAGGATGTCCTCCTGACCTTTCAAAACCCACAAGATCAAAGGCTCCAATCTCTTCATCCAAAGCAGAAAAAGACAGAAGTCAAATCCAAAGATGTGGGTCCTTTCATGAAGGCCACATGGCCTCAGAGGAGTCCCATACAGTCCTGTCTTTCATCAGATGCCATGAGCATAGGAGCCACAGAGATTACTCAAGGTGTTTAGGCCAAGAAGACTGGACAAAAATGGCTGACTCCAGTCTTTTAAATACTATCTCCAGTTCTAGCTATAGAGCCAATTGAAAAAACCTCCTCCTAATCACGTGGTTAGCAGACCAGAAGCAGCTATAGGACGTCCATTCATGCTCCACATTCTCCAATGTCTGTCTTTGTAACCCTATGCACCCAAAATCCAAATGTGGTTCTGGGGTCTATGTCACCACTAACTCCCTGGATCATTAGTGAATCCATAGCTTGTCCCTGTGTGGATAGTTCTAGCTCCAGCTCTAAGGTTTCAGCCTTTAACTGATGGCTGCTGTCCTCTTTTACCATATTTTTCAAATCCTTCCAAAGCCACATGGTTTCACCAGTGTAGGGGCTGCCTCTACCCTAACAGAATGCAACACCTTCATGTCGTTGTGAGTTACTGTGAACAAAAAAGGATTTTTCATGCAAGATGGCAAATACACATTTTACTTTTTAAAGACTATTTCCTCATCTGCAAAATGGGAATAAATATTTGTGCAATGCATAGTTCTCAGGGCAATTGTGGAAAAAAAGGAACTATAGAAGTGGTATTTCACAATACATAAGGGATCCATGATGTCTTTGATTCAGTCAATCAATTTCTTCAGTCATTCCTGCTGAGAAACCCTGAATGGGCCTTTAACACCCTGAATAGGTATTTAGTCACACCCTCTGCTGCCTGGAATTCTACCCATCAGACCAATGCTGTTCTCTAGCTAATGATTCCTTAGCCCAGAGCTGCTCTCCCACCTCTTCATCGACCCACCCAGCCACGCCACAGCTAGCGTATCCATATTTAGCTGTCCTATTTTAGGAAGGACACCAGCAATCTGGAGTATCCAGAAGAGGACACCCAGGACAGTGAAAGACCTAAAAGTCACATTATAGTACAGTTGATATAAGGGACCTTTTGTTATCAGTTATGTCTGACTCTTTGTAACCCCATTTGGGTTTGTTGGGGGGTTTTTTGTTTTTTTTTTTTGGCAAAGATACTGGAGTGGTTTGCCATTTCCTTCTCTAGCTCATTTTGCAGATGAGGAAACTGAGGCAAACAGAGTTAAGTGACTTGCAGAGAGTCACACAGCTTGGAAGTGTCTAAGGCCAGATTTGAACTCATGAAGAGAATCTTCCTGACTTCAACCCTGACTCTATTCACTGCGCCACCTAGCTGCACATGCTAGTTCCTGCCTTACATCATATCAGGGAAGCCAACCAGTACATACATATGCAGAAACAAAACAAAACCAAAAAAAAAAATTTTTTTTGTTTTTTCACCTAAATCTGTGATTTCATCAGCACAGGGAGTTCCAGAGAGGAACCGTCTCTAATAATACAGATGAGCAACTTTTCTGTCTTAGTGCAGGGACCGAAGTCCTGGAGATAGATTTCAGAGACTCCATGAACTTGGATTGGTAAAAAATGACATCTTTGTTTCCAGATGACTGGTTTGCTTATACACATTTTTCTTTATTCATTTAAAGCTATGGTTCTGAGATGGGGTCCTTGGGTTTTACCAGATTGCCAAAGGGGTCCTTGATTGAAAAAAAAAGTGTTAAAGCCCCCGATCTAGAGGGTTACCTGAGGCCCCAAGGCGCTAAGTGGCTCAGGGTCATATAGCCAATAGATGTGATATGCAACCTGACTCCATGGCCAGCACTGTATCCATTATGCCACACTGCCAAAAGAAGTACACCATAATTTGGGGCAGGGGGCGGCACCATCTGGCCTTCATGGAGAAGATGATGTTTGAAGGGAGCCTTGAAGGAAGCCAAGGATTCTAAGAGGTGAGAAGGGAATGGATTCCAGGCGTGGTGAATGGCCAGTGCAAAGCCATGGAGACTAAAGATAGAGCGCCATATTGGAGAAACAGCTGAAGGCCAGTTTGCCTAGTGAGTGAAGGAAAGTAATGTATAAATCAAGTTGGAAAGGTACATTGGAGCCAGACTGTGAAGAGCTTTGAATGCCAAACAGAGGAGAGCATACATTTGATCCTAGAGGCAATAAGGAGCTACTGTAGTTTATTGAGTAGAGGGGTGGCTGAGGCAGGTCTGTGCTTTAGGTAAATCACTTTGGCAGCTGTTAGGAGAAGTGATTGCAGCAGGGCGACCAATCAGGAATTACTGAATTGAAGAAACAGGAGGAACTGAAGAAGCCGTATAGTCCAACCCCTGAGCTGGGGGCTCTCCCCTACAGCATCTCCGCTTAACCACCTCCAGCAATGGGAAGCTCTGGCCCTCTGTCTTTCCTTCTATGTCCATTTGTCTGTCTCTCTATGACTCTCTCTCTTCTTTTCCCACTATATCTCTTTTGCTGCCTCTGTGTGTGTGTGTGTGTGTGTGTGTGTGTGTGCGCGCGCACGTGCATGTGTAAGAGAGAGAGAGACAGAGAGACAGATACAGCAGAGATATAGACAAAGAGAGAAAAGGAAAGAGAGAGACAGAAACAGCAGAGAAACAGAAAGACAAAGAAAAGGAGAGCCAAAGAGACAGAGAGACAGAGAAAAGGAGAGAGAGAGAGAGAGAGAGAGAGCACTCAGGCTTATGTGAGTCATTTCCCTTTCCAAGTCTTTTCTCATCTCCTTTTTCTCTCTAATCTTTCTTTCTTTCCCTTCCCCTATTCCCCTCCTCTCCCTCTCCCTCCCCCTTCACACCCCCCTTCTCTCTCTCCTTTCCCTTCTTCCTCATCCTCATCCTCCTCCTTCTTCTCTTCCTCCTTCATTTCTCTCCCCCACTTCCTCCCTCCCTCTTTCTCTTTCCCCATCTCCCTTCCCGTCTTTCCTTCTCCTCCCTCCTGTCTCTTTTTCTTTGTCT
>NW_020954596.1:6862143-6937951 GCF_900497805.2 Vombatus ursinus | reverse complement strand
ACACATATACATACACCACACACACATATACACATACACATACCCCAGATACCGCACACAAACATACACATACCCCACACACACATCACACATATGCACATGTACCACACATACACATACACATATGCACACATACATATACACATATGCACACATATACATACACCACACACACATATACACATACACATGCCACAGATACCGCACACAAACATACACATACCCCACACACACATCACACATATGCACATGTACCACACATACACATACACATATGCACACATACACACACACACACACACACATACCACACTGGAATGGGAGAGGGCGTTTCAAAGCTTTGATTCCAGCTAAACCTGTCCAGACTCTTCAAAGCTAATCTCCATCTTTCATTCCTTCCTTCTCCATTCCTCACCTACTTCAAAAGGAAAACCCTTTGCCTGTTGAAATAGGGCTCTACCAGGGTTGGATTGGGGCAATACTAACAGAAAAGCCCTATGGGAGTCAGAAGACCTGAACACTAGCTCTGACACCAGCCCTGCAGCTTTGGGTAGAGTATGCCCCTCTCTTATCCTCAGTTTCCCTGTCTGTAAAATGAAGATAATATTTACACCAAGTGAGTTGTAATCCCTTTCATCAGGAAGGTTTGAGGTGGGTGGGAAGGAGGTGCCTTCACAGTGAGGAAAGTTGGACTAAATCAGGGATGGGGATTCAGTCAAAAGGCCACACTTGAGGACCTAGAGGACCACGTGTGGCCTTGTGGCCAAAGGTCCCCCTGCCCTGGACCAGATGTTCCCTGAGGACCCTTCAGGCCAGAAAATCTCAGATTCTATAAGTTTAAATGTAATAATAATAACAATAATAGCTAACATTTACATAGCCCTTACTATGTGCTATGTGGATTTAAGTGAGGGAGGGCTGTGCTGTAGTCAGGACTCAAAACTTAAAAAACAGAAAAAAAAATACCAGAAGCATTAATAAAAAAAATTTTTGGACTAGGCTAAGCAGTTTATAATTATTATCCCATTTGATTCTCACAACAACCCTGAGAGGTAGGTGCCATTATTACCCTCATTTTACAAATGAGAAAAGCGAGGTAAACAGAGGTTAGGTGACTTGTCTAGGGTCGCACAGTCTGAGGCCAGATTTGAGCTCAAGTCCTCCTGACTCCAGGCCCAGTGTTCTGTTCACTGTACCACAGTGTACTTCTCTCAAGCTCCACGGAAGGCTTGACCTTGATGCCTGGCATGGAAACTCACACACTTAAACCCTTTAAGATGTTATTTTTAAGTGACCTAACACAGGCAAAGTCCTGGGGTGAAACTAGAACACCCGAGTTCTAGCACTGGCTCTGACATTAGGCTGCCGAAAGGCTGTGGACAAGTCCCTTTTCTGGCTTCCTCGTCTCTAACAGAAGACTTAGAGTCCAATGGTTCTCAAAGCTCCCTTCCAGCTCTGACATCCTGTGTTCTATGTTCTAAGACCCCTCTCAGTTCTAGATCCTATTTTCTTAACGTTAACTATTATTGGTGGTAATCATAGGTGCTCCGTCATCTCCATCGTGATTGGGTGATTAGGCTTGACAGGCTACAGTTTGGGTCTGACAGGTCACAGGTGCTGAGGCTGAATCTCGGCTGTGACCGTAGGGTACTGCCCACCCCCATAATCACATGCTTACAATAACCCACAATTACCTTTCCTCACCAGGCTCATCCGACAGCCTAATGATGCCTGAGGGGCTTATAAAATTATTTGCTGCATATATTGCAATAAGGAGGCCCCAGGATTCATTTCCTCCAGCCTGTAACCTTTGATTTTCTCTCTAATGAATCAGGATTAAGGCTTCAGGCAAAAAGGAAGGCAGAGTAGGAGAAATCCGCTGTTCCCTCCTTCATCCTTTCTGACCAGAGAAACAATAGCTTCATTTGGGGAACTAAGAATCATTCACCTTTCATTTTTGCCCTTTTGGAGTTCCCTCAACCCCTCCTGCCTACGAGTCGTCTCTGAAGGGGACAGTAAAAGATCCGTGGGGGAAGGTAACAGTGGAATACATAAAGATGAACACGATGCTACACCAGGAGACCATTTGACTCTGGATGTGGGTCACCCTCGCCTAGCCTGTTTCCTCATCTGTAAAATGGAAAGTAATAATTGCACCTGCTTTGAGGGTTGTTGTGGAATTAAATAAGTTAATGTATGTAAAGCACTTTGCAAACCTTAAAATCCCTATGTGAATTATTATTGTTGTTGAATTATTGTTATTATTATTGTCCCAGCACTGCCTCTAAGTACTTAAGGTCTTCCCTCCCCTGACCAGGTGAAATCAGTTCATCAAAAAGCACTTCTTAAAAGCCCAATCTGTGTCAAGAACTATAGTGGCTAGGTGCCAAAAGTGACCTCTCCCCACCTAAAATTTCTCCCTTGTGTCATAGTTGTGTGTGTGCGTGGGTGTGGGTGTGCACATGCACATGTACTTCTGATTTTCCCTACTAGATTTTATGCTTCCTGAAGGCAAGACCAGTCAACGAGTAATTTTTAAGGGCTCCCAGCATGCTGGGCACTGCACTAAGTGCTGGCTAACGTTGATGCTACCCTGATAGCCATAGCACTAAGGATAGAACACTCTGCTCTAGGTGTGGCCTCGAAGACACAGAGGGCATCCGAACCACAGCAGCCCTCATTCCTAATGCAAGAAAAGACCACACCACCTTTCTTGGCTGTTGGGTCACACTGCATTGAAACCCTCTGATCTCTCCTTTCTTTTTATTCCGCAAGAACTATCGTCTAGCCGAGCCTCCCCATCTTTTACCTGGGAAGTTGATATTTTTGTGCATGTATATAGGACTTAATATTTTTCCCTATTAAATTTCATTAGTAGTTTTGAATCATCATTCTAACCTTAAGCTGCTATCCCTCCTGTTTGTGGATCATTTGTAAACTTGATGAGCATGCTACATAAGCCTTCATCAAAGACCTTGATAATAAAACTAAATGGCACTGAAATCACCACCACCACCAGATCCCTGCATGCTCCGGGAGGCCTCCATCCAGACTGAACTCAGTGGGGTAATGATTACAGTCCTTTCACCACCACCACCACTACTACTTCTTCTACTACTACTACTACTACTACTACTATTGCTGCTGCTGCTACTGCTACTACTACTGCTACTACTACCATTACTACCATTACTACCACTGCTACCACTACTTCTACTTGTTGTTTGTCCTTCATTTTTTAAGATGACCAATGATATCACAGCTGATGTCTTGACTTGCCTGTGAGTTGGATATAAGTGAAGCAGACTTGTGCAAATTCAACAGTCTCACTATCTCTTCCAGAGTCTTCAAAGTCTGGTGACAAGACAAAAGTCAAGATGACTGGGGATGGCCTGGGATACAATGGATGACCTTGGAGTCTTCAATGTCTGAGCTAGCTCTAAGCACTCCATAGCACCTACTTCAGCTGCCTTCATGGCCACTGGTACAAATTGTTCTCATCTGCCTAGTCCACAAGGGGAAGTCTTCACATACTTGGGTTAGACATCTCCCTAACTCACCATTGGGTCTGGGGCCTGTCAGTTACCCTCAACCTGGTTTAACCCTGTCTGTTGAGATGGTTTTCCCAGGGTATGGTCTCTGTGCATACTATAGCTTCTTGGAACCACAGATGAGAGTTGGGTGACAGGTGAATGAACACTAAAGGTGGACAAGTAGCCCTAAACAGGGTTTGGTAAGCCCTCACTCCAGAGATGCTAGTCTTCCCTTAACTCCCTATACACTTCTACAACTACTACTAGTACTACTTCTACTACTACCACCACCACTACTACTACTACTACTACTACTACTACTACTACTACTAATAATAATAATAATAATAATATCTAGCATTTATATTGTATTTCAAGACTTTTAAAACACTTTACAAATATCTTATTTGATCCTTGCAACAACCTTCAGAGGCAGGGTCTATTATTATTCCCAGTTTACAGATGAGGAAAGTAAGGGAAATAGAGGTCAAGCGACTTGCCTAGGGAGTCACAGCTAGGAAGTATCTGAGGCTAGATTTGAACTCAGGCCTTCCCAATTCCAGGCCCACTGTGTCACCTAGTAGTGGTATATTATTGTCTAGTCCATATCTTGCAATTTTGCACATCTTATTTTATAGATGGGGAAACCGAGCCCAGAGAGGGAAAGTGATTACCTAATTTTCACACCTCTGTTTAGTTGCAGAGCTGGGACACAAAGCTCCTAACTCCCTGTCAACGGCTTTTTCCTACTCCACCAAATTAACTTGTTATTTATCATAGACTGCCTTATATAGTGAGTTATAGCTATAATAACAGCTAATATTGTGGCATATGTAAAGATGAATATGATACTATAACAGGAGCGTATCTGACCCTGGGTGTGTTTACACTCTCTCTCAAAGCCCAGATTCCTCATCTCCAAAATGGGGACAATAAAGGCATTTACACAATTTGGTTATTGTGAGGATCATTGAAATAAGGCATGTAGGGGGGCAGCTAGGTGGCACAGTGGATAGCGCACTTGCCCTGAAGTCAGGGGCACTTGAGTTCAAATCCTGCCTCAGACCAAACACTTGACACTTACTAGCTGTGTGACCCTGGGTAAATCACTTAAACCCAATTGCCTAAAAAAAAAAAAAAGAAAAGAAAAGAAAAGAAACAAGGCACGTAAAGGGCTTCACAAACCTTAAAGTGGTATGTGAATTCCAGCTATTATTAGTATTATTATTATTGGTTATTATATTTTATGGTTTACAAAGTACCTTACATGTACTATTTCATTTGATCCTTACAAAATTCTTATAAGAAAGGTAATCCTAGGAGTATTAGCCCCACTTTATAGAGAAGGAAAGGGCAGCTAGGTGGTACAGTGGATAGAGGGCTGGGCCTAGGGTCAGGAAGATTCATCTTCCTCAGTTCAAAACCAACCTCAGGCATGACCCTGGGCAAGTCACTTAACCTTGTTGCCTTAGTTCCTCATCTGTAAAATGAGCTAGAGAAGAAAATGGCAAACCATGCCAGTATCTCTGCCAAGAAAACCCCAAAGTGAGTCACAAAGAGTTAGACACAATTGAACAACAACACAGAGAAGGAAACTGAGGCTCAGAGAGATAGCATGACATGTCCAAGGTCACACAGCCAGTACATGGTAGAGGTATCCCAAAGGAATAGAAATCCAGGATTACAAAGGAAACCAATCATATAATAAAGATCTGACATCTGTCCATCGACCCAAGAATCCCTGCCTTAAGACAAAGCTAAAAATCGCTAGCATTTATATAGCAGCTTTACAGTTTGCAAACCACTTTACATGTGTTAACTCATTTGATTCTCACAACCCTATGAGGTGAGATACTATTACCATTCCCTCATTTACAGATGAGGAAACTGAGGCAGACAGAGATTAAATTTGACTTGCCCGGAACCACACAGCTAGTAAGTGTCTGAAGCCAGATTTGAACTCAGGTTTTCCTGACTCCAAGCCCAATATTCTATCTACTGTACCACCTCCCCACCTGTACATGGTAGAGGTATTCAAAAGGAATGGAAATCCACAAGAACTCTCTCCAAAGCGCCCTTCATGGCTCCCTTCTGCACTAATTTCTAACCCCTATCTCTACCTCCCTCACTGTCTTTTGAATTCAAGATATTAGATAGTTTATTGTTCTTATTTGACTCAGCCAACGCTTAATAGATACAAGTCACAAGTGACAGAAAAAAAAAAACAATGAAATGTTCCCTGCCCTCGGGGAACTTATATTCACAGTACAAAGTTCTGTAGCCAGAGGACCTGGGTTCCAATCCTGTCTCTGACATTTACTACCCATGTGACATGGGTAAGTAACTTGACCTCCCATGTTCTCAGTTTCTTCATCTGTAAGGTGAGGAGGTTAGACAAGATAGTCTTCCAACTCTAAATCTATGACTCAGTTCTAGCATTGAGAAACACCTTGGCTGAGTCCACAGGGGCCGGGGCCACTTCCTCTTCCCCTCCCTGTACCCAGAAATGCAGTTTTGTTCTGTTTTGTTTTGTTCAGCTAGGCACTGGGGTTAAGTGACTTGCCCGGGATCATACAGCTAGTGTCAAGGGTCTAAGGCCCGATTTGAACTCAGGTCCCCCTGACTCCAACGTCGGCACTCTATCCACTGCACCACCTAGCTGCCCCCCACCCTGACAAGCAGTTTAGATGGAGATCAGTCTTGGAGAATCTTACCTTTATTGAGAGAGGGGCTCCCTTTTCTCTCATTCATTGACTCACCAACTCAACCACCCTGGCCTCTGAAGGAACCATTTTTACTTTTCCTAAGGTCACCCCAAAAGGTGGGTGTTGGAGGGAATGGTAACAAAGGTACCCAATGAACAATATGAATTGGGTACGGTGCAAGTATTTTATTTCTATACACAACAAGGATTGCTACATATAAGGAAATACAGAGTTCTCTAACAGAATTAGCAGGATTAGTAGTATTGAGTAACAGTTTATAATCACAGATATAATGTGCTGGAATTCTAATATTTAACCCCCATCAGAACACAGAGCAGTACATAGAACTGCTAAGTAGGCATTTTACATCTCCCCTCATTTGGACACTGTCCAAACAGCTCCTAGTATATATGTGCTGGTAAAAACAAACAAACAAACAAAAAACAAACAAACAAAATAATAATCCAAGCTTGGGCGGCTCTTCTTTCCAGTGACCATCCTCAATGATTCAAAAGCTACTCCTGCTGTCAGGAACCCAGGACTTCAGATATTTCCAACTCACAAGGTCATTTCCGATTCTATACATTGCAGGGTACTTGTCTGCCCAAGATCAGGAAAGAGCAAACATAAAGAAAAGGTAGCCCAGAGCCCCAGTGCAAACCCACCTACTTATAGCCACTGTCCACGTAAGGAAGAGTCACCACGGTACCCCTCACTGGTGTCACATCATGACATCTGCAGAGTCACAGCCAAGAGGGCAACTAGAAAACGAGGTAGAGAATGGGGCAGGAGATAGTTTTGTATATCCTCTGAGTCACCCACCTTTCCAGATCCACAGGCAATTAAAGGACTCTGTCATCCCAGGGTGCCAGCCCTTAAGCTCTGAGTCATACCTAGCCAGATGAAGTACTCCCCCTACTCTCTCTCAAGCTTCCACGTGGTTACCTGGAATCAGAAATAGTGGTTGAGTATGCCCCACAGCGGGCAGCTAAATGGTGCAGTGGATAGAGCACTGGGCTGGTATTTAGGAAGACACATCTTCTTGAGTTCAAATCCAGCCTCAAAAACTTACTAGCTGGGCAAGTCACATGACCCTGTTCACCTCAGTTTCCTCATCTGTAAAATGAGCTGGAGAAGGAAATGGCAAACTGCTCTAGTATCTCTGCCAAGAAAACCCCAAATGGGGTCATGAAGAGTCAGACACAACTGAAATAACTCAACAATAAATGATCCACTGGGGGAGGGGGAGATATCATCTAGGAAATCTAGGAATACTGGAACCTCAGGATTGGAAGGGACCTTAGAAGCCATCAGTCCAGTCTTCAGTCCATTGCAGGAATCTGTCCTAAGATATCATTTGTAAGCAGTTAGATTGGCAGGACTTGTTTTGAGTGGTTCCCATGCTGCCTCCTAATGATTCCATTAGGAACCATCTCTTCAATTATCTGCCCCAGAATCTTTCTGAGGAAAGACACCAACCTCATCCTTCTATGACTTCAGTTATCTCTTCCTCTCCCTCTCTTTATGATAATCAGGATATTGTCATTTAACTAGTTCGCACATATGAGTCCAATCTCCGTAACCGGACCTTGAATGCTTCAGGGAAAGCACCAACATCTGTTTCTCTTTGACCTCCCCCAGACTTGCAACTCCCAAAACAGAACCCTGCTCTGACTCCTCCACACCGTGAGCTCCCTGTGGGCAGGGATTAGCTCTTTTCTCATTCAGTTGTTCCATTTTAAAATTCTGAGTGAAGACTCTGGGTGAAAGATTCTTCAAGGGTTTTTGGGACCTGTGAAGACCCTCAAAGCCAACTTGGAAAGTCATGAGCCAGAGTGACTCAAGATTCTCTGCCCTGAACTGAAAACCCCCAATCACTGTCTTCAGAATAGATTGAAGTAGGCCCCACGCATGGCCAGCCTTTGATGTCCAAAACTTCTGCGTCTCCCCCAAGTCTTGGGCCCAGCCACATGAGGGGTTCATTGGCTCTTGATGGAAGAATCATTGCCAGGGGCTGTGGGTTTGCTCTGCCTTCTCTTGTTGGCTGCGGAGCTGACAGCTGAGGGCAGGAGAGGGGGTCTGGCCCTTCCCCAAGAGGCCACCACATGAAGTGGGGCCGCAGAGAGCCACGCTCAGGCTGCAAGCCGTGATTGGGGCTGATGCTATGGGCAGGAGCCAAATAATACTTTTCCAATGAGCATTCTAGAAGAGGCCTCCAGTCTCTGATTTCTGTGCTTTATCTCAAACTTTGATGAGATGAAGCCTCTCAACACAATTCATAAGATCATGACTCTAGAACTCAAAGGGGATTTTGAGCCCCACAAGATCCACCATCACATTTTACAATTGAGGAAACTGAGATTCAGTGAAGTTAAGGAATCTGCCTAAATTCACACAGGTGGTAAGTGACAAAGCCAGGATTCAACCTTGGGTCCTTTCAAGAAATATGTGTTCAAGTCCCTGCTGTATGCAAAGTCCTATGCCCCAAACTGTCCTTTCTCCCCTGAGGTTCTTTGTGGAGGCCTGTGATCTAAGATGGGAAGGGCAGGGTGGTGCCAGATTTGGGGGAGGCCTTGAATACCAGGCTAAAGAGAAAAGGGGAACCACTGATGGTTTCTTCCCTTCTCTCCTTTCTTCTCCTCTTGTCTCCTCTCCTCTTCCTTCTCATCCTTTCTCCCTGGTTAGGCTACGCAGAGGGACAAAAAAGAACCCTTGTCCAGAGCTGGACAGCCTGGTGCTGGCCGAAGAAAATGGAGGAGACTTAAGAACTCCAAGCCTCAATTCTTCCCATACAAGCCATGTTGCCTCTGCCCGAAGAGATGTCCCATCTTTGACCTCCATTTCAAAATCCCCTGTGTCCACTGAGCCAGCTTCACCCCCTAGTTCTCTTCCTTCTTGATGGCGGAGGTGTCGTAGAGAGAGAGTCTCGTACTCCTAGGACCTCCAAGGATGTTGGAAGTTCAGCAAGCTCCTCCCGCTGCGGGGAACATACTGCTTGTAAAAATAATAACTATAACAACTCCCATTTCTGGAGTACTTGATGGTTTGCAAATAAATCCCCCCCCCATAACAAACACATGGGATTGGTATTGTATTATTATCCTCATTTTAAAGATAAGGAAACTGAAGCTCACAGAGGTTAAATGGCTTCCTCATGGTCACACAATGTGGGTGGACAGCTCAGAAAAATTCTAAATGAGGCCCTGGAAAATAATAATAATGACTGACATTTCTGAGCTACTTTTTTTTTTGACTGAACCACAGATTCATTAACATAAGGACCTGTATCAATGATGTAGAGAATCATTGCTATAGAGATATATCACAACTTAGTTAGCAACCAATAGTCTTAGAGAGTTACCTGGAGCAATCAATCAATCAACATTTATTGAGCATCTACTATGTGCCAGGCACTGTGCTAAACACTGGTGATACAAACAGAGACAAAAGATAGTCCCCGTCCTCAAGGAGCTTATAACCTAATGGGGGAAACAGTGTGCAAACAAATAGAATACTAAGTGAGCTATATACAGAATATATAGGAAATAATTCAAAGAAGGAAGGCACTGGAATTGGTAGGGGTTGGAGAAGGCTCCCTGTAGAAAATGGCATTTTAGTTGGGACTTAAAGGAAGCCAGGGAAATCGGTAGAGTTAAGAAACCAGACTTGGAGACAGTCATAGAAAATGCCTGAAGCTGAGAGATGGAGTACTGGGAGATTAAGGGACTTACTCAGGGTCACATAGCCAATGTGTCTCTTGTCCGATGACCAGTCATTGCCAAGTTCCAGCCCTGAATTACTCCCTCAAGATGTCTCATTCTCTCCTACTCCCACACTGCTGAACAGACCTAGAGGAGGTCGTGTAACCTTGCTGACTAGGTCCAATACTGAACTAGGTCCAATGGGTTCAATATGTTGTCTGATCTCACCTGAGCCCTCATTACAACAAAGCAATCATTCTGCTCCTCCCAAATGGATTTTCTAACTCTCCACAATGGCTGACTCCTGTAATCAATGAAGAAGTGGTCTTTCTAGACTATATATATAAAACTAGGTATATATGACTAGATATATATATATATATTATATATATATATAACTATATATGTAACTATATATATAACTAGGTCAAACTTCTAGTTATACTCTTGATTCCATCCCCTTTTGTCTTTTTGAACCGTTTGCCTTCCATTATCATTCACTCTGCTCTTCTATCTCTCCCTGGTTGCTACCTCCTTCCCTGATACCTATAGACATACCTAAGTCTCTACCGTTCTTAAAGTAAACCTCACAACTATCCCTGCTGACTCTTGTCCCTCTCACTGCAAGCCTGGATGACCACTTATAAATAATACCATAGGAGTTGGACAAGATGGTCCATGAGGGCCTTCCCTGCTCTGAGATTCCAACATTCTAGAACAACATTCCTATCAATCATAAATTAGCTAATGGACTCATTAGTCTACTTAGGAAGCAGGTCCCTGATTCTGCCTCTAGGGAAAAGGAAAATCATTTTTTTATTGAAAACTCTACTGATAGGATAAGAAAAGAAGTAGTCAAAGGAGGAAAAATCTTTATATCAAATTTCTTTGATAATGGCTTGCTATCCAAGATATATAAACTATATGTACATATATATGTATATGTGTGTATACACAGTTATCTGTTTATCTGTGACTAATAGCCAATCCCCAATAGATAAGCAGTCAAAGAATATGAACAAACATTACTCAAAAGAATAATTGCAAAGTATTCACAACCACTTGGGGGGAAAAAAACCACTCCAAATCACTAATAAGAGAAATGCAAATCAAAACAACCACAGGCTTCACCTTACATCCTGAAAATTAGCAAAGAAGACAAAAAATGGCAACACCTGATGTTGGAGAGGTGTGGAAGGGTAGGCATGATGATATATTATTTGTGGAACTATGAAATGGTATAACCATTTTGGAAAGCAATTTGGAATTATACAAAGTGACTTAAATGTCTAAACCCTTTGACCCAGAGACTCCATTACTGAGCTTATAGTCTAAGGAAGTGATTGATAAGAAAAAAGCCCCCATATACTCCAAAACATTTATAGCAGCATTTTTGTGAAAGCTAAAAATTGGAAACAAAGTAGATGCCCATCGATTGGGGGTTGGTGACACAAATTGTGGTACGTGAAGGTAATAGGATATTACTGTACTGTAAGAAATGATGTGTGTGGTGAATACAGAGAAACACGGAAAGATCTATCTGACCCGATACAGAATGAAGTAAGTAGAACCAAGAAAAACAACGTACATAATAACTACAACAATGTAAATGGAAAGGACGCCACACCAAAAAATAAAAAATAAATGTAACAAAATTATGAAGGTCAAGTGGGACTCAAATGAAGAGATATGAGAAGACATTCCCCAACCTGCCCCTTGTGGAGGTGGGAGGTCCACAGGTGTTATACACTGGACACTTTCATCAATGTATCAATCAGTTGTGCTGGCTTTCCCCTCCTCTTTTTCTTCTCTAAAAATATAATCTGTCATTTGGGAAAACTCTCTGGCAGGGATACATGGGATAAACTAGTGACATAAGAAACAGAAAATAGCAATAAAAATTTATTAAAAAGGAAAAAAAGGCAATTCTCCTATAGTAGTGGTGCACGTCTATAATCCCTACTACTAAGGAAGGCTGAGGATGATGGATCATTTTAGCTCCAAAGTTCTAAACTGCAGTGGGCTAGGCCAACCAGGTGTCTGCACTAAGCCTGGCACCAATATGATGACCCCCAGGAGAAGGAGTCCACCAAGCTACATGGGGGGAAGGGATTGGGGAGCAAACAGGGGCAAACTGGGCCAGGTCGGAAACAGCCTGTCAGACCTTCCATGCTGATCAGCTTGGGGGAGAAAGGGAAACCTAATCAGAAGGAGAACTCAGTTCTTCCTGTCTCTAAGTCCAGTGCCATATCTATCATGCTCCCTAGGTAAGTGAGTCACATTCAAGACCCCGCTCTGCTTTGACTCAGCACCTTCTTTCCCTTCTTCTGGCCTCAGTTTCCCCATTTGCAAAGTGAGAGGGGAGGGTTGAACTAGTTGATCTCTAGCACACCTCCCAGCTATGACATCATGTCCTCAGTTCTTCCTTGGCTCTAATGTCCTCTGGTTTTGCCGAAGTAGGTAACTTGTGGTCCTTGAAGACCATCACCCACATGATCCCCTAGCTTGGATTGCTTGGGTCTCAGCTTTGTGGGACACAAGTCTATATGTCAGCATGGACAAAGGAAGCTGGAATTAGAATGTAGGGCAGCCATAAACAGCCAGCCTCATGCCTGGAGCCAGGGACCATGGTATCTATAATAAGCCAGAGGGAGGCCGCATAGACAGCTTCCAGCAAAATGAGGGTTTGGGGGTTGGCTTTCACTCCAACTCAGATTGGCTTACCAGGGCCAGCTCTTCTAGTGCTAAGTAGGGCTGAGATGGAAATGATTCGTGGCTAAAGAGAGGCAGATGGCCACTCCCTTCGTCCCGGGGAGCAAGGTTACTTGGGGTGGTTGGAAGAGGGAGTAATTTAAATGTCTCCCCTCGGCATTCAAGGACCTCAACTATCCCCCAAATCCTAGCTCCCCAACTAGGACCCTCTTCTTCAGACAAGCCCTGGCATGTGAAATCTCCAGGATGCCTTCTCCCATTTCCCTAGTTAGTAATGACAGTCCCCCAGGGCCTCACACAAGACTTGTTTCACATGTTTATAACACACATGATAGAGAGCTCTGGCCTTGAAATCAGAAGAACCCTGGGTTCAAATCCTCCCTCTGACACAAACTGGCTATGTGACCCTAAGCAAGTCATTAACCCTTAGACTGCCCCAGACAACTTTCTAGGTCAGGTGCCTATCTGCATCGGAGAAGGGAATTTCTTCCTCTGGGAGTTCTCTGAGCCAATGAAATAATAAGTCCCCGCCCACCCCAGGCCACAGTTCACTTTTCATGTAACATTGTATGTTAAAGCTCATAGGATCACAGGCTTAGAGCCGGAAGGGTCATTAGAAGTCATTTAATTCAAACCCCCCACACACACTTTCCAGACAGGGAGAGGGGGGAAGTCACTTAGCCAACATCACCCAAGCAACTGGAATTCAAACCCAAGTCAGCCAGTTTCTAATCCAATGCTTCTTCTATTATGAATGCTGCCCCCTACTTGTGTTTGTGTCCTATCGTCCCCCTAAATTGTGACCTCCATGAGCAGAGGGACCGCAGTTTAGCTCAAAGATTTATGTCCCCTAGCACCAAGCACTTAATACGTTTTTATTAAATAAACAAATGAATGACTAATTCATTACCCCCTCCTCACCTTTGCTCCTGCTGATACAGGCTGCTGTGACTGACCCCAAATCATCCCAGGGAGGCTAAAGAGGTGGGGAGGGCCCACAGGGGAAGGGGGGTGAGGAATTTCACTCCTTTGGTACATTGGCAAGGGCTATTCTCTATTCACACTGGTGAAGGGGCTGGGATATTAACCCTTTACTGTCTTGAATACACTTGGGTTCCCTGAGAGCAGGACTAGGGGTTAATCTGAAAGTTAAATAAGGTTCTGGGTGCACAGAGTTAGGAGTAGGATCCTCAAGAAAGACTCGCTGGACTAAATCGAATACCTGGAAGGGCCTGGTATAAGAATAGCTCCCCTAAACTGTTATTATAAGTGTTATTATTCTATAGTCAACAAGCATGCATTAAGGGCCTACTATGTGCTAGGCATTGTGCTATAGCTCCATTTTACAGGGGGGAAACTGAGGCTCACAAAGGTAAAGTGACTTACCCAAGATCATATAGCAAAATTCAGTGCTTGGACAGAGCCAAGGCCTTTGGACACTAAATTCTGTGTTCTTTCATTATCTCTCTCTCTCTCTCTCTCCATTAGGAAGGAATGAAATAAGCATTTATTCAGTACCTATTATGTTTAAGTATCTACTATGTGCCAGGCATATACCACAAGGAAATTCCCCAAAGTCATTTGATACACACAACAACCCTGAGAGGGCTAAATATTATTATCCTCATTTTACAATTGAGGAAACTGAGGCAGACACAGGTTAAGCAACATGCCCAAGGTCACACAGCTAAGTTTCTGAGGTTGGATTTGACCTCAGGTCTCCCTGATTCTAGGCCCAGTGCTCTATCCACTACACCACCAGCTGAACATCTGGGCTAAGTGTGGAGAGGAGAAAGCAGAAGTCTAGTTGCTGGGACATCATGGGCTATAGCCTCCCCAGAAAGGAGAGGGTAAAGGCTTTCCTTAACTGAGGTCCCCTGGTGTTGGGTCTATCCCTTTACCCCATGTCCATGACTGTTCAGAAAAGCTGCAGGGGGAGAGAGAATAGGGGAGTATGGGTCCTGGCTAGATTTGCATGTTGGGTAAGACCTGTTCTCTCCGCTTCTGCTCAAGTGATAGGAGGCACTTTATTAGAAGTAGTTAAGGGTTCGGAGAGAGAACAACAGCATATTTGGGTTCCCTAGAATTTGCCTCCCAGAAGTAATGATCAGAAGGAATTGTTAGCAACAGGTTGTTGAGGACCTTGAATGGCGCCCCTCCTCACTTCTCTCTCTTACCTTCTCTAAGAGTCTTCTCCTACTTTCCCTCCTCTCACCTCCTCTGAGATCACCTCCCACGTAGTGCTTTGCATTGTGTCTCCCTCATTAAAATGCAAGCTCCTTGAGGGCAGGGACTATTATTTACATTCTTTGTACCCCTGGGCTTAGCACTTTGTAAGAACATATTGCTAGTAGTTTGGCTGCCATCAAAGACACTTTCCAAGCTTCTGTAAAGATGCTTCTGGTTACTACCAGCTCCTGGAGGTCAGGGGGGATGGCCTGATGGTCAGAGAAGCTTTCTTCATGCTCTCAGCCTGGGGTTTAGGGTAAGGGTTGGAGAGAAGATCCGAGATCCTAGAAGAAATCTTAGGGGTCATTTAATCCAATGTTGCCATTTTTTTTTTTACCCACGAGGAGCCTGTGGCCCAAAATGGTCAAGTACTTGGCCCGAGTTCACATAAATAATAAGTAATATAAAGCCAAGTTCACAGCCAGGCTTGATGCCAAGTCCAATGCTCTTTCCACTATGCTTTGCATTCCAGTCCCCTGGCCAACCACTGATGTGCCAGTATTCATGAATAACATGTATAAGGCATGACCCACACCCTGACACTCCCATCCCTGCCCCCTGGACCTTCTGCTCTTGGATGCATCAAGGCTGAGGCCAGCAGGTTCTGCCAAACCTCCAGTCCTCCACCCTGATGGAGCTCTGAACTTCTTTTAAGGATCCAAAGACTCTTTTTGCTGCTATGGTAAACCAATTGGGCACCAGTACCTAAAACTGCTATTTCAATGGCAATTGGGCACCAGTACCTAAAACTGGTAAAAAAAAAAAACTGGTAAAAGCCAGGCTTTACCATTTCATTGATGCCATTGAAACAGCAGTGACTTTCAAAGCCAGTTTTCTGGGCTTGGGGGAGCTGGCAATACAGCCCAGTGGAAAACACCCAGGATGGGAACGGGGACCTCAGGGCTCTCTGCTATTGGGACATCCTACCTCACTGGTTGATCTTGGGCAAATCCTTTCCTCTCTCTGAACTGTAGATTCCTCTTCTATAAAATAAAAATAATAATTCACATTTCTGAGTTGCTTTGACCCAAGAGGCGAAGGAAATTTCCCAAAGTCACAAAGGGAGTAAATTTTAAGAACCAGGATAGGAACCCAGGTCTAACAATTGCTCCCACATCTCATGTTTGGGTGTTTTTTGAGATAGGAGCTCTTTATCCCACCCAGGCTAGAAGTACAACCACCACTCACAGATCCAATCCCGCTACTGATCAACCTGGGAGTTTGGACCTATTCCATTTTCAATCTGAGGTGGTTTACCCTTCCTAGACAACCGAAGGGCCCTCCACCTCTGGAGGCCCGCCATATTGGTTTCAGACTCAGTGGAAGCACTCAAACAGCTCAGAACCGTTCTAGCTCAAGAGATCCAACCACCAGCCTTTGCCTGTTCCAAAGAAGGGATTACAGGTGTTCCTTCGTGCCCATTTCTATCTCCTTATGCCTTACCACAAGCCTTGTGAGATAGGTGGTATGAGGATTATTATCCCAATTTTACAGAGAAGGAAACTGAGGCACAGACCTGGACAAGCTGATCTACCACCTTGAGCCTTAGTCTCCTTCTCTGTAAAATGGGGTTTATGTTGCCCATGTCCATGACATTGCTTTGTAAAAGCATTAACCATGTAAGACTCTGGGGTCTCTTCTGGCTGTTCAACCCACAGATGCTGATGGCAGCACCTTATTCTCTCTACACTCCCCATTCCCCTTTCCCACCCCTCCACACCCCCACCCCCCAAGGTTTTAGTAGTTGATTTAAAATGTAGGAGCTATATTGCTTTTGCTTTTGCATCACTTGTGAGAATGTGAACTCTACAGAAGGAGCTTAATAAACATTTTTCACGTCTTCATTCCTTCATTTATTCATTCATTCAGTCTTTCATGAACTCTTATGACCAGATAGAACACTGGACCTGGTGTCAGGAAGACTTGAGTTTGAATCCAATGTCAAACATTGTGACCCTGGACAAGTCACTTAATCCATTTGCCTCAGTTTCCTCATCTGTAAAAAAGAAATAAGAATAGCACTTACCTCACAGGGTTATCACGAGATCAGAGGAGATAATAATTGTAAAGTGCTTAGCACTGTGCCTGGCACATAGAATGTGTAATATAAATGCTTTCTCCCTTTCCTTCCCTCTTCTCTTTCTTCCCTTCTTACATTAGGTCTCAGCTTCAAGACATCTCAGCAGTGATCCTTTGCAGATTGTCCCCCACCCCACTCCAAACACCCCCTACACACACACACACACACACACACACTATCCCTTTCCAATTCTTTACTGGAAGACTCTGATCTTATCTCCCTCTCAGGCACCATTTCCTTGTAATTAGGGGGTGGCTGGGGTTTTCATTCCCTCAGATGCAAAAACAAAAAAACTCTCCGTGGCTGAGGACTCTGAACCATATGGAAATGATTTTGCTTTATGGCCATCAAGGTTATAATTAAAATATATTGGTTTTTATACTGATCATTGACCAAAGCTGAATCTAGGCTGGTTATGGAATGAGACGATTTGATTCAAACCCCTGTGTGCTGCCAGGGGCCGGCTGGGGCCAGACTGGGAAGGGTGAGGATGGGGGTTGGAGTGAGGGGGTGAGGACTGAGGGTGACTAACCCTTAGAGGCAGAAGCTAGCCTGGACGGGGTCCTTCTGGAGTCAGCTCCTCACCAGCAGATCCCAGGAGCCCCATTCAAATTTGTAGTGCTGAGTGGGGACCTTAGGACATAGAATGTTAGGGCAGAAATGGGAGAGGGAAGGGAGAAAGGACTAAGGCATTTATATGGTGCCAGGTATGTGCCAGATATTGTGCTAAGTGCTTTTCATAAATATCTTCTCATTTTATCCTCACAACAACCTTGAGAAGTAGGTTCTGTTATCTCAATTTTACAACTGAGGAAACTGAGGCAAAGAGAAGTTAAGCGACATGTGGGGGGGGGGCAGGGTTAACAGATAAATGTGTTGGCTCT
The DNA here is from genome assembly GCF_900497805.2 of Vombatus ursinus. NCBI lineage: Eukaryota > Metazoa > Chordata > Mammalia > Diprotodontia > Vombatidae > Vombatus > Vombatus ursinus. The sequence goes on along the minus strand of NW_020954596.1, from coordinate 6,920,107 downwards.
GCCTTATTGAAAGAACTCACTGAAAAGTCTTTTTCAGAACCTTCCCCTCACCACCACCACCCCCAACTCTCTTCAAAAGACAGTTTTGTCATTTTTCATCGAAATATGCTGATGTCCTATAGCCACTGCCCAAGCGAGCTGGAGAAATCATTCACTGACTCAGTCACTCAGCAAATATTTACTGAGCTTATGCTATGCTCCCTACCCTGTGCTAGGTACTGAGGGGAGTAATATAGAGATTTTGCTATTTTAACCTGGGGCTCTAAAGAGAACCCTGAATTAGAAAGGTGAAATCCAGGTTCTCTTCTTGAATTTGTCACTAATTATGTGACCTTGGGCAACTATCTCCCCTACTGAGTTCAGTACCCCATGTGTAGGATCTTTTCCAGTTCTTAGTTTTAAAGATGCAAAACATCCTTTGTTCTAAGGTCCTGATTTCTCATTTTTACAGCACCTTACTGTCGCTTTACATGCATCCCATCTTTTCTTATACTCAGTCCTGAAAGGTCTCATGGAGATGGGGGAATTTCAGAACTTAATATATCTTTCCAGGAACTAAGAGACTTTTCTCTGTTTGGATTACGCTCAGAATTAGTTTGAAAAAATGAACCAAAGAAAAATTCCCCCAATATTTAGAATAATAAAAATACCAAACCTTGGATGTATTGAGGAAAGATGTTTTGAGAAGAATTTCATGGCTAAGCTCCTACTTTCTGGGGGGGGGGGGTTGCTTCAGTGGAGGAATGTCTTGAATGAATGGATAAAAAAGCATTCATTAAGTGCCTACAGTGTGCCTACTGTGTTTGTCTTCTTGTATCTTGTCTTCAGAGTATCTTGAATTGCTCTAAGGTCCCTCCTGACCCTGGCATTGGGTTCTTAGGTTAGATTAAGGTCCTGACATTAGGTTGAAGTCCCTACATCTCTGATTTTCTATGTTCTAAAGTCCCTAAATGTTTTGAAATCCTATGTTTTCATTTTTTTTAATTAATAAGCATTTTCTCTTCCTCCTACCTCCTTTCTTTTTGGGAGAAAAAAAGAAATAAAAAAACCCACTGTAACAAATATGCATAGCCAAGTAAAACAAATTTCTATGTCATCTATGTGCAAAAATGTATGTTTCATTCTGTTGCCTAAGTCCACCACCCTTCTGTCAGGGTAGCATGATTCATCATCAGGCCTCTGGAATCATGGTTGTCAGAGCACTGGATATCTTACGCTCTAAGGTCCCTTCCAGCTCTGACCCTCTGTATTTTAAGGACCCTCCCAGATCTAACTTTCTTTGCTTTATAGATGAAGGTCTGAACATTGTTTTATGTTCTAGGAGCTCCTCTCAGCTCTGACTTTCTATGTACTATATTCTAAGATCCCTCCTTGCTATAATATTCTATTTCATGACCCTGCATTTTCCTCCCTCCAAACTTCTGTCTGTTCATCTCTCTGCAAGTGGAATTCCTTCCAGAATCTCCACCCATTCAGGTCCTACCTCCTCAGGTCCTACCCACTCTTCCAGGCTCAACTCAAATGCAGCCCATCTCTTCCTGGAAGCCTTTCCTGTCTTGTCTATGAAAAGAGGGGATTAGATTAGATGAACTCCAAGGTTCATTTTAAGGAAGATCTTCTAGCTCTGAATCCTAAGATTCCCCAAGAGGGAATGATCTAATTCAATACTCGTCTTATGGTAATCCAATTGCATTTGAGTTTTTTGTCCATATCTTAACAACACCCCACCTGACTGTGGTCTATGCGGGCAAATATTTTGCACCTCATTAATTTCTAAATACTCCAAAGAGCCAGGCATATAGTAAGTGCATAGTAAATATTGGATAGATAAATGGATGGATGGATGGATGGATGGATGGATGGATGGATGGATGGATGGATAGCCACTACTAATTCTCAAAAGCTTAGTTTAGAATGAACGAAATGAATGTAGGAAAAATATTTGTTAAGAATTATGGGGGCAGCTAGGTGGTGCAGTGGATAGAGCACCCGCCCTGAAGTCAGGAGGACCTGAGTTCAAATCTGGCCTCAGACCAAACACTTGACACTTACTAGCTGTGTGACCCTGGGCAAGTCACTTAACCCCAAATACCTCACCAAAAAAGAAAAAAAAAAGAAAGAAAGAATTATGTATTAAGCATTGTCCTAAGTTCTGGAGATACTAATTCAAAAGTGAGGTAGTTCCCACTTTCAAAGAAGTTACAATCTCATCAGCGAAAACAACATTTAATGGGGGAATGATGTCCAGGAAAGGGTTTTTTGGTCTGGGAAATCACAGAGATGTTGAGTGGAGTCATAGGGGAGTTAAGAGGGAATGGTAGAGTTGATATGTTTGCAGTGGTGGTGGCAGGGTACAGGGAGAGAAGGGAGGGAGGGGATAGAAGGTAGGCAGGACGGATGGAGAGATTTGGGGGGTGGGGGTGGGTTGGGAAGGTCTGAATGGTTATATAGTCTGGTGGTCTGAAGATGGCTACATAAGACGGGCTGTGTGAGTCCATGCTTATTCACTTACCAATCAGAACAGTGTGACCCTAGGGCCAGGGTTCAAGAGATTCAGAAGGCAACATACAAGAAGATAAACACACCGCCTACCACAATGGAAGCACTTAATGGATGCTTTTTTATCGATTCGTTCAAGATATTCCTCCATTGAGGCAATGCCCCCCTAGAAAATGGGAACTTAGCCAAGAAATTCTCCTCAAAACATCTTTCCTCTATACATCCAAGGTCTGGTATTTTTATTAGTCTAAGTATTGGGGGATCTTTTTTCTTTGGTTCATTTTTTCAAACTAATTCTGAGCTTAATCCAAACAGAAAGAAGTCACTTAGTTCCTGGAAAGATACATTAAGTTCTGAAATTCCCCCATCTCCATGAAACCTTTCAGGACCAATTACAAGAAAAGATGGGATGAGTGCAAAGGGACTCGAAAATATAAGGTGCTATAAAAATGACAACTCTTATTACTATCTTCTTTAAGACTTTTGGGCTCCAGTTTCACCAGCGCAGATTGGTGCTCCACTAACTTAGATGGCAAATCATCTGTGTTTTAGTCAATTGTCGTCATGAGTTACTGTGACCAAAAGAATGTCGGTGACTAGTCAGGCCTCAGATGGTGAGTTTCTTTGGATTTGCTTGGGCTAGTTCTCTGCCAAAAGACATGTAGTCCCTCTCTGGGCCTGTCCAGTCTGGCAAAACCTGCCTCTACTTATACTGTGGTGGAGTCATCTCTATATCATGGTGAGACACACCAGCAGAAGGCTTTGGTGGAAGATTTGGTTAGAAGATTGTTTCTGTTACCCTTATCCCATCCATCTTCTCCCCCAGCCAACACCTTGTCCCATCATGGTAGTTCTACCCCCGGACCTCTTTTCTGTACTCATCCCTTCCCACTAAGATCCTTAGCTTAGCTCCTTGCTGATTCCTAATGCAATGCCTCGATATTTTGTGTTAGCATGTGGTTCATGTCTGTGCATTTATCTGCCTGTCCATCTTTAATCCCTCTTCTAAGAGAGACCTAAGTAAGTCCAAATTAGCCAATAAAAAGTATGGGGAGCATCCCCCCTTTCTTTGCAGAAGTGGAGGGTCTACGAATATGGAACAATGCACATAGTATGTCAGCCTTTTTCCATTTGTTGGTTAATTTTGCTAAATTTGTTTCCTCCTCTTTTTTGTTCTTTGCTATAAGAGATATCTCTCTGAGAGGGAAAGAGGGAAGGAGTATATAGGAAAACGTAAGTAATGTCAAAATATATCAATAAATATTTTTATTTTGAAAAAAGATACGTTTGGATGGAGTAGTAGGGTAGGAGTGGGAAGCTGACTAATGTTTTGATTGGATAAATCTGTCAGAGAAGCTGATTCCTGCCCTGGGAGGAATGTAGAACTAGAAGCCCTCTGAAGCTTCTTCCATTCCAGAGTCTCTATTAGACAGTAAATAAGCAGTCTGTTGACAGCAGTTAATACCTCAAAATACCATCAGTCTCATATCATCAATTGCCTATTGGACATTTCAAACCAGGTGTCCATGAGATTGCTTTATCTTGCTGGATGCTGGATCACTTCTTTCGGGTTCTACTTGGACTATCACACACACACACACACACACACACACACTCCTTCCCACCAGTGACCTGAACTGTGTCCCTGAGTCTCTCAGCCCTAAGAGCTCAGCTTCTGCCTTATCTTTTACAAGTCCTTTTTTAGTCTTTCTTTATGTACATTATTACTGTGTGTATCCCCTCCATTAGAATGTAAGCTCCTTGAGGTCAAGGATTGTCTTGCTTGCTTATACTTGTATCCCTCATACTTAGCATAATGTCTGGCACATAGTAATAAATGCCCTATCTACGTATCCATCCGTCCATCCATCATTTATCATCTGTTTATCCTCTATCAATCAATCCATCTATCCATCATCTATCATCTATCTATCATTTATCTAGCTAGCTAGCTATCATTTATCTATTTATCTATGCATCTATCCATCATCTATCTATCATTTAGCTGGCTCCCTAGCACTAGGACAGTGCCTTGCACATAGCAGGTGTTCAATAAGTACTTGTTAATGTTAATGATGATGAAACACCTGAACCGGGAATGACTCTAGAGCACAGATTGTAAAATGTGAGAGTTAGAAAGGACCTTAGGACAGAAAATATCAGCATTAGGAGGGCTCTTAGAACAACAACAGAAAGTTGACAAAAAGTCAGAGCTGAGGGTGTCAGAACTGGAAGGCAGAACAGAATATCAGACCTGAAGAGACCTGAGAACATAGACTGTTAAAGCTAAGAGACACTTTAGAGATCATCTCCCTCATTTTACAGAATTGTGGTGACAGAGCTGGGACATGAAATCTAGCCTCCTGACACCCAGTCACTGACTCATTCTATGACTCCATTCTCATTCACTGCACAGGGATGAAGGAAATGGGTTAGGGAGGGCTTCCTGCAGGAGGTGGACTGTAAGCCAGGCCTTAAAAAAGATTTGGATTTTAATAGGTCTGGAGAAAGAGGTGGCCACAGGGACTCCAGGTTATAATAAGGGTGTGGGCCAAAGTGCGTTTCAATTATCTGCACAAACATTTCACTAAATCCCTATTCCCAGGTCCCTTACACCTCTGAGGGATCCTGGGTTCCTATGTTCTACGCTGGAGGACATAGGAGTGAAAACCAATACAGTCCCTGTCTTCCGGCAGCATATAGTCAGTCCCCTGTGGGGCTATGGAATGGACACAGATAAGTACAGCCCAAAGTGGAATGTGAAAGGCACAAAGAACAAACCACTTAGGGAGAGGACACTCTTAGCTGGAGAGATCAAAGAGGGCTTCAGAGAAGAGGCGGGCTCTAAACCCAGTGGATTTGGGCCAATGGGGAAAAGAAGGATTTCGAGCATAGGAGAAACAACTAGAGTCTAAGTTAGATAAAATATAGACTATCTGAAGGACAGTCATATAAACTAAGGCTAGAAGTAAAGGTGGGAGCCATTTTGTGGGGGGCTTCAGACACTCTAAAGCTTTCATTTTGTCCTAGAAGCCATAGGGAGGCAATGAAGGGTTTTAAACAAGAGAGAATCCTGGTCAGATCCATCCATGATCATTTTGGTAGCTGTGTAAAGGATGGATTCAAAGTGGAAAAAACTGAAGGCAAGGATGCATTGGAGTTATCCAATGTCTTCTGCAATACCTACAAGGACAGGCAACTCACTACCACTTAAGGCAATACTAGGCATTGTAAGGCAGATATCATGGCGGGGAAGATCTTTACATAGAATTGAAATCTGCTGCCCTACAACTTCTACCCGCTGTTCCTAGTACTACTTTCTAGGGCCAGGCTGAATAAGTTTAATCCCTCTTCCCTATAGCAGCTGTTCAAATTCTTGAAGGCAAACATCACTTCCTGAGAACATTTTCTCTAGGCTAAAACATCCAGAATCCCTTTAACTTCTCTTTGTATACTGTGATGTCCAGTACTCTTTGTGTGCTGGTCGCTTTTTGTTGAACATAGTTCAGCTTGCTAACATCCCTTTGACAATGTAGTGCCCAGAAGTGAACACAATATTCCAGCGACAGACCAGGGCAAAAGACGTACTGTTACCCGTCTCCTTTCTCATTCTCAACCCTTAGGGCAGCTAAGTGGTGTAGTAGAGTGCTGGGCCTGGAATCAGGAAGACCTGAGTTCAAATTTGACCTCAGACACTTAACTAACTGTATGACCCTGTGCAAGTCATTTAACCTCTATAAGGCCTCACTTTCCTCAACTGTAAAATGGAGATAATAATAGCATCTACTCCACAGGTTTGTTGTAAGAGCCTGGCACATAGCAGGTGCTATATAAATGTTTATTCCCTTTCCTTCCCCTAGTGGATAAAGCCTGGAGTCAAGACCTATATCTACCACTGACTTGGTTGGTGATGCTGGCAAGTATCTTCCAGTTCTGACCTTCTCACTTCTTTGTTCTAAGATCCCCTCAGGTTCTGACATTCTGTGTGCTGAGTCCTTTCAGCTCCATGAAACTACATGTTAAAGCTTCTATTAATACAAGTGGGTGTGACTTTGGGCCTTGCAGAGAGATTGACTTTCTACACATTTCAAGACTTGTAAGTCAAGCTATACCAATTTGATTTTTTTTTTTATCATTCATTTTTCCTGGGAAATTTTTGAGCTGTATGTGCATGCAAAATTTTTAAGTGTACTCCATTGTGCATCTATCTCTTCTTCAGAGCTGCACAGAAATAGCCACTGATCAGCATCTGAATCCTTCTCAGACCACCCTGGATCCACACATTCTGCCTCAGAGCAGAATGGCCTCTGAAATCAGTTCAGGTGGTTGCAGGCTAGGCAGATTCTCCTGGAGCTCCACAAGAAAAGGGGACTTCTCAAAAGACTCCTCCTCCACACCACAAAGAAACCAGACTTTACAGGAACAATATTTCTTGGACACTTTGGGCCCGCCAGAACTCACCAGGCCTCAGGGTCCGCCAGACCTCAGCCTTCTTGGGAGTTATTGGATGAGGCCTCCCCTGGGAGGGGAAGAGGAGGAACCCTTTGGAGCATTTCCCTGAATTACTTTGTTTGTCTTGGAGGTGCTGACCGTCAGGACTCATTTTACTAGAATGAGGCCTGCCCTTGTAGTCCAGAGCAATGCTCCCATCCAAGGCTGGTGGAGCAGAACAATACCTTTATGAGAAGCAGATGGACAGGAAGCGATATTAATGGGAAGGTAAGATAGTTCATTCCAACTTTCACATTTACCAAACTTAGTTATTTCTTTTGTACACACACACACACACACACACACACACACACACACACACTCAATGGGCACATTTTCAGAGGCACACACATGCCATCTTCCCCAAGTAAGGAAGTCTATGCTGCTGTTATCTTCCTTGAAAGCTATAATTTCCCCTCTCTGGTCCTCAGTTTCCTGACCTGTAAAATGAGGGACGGAGGTAAAGATTACTTCCACCTTATCCTGTGATTCCGAGATTCTAAAATCTTACGAATTCTTCTTAGAATTCCTATCCAACCTGGCATCTCCTCTAGCACCTAACAAAGTTGCCCACGGGAGTCCAATAAGCACTTGTTAGAAGCCATACCCCACAGTGTTATGATCCTTCTTAGTGTAAAACTTGGCTCAGGATGTCAGGGCCCAGGGGGACCTTGGAGGTCATCAAATCCAATACTGTCATTTTACAGGTAAGACCTAAGATGGGAAGTGACTTACCCAAGATCACATGAGTAGTAAATGCCATGGCTGGGATTCATACCCAAGTCTTCTGACTGCCAGAACAAAGCTATTTCCACTCCTCTATCTCGTACTGTATCCCCCACTATTTAATAAAACACACACACACAGACACACACACACACACACACACACACACACACGCATTCTAAAACGAGGCCAGAGACAATCCAATTACATTTCCCAACCACATCCTGTTTATCTTTTCATTTCACAGTTATTTGATTTATTTTTCTTAATTATTATTTTAGGGAAGAACCAGAAAGTCTCCAGGATACTTGGAAAGTTAATGGGAATGCACAAATCAAGGGAAATTTATCCTTATTTCTGAATCCTTTATTCAAGCCAGAGAGCTAGAGGGCAGACTCAGAGTGGATCTGCTGCCACTGACCGTGGGGGCCCCTTATAGGCTGTTCTTTCTCTCTCCCAGTCCTCCCCACCCTCTAAAGCCCAGGTATGCCTCAGGTGCCCAAGGAAGCTTAGACCAAAGGAGAATTTTGAGGAAATCATCCCCCTGCCTTGGCCTCAGTTTCCTGGACCCTGTTCTCAGGGAGAATAAGATAGCCTTATCTAATTTCTATAACTCAAAGAGGAGAGAGCATGGTATTGTGGGGAAGCATTGCTTTGGGAAAGAGGATCATAGAGATAGCAGGAAGGGAACTCAGAGGTCATCTCACCCAACCCCTTTATATGTATATATCTACATATATATATATATATATATATATATATATCTACATATATATATATATATGTACTTATACACAAACCTGTGATTCCACTGTGGTGGTCTATCTCCCTCCCTCCAGCAACACAGATCACAACTTACTGAATAATTGATCTAGAAGCTAAAAGAGGCCTCGGAGGCATCTGGCCCAACCCCTTCATTTTATAGAAGAAACTGAGGTCAGGAAGTTTAGGTGGCTTGCTAGGTAGTAAGCCTCAGAGGCAGCATTTGAATCCAGTTTCCCTGATTCCAGAGACAATGTTCTTTCTGCTCTACCACCCTGCCTATGCCACAGGGAAGTTAGGTGCCCAAGGAAGGAGGAAGCAAGCATTTATTAAATGCCTATGGCATGCCAGGCACTGCGCTAAGTGCTTTGCAAATATTATCTAATTTGATCCTCGCAACGACCCTGTGAAGTAGCTGCTATTATTATCCCCATTTTGCAATTGAGGAAACTGAGGCAGACAGAAGTTAAGGAACTTGCCCAGGGTCACTCAACTAGTGAGTATCTGAGGCTGGATGTGAATTCAGGGTTACACAGGATGTCTCAGAGTCTTTCTGACTCTGAGGTCAACTCCCTGTCAGCTATGCCAAGCCCCCTCATCCTGTAGTTGTAAAGCATTGCAAAGATCTCAAAGCAATGATGACCCTAGTAGAAAACGTCCTGGCCTCAGAGTCAAAAGACATGGGTTTTGGCTTGGCTTTGCTGCCAGCTCGATCTTGACCTTGGGAAAGGTCATTCCTCTCTTTCCCTCCATCCCCTCTGTACCTCAGTTTCCTCATCCACAAAATGGGGAAGCTCAACCCTGCCCAGCTTCCCTCAGAAACCCAAGGGAGACAGAGCCAGCATAAGCTCAAGGTTACAGAATAAAAACCCTTCCCAGAGGCTTTAAGGAAATACAATCACTTGCACCAAAGTGGTCTCCCTGCCTGCCTAGGGCAGGCCGCCGGCCTCTTTTATGAGCTTATATTTCTAGTTATTAATCAAAGCACTAACATTTGGAATGTGGCTGTTGACCTCCCCTTGCCCCATTCTATGGAAACAATTTTCCCAGTGAACCATAAATCCTTCAGACTCTCCAGATAGCTTTATAGACTCCCATTTTGAGACTCGCATCTTGATCTCTGACATAGTCCTTTCACTAGGAGGCCCTGATCAAAGAGAGGAGACCTGTGGATAAAGCTGCTCCCTTTAAACTGGGGAGAAGAGAGATAGAGGCTGAGGTCCTGGGGCACGGGCAAAAGTTGGAGGGTGCCATTTGGGACTTGATGAAATGCACACAATATAGAATACATATTTCATAGAGGCGGGAAGGCAGGCACAGCTGAGGACAGCACCACTGGCCTCTGGGTATAGGTGGCAGATAAGAGGAGGGAAGACCTGGAGCCTTGGGGCTAATGTTCAAGGTCAGTGCTTGTCTTGGGTGGATAATGGGGGGGGGGGGGGGGAGGGGGGGCACTGCATAAAACTGAGTGTGTTGACAGAGGGAGAGCAGGAGCTGGACAGAACCTAGGAGAGTCATGCTGCTCTAGGGAGCCTGCTGTCCTGGGAGGCTTTCCCTGTGTCCTCATGGGATATGTATGTGGCCCTGGAGAAGCCTTGGGCATTGGAGCCTACCCGTGAGCTGCCTCTAAGTCTCCAGCTCAGAGAACCCAAAAGAACTAGGTGACCCTTTGTCACCAAGTCAGTGCCAGCTTCATCCTTGACCACCACTTCAGCCAGCTTGGGAGTCCCAGGGCCTGGGTTCTAATCTTGGCTCCACTGCTTACTGACTGTTTGACCTTCGACAAGTCCCTTCCCTCCTCTGGACCTCAACTCCCTCCCCGTCCTGTGACCCCTCCTCACTCCGTAGTATGATGAGATGGGACTAGTTGACCTTTAAAAAAGTGCCTTCTGGGTCTAGATCAGGAACTCTGAACCCTTTGGGTGTTCATGTACCCCTTTGTCAGACTGGTGAAGCGAATACTCCTGTGGGCCATTCCCTACATTCATAATTGAAGGAAACGCTCAATTTCGGTCAAAGGTTAGTTAAAATAAAGATGGAATATTTCTCCCACCCAAATTTACCCTGAAAATCTGTCTAATGGATGCTTTGGAAAGCCATAGACCCCAAGCTGAGAACCTTTTCTCTAGATCCTAGCACTCTTCCCTATTTTTTTAATTTACTTTTTTTTCAATTAACAAGCATTTCTTTTCTTTATTCCTTCCCTCTCATGCACCCTCTCTTCACTCCAGAATATGATGGGATGGGGCTAGGTGACTCTGAAGAGGATGTTCCCTAGTTTCTTGGGCACTGCTGTGTAGGGGTTGTAAGCTCCTTCCTTCAAGGTGGGAACTATATATGATTATCCCCATTTTATAGATAAGGAGACTCAAGAGATAAGAAGCAATTTCCTCAAAGTTCAATAGCTAGGGACTCAAATCCAAGTTTTGTGATTCCAAATCCAGTATTTTTCTACTCACCCACTGTTGCCTTCGTAAAGAAAAGCTCTAAGAGTTTTTCTATATTACACAAACTTGAAAATAAGTAAATATGGCCCGTGTACTGTCCAATTCTAAACTCCATACAGACTTTCAGCCCAGCCATGCTCCCAGCAGCCTCTGATTACATAAATAAATAGTATATTTTGAAAACCACAGATGGTATTCAGTCAACAATCAGGCTAATAAATGCTCATTTTCAGAGGCACATTGATGTGCCTAAATTCCAAGATTCTAGTTTTATTGTTATTATTGAGGTGGATGGGTTCAGGCATTGTCCAGGTACTAAATTCTTTTTTTTTAATCTGGACCTGTTATTTAATTTGTGTTATTTAGTTAACTTAGACTTAGAGAATTGTCTAGAATCTTGACAATTGAGTGACTTGCCCATGATCACAGAGCTAAGATGTGTTTGAGTCTGGACCTGAATCCAGGGCTTCTGACTCCAAGGCCAGACCACAAGCTGCCATGTCACATTGCCTCGAGTACAATGCTCTCTTCTCTACTCAAGGTCGAAGGAGTCTTTGGAGCCAAAGGACCTGAGTTTGAATCCTAGGTCCAGTGCTGCCTAGTTGTGTAACCTCGAACAAAAGGTCTATACCTCTTTAGACTCTTTTTCTTCCTCTTTACGATTTGGAGATGGAGCGAGCCGATCTTTCTGGTCCCATCTAGCTATAAATTCTACACTCTTTGTCGAGAGGTTTTTTGTTGTTTTTTTTTTCCTTAAACAAGGAAACATGAGCCGCGGCCATCAGCATTTCTCTTAAAAAGGATCAGATTTAGGGATTGACATGAACCCGAGGACACAAACATATGCTCCGGGTTGGTGAGTGGAAACTCTATCTGGTGTCAATCCTGGGTGATCAGGGAGTCCGCCAGCCCGAGAACCTTGCCTCATAAAAGTGCCCATCGATTATTCTGGCCTGCCAAGCTACGAGGGAAAGTCAACAGAACTGCTGTGATTCCAGCACTGGTGAGTATTCATTCAATCAGTGTCCACTCAAGAGGGCACGTGGAAGGGCTGGGCCCAGGGTCAGGAGTCTTGGGTTCAAGTCCCAGGTGGCACACTTACTAACTGTAAAATTTCAAACATTTCACTTTTTTCTAAGCTTAGTTTCAGCTTCTATAAAATGGGAATTATAATATATGACTAATTCCCCGCCCCCAATTGCTTTGTTAATAGAGCATTTGAGGTAGCTTAAAATCCAAATTAGAAGTGACCAAAGGCCTGGACCAGAGAGGATCCTGGACTAGGAAGGAGCCTGGGGATGCAAAGAAGTAGGTCACAGAGGCAGGAGAGACAGGACGTGTCAGTGTGGCATGGACAAGAATGGACAGAGAACTGGGTTTGGAATCAGGAGACATAAGTTCAAGTCCTGACCAGGACATTTATTTGTCTATGTGCAAAACTTCTTCTGATGCCTTGTTATGATGCAGAGGGTAAGCATGGCTTTTCAAAGGTTTTGCCAATAGAGGCAAGGTCCAACTATGGACTGGAATGACTTTGAGGACAAGCCCAGTAACACAAGATATCTGTTGTCCAAGGACTGGCCTGGCTAACTGGAAAGATTATGGGATTGTTGCTTGGGGTCCCTTAGGACCTTCTCCCTTTCTTCATGCAACCTGAGATCCTATGAGGTCTTTTGGTTGCTGTGTGACACTGAGTAGGGCTTTTGTACCCTTCAAAAACCCCAGAAGTGGGGCAGCTAGGTGGTGCAGTGGATAGAACACTGGTCCTGAAGTCAGGAGGACCTGAGTTCAAATCTGGAGTCAGACCAAACACTTGACACTTACTAGGTGTATGACCCTGGGCAAGTCACTTAACCCCAATTGCCTAAAAAAAACCCAGATGGTCATTGTGACAAAAGTGTTCTTCTGTATACCTTTAAATGCTATGGAGATGGGAGTGGTGATGACTAACCACAGAATGGGGTCTGATGATCAAAAATACCCAACTCTCAACTGCTGCTGCCCCAACTTGGAACTTTCCCCAAAAGGGTAGCCCTAAGCCTCAGTCCTGGTCTACTGCAGTAGCCTGCTGGTGGGTCTGCCTGCCTCAAGTCTCTCCCCATTCCAACACATTCTCCATCTAAATCTAAAGTGATTTTTCTAAAGTACAGGTCTGACCACGGTACCCCCTATTCAATAAACTCCAATGGCTTCCTATCACCTCCAGAATCAAATGCAAAATCCTGTTTGGCATTCAAAGCCCTTCCTACCCTAGCCTCCTCTTCCTGTCTTCTTATACCTTCAGCCTCCTCGGGAACCCTTCAGTCTAGTGATCATTGACCTCCTGGCTGCTCCACAAACAAGACGCTCCACCTCGGCTCTGGACATTTTCTCTGGCTTTTCCCCATGCCCGCAATGCTCCCCCTCCTCATCTCTGTCTCCTGGCTTCCCTGGCTTCCTTTAAGTCCCAGCTAAAATCCCTCCTTCTGTAGGAAGCCTCCCCCAACCCCGTCATCATCCCAGTGCCTTCTCTTTCTGAATTATTTCCTATTTGGCCTATATAGAACTTGTTTGTACATGTCTCCTCCATTAGATTGTGAGCCCCTTGAGGCCAGGGATGTCTTTTGCCTCTTTCCGTATCCCCAGTGCTTAGCACAGTGCCTGACACATTTTGTTGTTGTTGTTGTCATCATTGTTATTGTTGTTCAGTCATTTTTCAGTCATATTCGACTCTTCATGACCCCATTTGGGGTTTTCTTGGCAAAGATACTGGAGGGGTTCGCCATTCCCTTCTCCAGCTCATTTTACAGATGAGGAAACGGAGGCTAACAGGGTCAAGCGACTTGCCCAGGGTCACACAGCTAGGAAGCGTCTCAGGCCAAATTTGAACTCAGATCTTCCCAGCTCCAGGCTTAGCACTCTATCTGCTGCACCACCTAGCTGCTAGTAGGCGTTTTAATAAATGTTTTTTGAATGACTGACTATTATCATGGGGTTACAAATCTGACACTGGGAGGTGCCATCTAGTCTAACCCCCTCAATGTAAGATAAGGAAGCTGAGCCCCAGAGAGGAGAGGAAAGGTTACCAAAGGTTACCTGAGAAGTAAGTGTCAGAGGTGGAACTAGAACCCAGACCTTCTGACTGCAGAGCCAGGGCTCTTTCCACTCCTTACCCCTGATGATAAATAATAGCTCCTGTTCACCCGGCACTCTACAGACTCTGGTTCTTTAGCCTTAGAAAAGGTCGAGGAAGTGGGCAGTTTTTGTCCATAGCTCCCGTTGTCCTACTGGATTTCAGGTATGCGAGTTACTTTCATTATCCTAGCTAAGAGAGAGAGAGACAGAGAATGAGAGAGACAGAGACGGGGGGAGGGGGGGAAGGGAGAGAGAGAGAGAAAGAAAGAGAGAGAGAGAGAGAGAGAGAAAGAGAGGGAGACAGAGACAGAGACAGAGAAAGACAGGCATACAGACAGACGGAGACAGAGACAGAAGAAAGGGCAGCTTTCCTCCATCATGCAGCAAGTCGGGGGCAGGGCCTGGACTAGAACCCAGGTCTCCAGCCTCAGGCTCTTTCCGTTTGCATCATTATGACCCAGGTGCTTCTGTGTCTCCTCAAGGGAGGGCAGCTGGCAGGAAGCTGGGCATCAGAGCTCTCTGGCACTCGGCTGACGGAATCACCTCAGTCCTGGGGCCTCGTTCTGAGGATGCAGGAGTGCAGGCTCTGACGATTCCTTTGCCAAAGGGATGTTGAACTCCCTTTGCCTGCCTCCTTGGCCCTTCCTCTGGAGGAGCTGAGGCAGGGACCTTGTGCAAGGTTCCCAGTGAACCCGGGTCAGAGATGAGAAAACAGGCCCAAGATGCAGCCGCGGGCCAAAGGCCGAGACTGGCAGACAAGGAGAACAGGCTGAAACAGGGCTTTCCATTCCAGCCTGGCAGCACTACGTGATCCGCAGTGCTCTAGCCAGGACCCCAAGGCAGTTGGGCAGCGAATTGGAAAGTCAAGGTCAGCTGAAACAATACCAGAAACAACCCATCCAAGTCAGGTGTCTTCCCCACGCCTTTATGGTTTCAGGAGCCTTTTTGCAGCATGATGCTGTTGGATCCTTACATCAACCTTATCCCCATTTGACAGATGAGAAAACAGGCTGATGGCGCCTTCTCCTTTACATGTGTGTGAATGTGGATCCCCCTGACAGAATGTAAGCTCCTTAAGGACAGAGCCTGTTTTGTATTTGTCTTTGCACCCTCAGCACCTAGCACAGAACTTGGCACGTAGTAGGCTCTTAGTAAATGTTTGTTGAGTTGTTACTGAGAAAAGAGAATTAACATACCCAGAGTTACACAGCACCTCAGTGGCAGAATTTAGAGCCAAGCCTCCTGAGTCTCAAACCCAGGGTTTTTTCCACTACTCTGAAACAGAGTAGTAATGTAAGAACTGGGACTTGTGACCCCATCTCCTAACAGGATAGCCCTTCATCCACGTCACTGATTTTTTAAAATGGTAAAGTACACAGAACCAAGGGCAGATACTTGGGGTGCACCACCAGGAACTTTCATCCAAGTTGATATGGTGCCATTAACTTATTCAACCAGCTTGGAATGGACCTCAATGTACTATCATCTGATCGACAAGGATGAGAGACTGTCAAATGCTTACATGAAATTCCAGGTATATGGCATCGACAGCATTTCCTTTATCTACCGATCTAAGAA
This sequence comes from Vombatus ursinus, assembly GCF_900497805.2. Taxonomy (NCBI): domain Eukaryota; kingdom Metazoa; phylum Chordata; class Mammalia; order Diprotodontia; family Vombatidae; genus Vombatus; species Vombatus ursinus. Next base: position 6,904,490 of record NW_020954596.1, on the reverse strand, counting down.
CTCTGCCCAAAAAGGAAATGAGGTCATTCTGGTAGATAAAATCCTTAATAATCGTTGTGTTCCTTTCTAAATGCTTATAAGATACCCTTTAATAATATGGTCTAGAGAATCTTGTCAGAAACTAAATCTTGTTGACTGACCTCTAATTTGAAAGAAAATCTACCTTTTCTGCCCCTTTTTTGTGAACAGCTGCCTGTCCCAAGTGCTGGGTTGATCCCTAGCTGACTCTCTCAGCCTGGAAAGTTCTGACTCATTGAAAGTGTACAAAGCAACAGGTCCTTTCCCACCCCCAGGGCAACAGAAGGAAACCTGGCCTAGGAAGCAGAAAACTCAAGAGTCAGGCTCAGCTTTTGGTTATTTTTCTGGGTGACCTTGGGCAAGTCCCTTCTCTTTCGCCTTCAGTTTCTACCTTTGGTAAAAGGAAGGGATTTGGATACAATGGTCTTTAGGAGCATTGAGGGAAGAGAGCTAGACTTGGCATCAGGCGGCCGGGCTTTGACTCCGGATTCTAACACTTAGGAGCCTCACCTTTCTAAGACTCAGTTTCCTAATCTGCGACGTGAGAGTGATACTTAGACGCCTTACCCCATAGGCTCCTTTGCAGGAAGAGGATTCTGTAAACTGTAAGGCCCTATAGAAATGCCAGCTTTTACTGTAGGATAACAGAGCCAATAAACAGAGAAAATCATTTGCAGTTTCTCAACTTCCTCGTTTCCCATAGTTAATGAGGAGACAGGGTAGTGCTGGCGGTAAGAGGCATTTCCGGATAAGCGCTGGGCAACAGCTGGATTATTGGAGAGCTCTGGAGCCTCCAGAAGCTGGGACACAGCTTGTCTTGCTCTGCCTGACCCCTGCCCCAGGCTCCTCATCTCTGCTCCTCCCAGGCCCCTCATTCCTACACAGGCACAGAATCAAAAGCTTGCTATCCTCTCATCTTCCAACTCCACACCCACCCGTACGCACCCTTGTTCACACATATACGCACATACATACACATACTCACACAGTCATTTGTGCATACACTTACACATTCATGCACTCATACACACATTCATGAATACACCCACTTATATACACATTCACACACTCATACACACACAAATACACACACTCATCCACACTCACACACACTCATACACATACATTCTCATATACATCTATATATACACATCAACATATACTACATATTCGCAGTCATATACTTCCGCTCACTCTCATATACACACTCACTCACATATACACACTCACATACGTGCACATTTGTGAATACACCCACTTTTATACACATTCACACACACACACAAACATACACACATATGCACACATTAACACACACTTGTGCACATTCATACTCACACTTACATTCTCATATACACACTCACTCACATGTACACACTTACACATGCTCACATACACATTTACACACTCATATACTTACACACTCACATATGCATATACACACTCCCCAAAAGTCTGGTCATAGATGAGGTGAAAGTGACCACAAACCTGAACATCCGTGACCTATGATATCCCCATTGTTACTGCAGAGACTTAGGAAGTACATACTAACAGAAATGAAAGGGCCCTTGGAAGACAGAGCACAGAATATAAGACCTAGCATATAATATCAGAGCTTTAAAGGACCTTAGAACATAAAATCTAGAGCATTTAGGAGAGGCATACTGACTTAGTTTTTAAATGTAATATTATCTATGCTTTATTGTATTTGTATTTATTGTGTTCAGTATTTCCCAATTATACTTTAACTTGGGAGTGTTGTTGACTACCTACAGTTTACTTGACACGTCTGGTATAGTAAATAGAGAGTGCTGGCTTTGGAGTCAAGAACACTTGAGATCAGATCCTTCCTCCAATACTTATGTGCTGTGTGACCCTAAGCAAGTCACTTAACCTCATCTCTCTTCCTCAGTTTCCCCATCTGCAAAATAAGAGTTTTTGATTTGACAGCCTCTAAGATCCTTTCTAGATCTAAATCTAACGAATCTAGCAAAAAAGCAGGGATTAGAAGCCAGGTTTCCTTTTTCGGGACACCCTGCTTAGTTTCACTATAGCATTGTCTCTTTGCCTTCTCTGATGTATCACAACTCTACTTGAATATATAGAGGGTGAGCGGACAACCGGAAGAGCTAACATTTATATAGCACTTTAAAGTTTGCAAAATATTTTACATATATTATCTCATTCATCAGTCAGTCAATAAACATTTAGTAAGTCTTTCCATGTGCCAGACACTGTGCTAAATGATGGGGATACAAAGGCAAAAAACAAAACAAAACAAAACAAAAAAAACAGTCCCTGAGTGTGGTACAAAGAAAACGCCTTGGAGGAGGGGTCTGGAATCTCTGGTCGGGTGAGTTCTTTCACTAGATGGCTGTGTGACCTTGGGAAAGTCCCTTTCCCTCTCTGTGCCTCAGTTTCCTCCTCTATGGAATGAGGGACTTGGGCTAGAAGGTCTCTAAGCTTCCTCCCAACCTCGATGTTCTGTGTACTCAGAACCCTTTGCCAGCTCTGATACTCTGAGTCTAACATGGGAAGTGTGTTAAAACAGGGTTCCTCTTCATTCCAATTTAGAATGAATAAATATAGAATTAAAAAGAAGCCTTTAACAAGTTTCTTTAATGTGCTAGGGCTGACAGACTATACTTAAGAAATAATTGCCTCCAAGCCCTCAATAAATACTTGCTAACTTGCCAAATTGAGCAAGCTAAGAGCCCGAGGGAACCAGGCTGGACCCAAGCCCCAGCTCTGGCAGGTGCCACAGCAGGGTGGCACAGTAGACACTGTCCCTGCCAGGCACTACCTGTGGTCACCTTGTATCTGCCCCAGCACACAGGAAGCATTCAATAAGTGTTTGTTGTCGCTATCACTTCCCCTGAGGCCAGGGCCTTCCCCTGAGGCCAACTCTGGGCCTGATGGTTATACTCGGCAAATCCTTACCACAGCTTTGAGGGATCATCTTTGGCCCTGTCCTGCTCCCTAGTGGAATAAGAGTCTTTCTTATGTGCTGAAAGCACATTTCATCAGCTTCCTCAACTGCCCCAGCCTCCATCTCTACTCTGCCTCATACGTCCGCAAGGGAGGTCAACATTACCCCCAAAAGTGCCCTGCTATTTCTCTCTGCAACCCCAGTCCTCTGCCTCCCAACTCACCCACGGCTTCACTTCTAAAACTACTCCATGTTCTCACAGAAACCTCTAGGCCCTCTGTCCCTCTCTGCTCAATTGATCAATTAACCAACAAACTGAGTCTTGTCAAAAGCATTTATTAAGCTCCTACTACATGCCAGGCACTGTGCTAAGTGCTGAGGATACAAAGAAGAAGGGGGAAAAGCCTCTGTTCTCCAGGAGCTCACAGGTTAATGGGGGAGAGAACAATCAGCTGAGGGAGGCATCTTAGTACCATGAAAGAGCTGTGGAGATCATATCCCACACCTGACACTTAGTCCTTATGTGATCTCGGAATCCCCTATCCTCCCTGTACCTCCATATCCTTATCGGTAAAGTGAGGGGGTCAGAGTAAATGACTCTTTCAGCTCCAGAGCATGGATCCAATGATCCGTTTGTGTATATGTCTACTAGGTGCTGGGCATACAAAGTCAGCATGGGTGATGCTTGCAAGAGATACACCGCTACACTAAGCCCCAGGGGTATCAGTGAGAGCTGGAGCTTAGATCTAACCTGGTACCTTCATGGGGCTGGATCTATTCAAAACCAAAAGTGAAACTGTTTCTGCCTTCAGAGGACTTCAGGTTTACTTTCAATCCCATGGATTGATTAGGTAAATGTGAAAGATCTGAATGAAAAGATCTGACAGATAGCACCCAGAGGGAGACACTAGTTGTTTCAAGGAATCAAGAGAGGCTTCATGGAGGAGGTGGCTCTTGAACTTAGCTTTAAGGTGCAGTGAGGAGCCAGAGCATTGAGGGGAGCAGCCAGTTCAAAGGTGCAGAGATGGGAGATGAAGGATCTTGTGTTTGAAAAAGCAAGTCTAATACATCTGGGCCAGAAAGCGAAAGAAGGTGAATAAAATGTTGGAATGGTTCAAGGTTGGAAAGGTCAAGCTGGAGTCAAACTGTTCAAATTGGTCATTTTTCAGTCTCGTCCAACTCTTCATAACCCCATTTAAGGTTTTTTGTTTGTTTGTTTGTTTTTTTCGACAAAGATACTGGAGTGGTTTGACATTTTTTCCCCCTCCAGAACATTTTACAGACAGGAAAACTGAGATAAGCAGGGTTAAGTGACCTGGCCATGGTCACTCAGCTAGTAAGTGTCTGATGAGTCTTCCCAGCTTCAGGTCTGGCAGTCTATCCACTGCACCGCCTAACTGCCCCTGGAGTCAGATTGTAAAAAGCTTTAAACACCAAACAGAAGTTTACATTTGATCCTAGAGACAACTACAGTGATGGTTATGTGCCCCTGCCTGGCATTTAGGAATCGCCACAATCTGCCTCCAGCCTTGTTTTGAGCTTTATTTCACATTATCCCCCTTTACAAAGGCTCAGTTCTAGCAGCAAAGGACTACTGAACTCAACATGCCCTTTCCAGTCTCCATGCATTTACCTAGGTCACCCTACCGTAACTGGAATGCACTTTCCTCCTCATAGTGATCTTTCAGAGTTCTTGTATTCCATCAAGGCTCAGTTTCACCTTCCCTGATTTCCCCCACCCCCATCCCAGCTAAATGTTCACACTTCTGCCTCAGACATTGCTAGAGCACCTTTGTCTGCCTTTTCACTTTGACCCATCATTCACTACTTTCTCTTAAACTTATCTGAGAGTGTGTCAAATCCACAGTCTTGTAGAATGGCTTGTCGGTTTTGCCACTGTAACGTTTCCTGTATGCTCATCTGACAATGTCACCATCCTGAGGCAGACTTCTCTTTAGTATACTATATTGCCTCTCTACAATGACTTCCTTCCTTCCTTCCTTCCTCCCTCCTTCCCTCCCTTCCTTCCTTCCTCCCTCCCTTCCTCCCTCCCTCCCTCCCTTCCTTCCTTCTTTCCTTTTTTTTCCCTTTTCTTTCTGAAGAAGGGAGGATAGGAAATGTGAAGAGATCAGACTTCTGTTGGTTCATCTCCCTGCTTCAAGTCTGTTCCCATACCCTCCCACTCTCCGCTCAACTGTCAGACTGGTCTTTCTAAAGTGTAAATCTTACTATTTCACCATCACCACCAGCCCAATTCAATAATCTCTAGTGGTACCCTGTCCTCGCCAGGATCAAATATAAAGTCCTCTATGTGGCATTCAAAGCCCATTCATAACCTGGTTCCTTGTGGTTTTCCATCTTTCTTACATCTTATTCCCCACTCCACCCCATAGGTACTCTGCAATCCAGTGACACTTGTCTCTTTGCTGATCCTTCTCCAAGACACTCTATCTCTTAACTCCTGGCATTGCCATTGGTGGTCCCCTTCCCCTTTGCCTGGAATTCTCTCCCTCTTCATCTCTGTCTCCTGCCTTGACTAGCATTCTTCAAGTGCCAGGTAAAATTCAACCCATCCTCAGGAAGCCTTTCCCTGATCCCCCTTAATTCTAGTGTCTTCCCTTGGTTAATTAGGTGTGATTTATCCTGTATGTATCTTGTTTGGACACTGTTGTCTCTCTCATTAGACTCCTTGAGAGAAGGATGGGTCTTTTGTCTCTTTGTAACCCCAGAGCTTAGCTCAGTGCCTGGTAATGTTTTCTGACTGAATGAATAAGTGAATGACAAACTGTTTCACTTTTGTCTTTGTATCCAAAACGCTGAATACAATGTCCTAATACACATTGGTTGAATTTGTTTCCTTTCCCCTCTGTGACCTCTGACAAATTGTTTCTCCTCTCCAAGTCTCAGTTTCCTTATCTGGAAAATGGGAACAATAGTAATAGAATACAGGATGATGGTGGATTTAAAAAAAAAAAAGATACTGAAAACTGTTCTCTGAATAAAAGATAACATTGTTCCCTTCTGTTTTGATGCTCTCTCCCTTCATGATTTCATCCACTCCTGAGGGCTCAACTCTTAACTTCCATGCAGATAACTCTCAAATCTATCTCCCTAGCCCTGATCATCTCCAGTCGCCTACAGGACATCTCCTCCTGAATGTTCCACCGGACAGTGCAAACCAGTATGTGCCCAACCAAGCCAATCACAGTCTCTCTTCCAACTCGCCTATTTCTGTTCATGTCATTGAAGTGTTTCCAGTCATGTAGGCTCTGAATGTCAGAATCAACTCTGACTCTTTCCAAGGTGGCATGGGATAGGGCCCATCTCCAGAGGGAGTGAGCTCTCTGTTGCTAAGGGTCTTCAAGAGGAGACTGGATATCTACTTGTTGTGGAGATTCCAACAGAGGGACAGGTTGGAAAAGGTGACCTCTGAAGCCTGCTCAAGCTCGGAGATTCAGTGATTTTGTGGATAGAATTCCCAAGGAAAAAGGGTAACGAAATCCAGGCCCTGGGGAGAAGCCCACAGCCTGCCCCAAGTGCTGAAATCATCGCAAGATACATTTCGTGGTTTGAATTAACTGTACCGGGACAGTGTGGAAGGGGGCCGGGGAAGAAAGTTAGCCCTGAACACGGTTTTCCAATGTCATAGGGAGATATTTTTCTTTTAATAACAATGTTTGCATAAGGAGCTTATTCCCCTTCCCACTGACTCTCTCTCCCACTCTCCAAAGTGAACCCTTCATTATGAATTTTTTCTCCAATGTTCAGAAGTTTCTGTTCTTTGTGGCCTGGGTCTGTCTGCTGCCCTCATTCTGTGGAGGGAATGCTGGCTCCAAGCTGTGTCATTTTGATAATTACCACTTTCATTGAAATAGTTCTGGGTAATCCACAAATACCTTCAAGTATTCAGTCATATGCCCTGAACTTTAGAGTAATGACTAGAGCTTGGGGTGGGGGTGGGGGAGTGTGGGGAGGTAAAGGGGGAGGTGTAGAGCAACAAGGAGCCAAGGAATTTTTTAAAATCCCTGTACCCTGTTTTAATTCACTTCCTCCCCCTTACTGCACCCCCTCCCCAGTAGGCCTGCCCATCACAGATGTCAAGGAGCGACAGTGATTGTTGGGGCCACCAGGGGAGCACCTCCTGCCTAGGAGACTCAGAAACCCCTGGGGGAGGACTAGATGACCAGCTAAAAGGCTACAGGTTCAAATCCCAGCTCTGAAACTACCCTTGTGGCCTTGGCTCAGTCCCTTCCGCACAGGTCTGCCTATGTCACCCTCACTGCTCAGGAAACTCCTGACCTTTGGGAACAAAAAGAGAATCATCTGTTTGGCTTTTAAAGCCTTTTCCAGGCTTCTTACACTTCAGTCCTCTCCACAAGCCAGCAGCGCTGGCCTTCTTGTGCTCCTCACTCTCCATCTCTTGTCTTCGCTGGCTCCCGTTCCTGCCAAGGCTGCCCTCCCCCCAGCCCCCACCCTCCTATTTACACTGTCTATATCTTCTATGTGTATGGCTCTTTGTTTGTTGCTTCCTCTCTTCCCCTTCCCCTTTAGAATGTGAGCTCCTTGAGGGCTCACGTGGATGGTGTTTTTACCTTTTTTTGTATCCCCAATCCTTAGCACCATGTCTGGAATATACAAGGCACTTAACACATGCTTGTCGACTGACTAACTTCTGTAAAAGGAGGCATTGGGGATGGAGGTGAGGAACTACATGATCTATCTCTAGGGTCTCATTTAGCTCCAAATCCTACAGTGGCCTTCCCCTCATTTGACAAAAGAATAAATTGAGACCTCAAGTGGGAAAGAGTCTTGTCCAAGGACACACAGAAAATCTCTGATAGAACCTAGACTCTGACTACCAATACTGCTCCATCATCTTCACCAACATCTAGGTTGATGCACTCTGTCTCCTTTTAGCCTCACAACAACTCTTTGAACAACTTAGGGGCTACAGATAACCCATTTTACAGATTGGGAAACTGAGGAATAGATAACTTAAATTATTCTTCATCTGTAGTCACACAGGGGCAGCTAGGTGGGGCAGTGAATAGAGTGCTGACCCTGGAGTCAGGAAAATCTGAGTTCAGATCCAGCCTCAGGCACTTATTAGCTGTGTGACCTTGGGTAAGTCCCTTACCCCCATTTACCTCAGTTCCTTGTCAGTAAAATGGGGACACACTGGAGAAGGAAATGGCAAACCTCTCCAGTATCTTTGCCAAAAAAAAACCCAAAAGGGGTCATGAAGAGTCAGACACGACTGAAACGACTGAACAACCACAATGGTCGATGTCCAATGTAAGATTGGAACCTATGTCTCTCCTAGCTCAATCTAACAACTTTTCACTGTTCCTAAACGATTTCTGTAAGGCAGGGCTCACTTTTACAGCTGAAACTGTGAACCTATGAACCATGGTGACTTACAAATAAAAGAGCTGCAGAAATTAAAGGCAGTCAGAGCTCAATTAGCAGGAAGACAATTAGAATCTTCAGTGCCTAGCACAATACTTTTCATGGATAGGTACTTAATAAATGCTTGTTGAATGCTTCAAAGCTTAATGGAAAGAGCACAGGACTGGGATCAAGAAGCCCCGGGTCTGTGTCCCAGCCCTGTCACTAACTTCCTACATGACCTTTTCTTGGAAAGTCATATAGTGCAGTACAAAGAACGTCAAATTAAATTACACGGGACCTGAATTCAAGACCTAGTCTGTCATGCTACCTGTGTGACCTTAAACAAGTCACTCAACCTCAAAGGGGTTTTTTCTCATCTGTAAAATAGGGTGTGGTTGCACTTGATGACCTCTCTTCCAATTCTCTTCCAAGTGTCTTCCAACTCTGGAGCTATGATCTTTCAATTCTTTCTCTGGGCCTCAGTTTGCTCAATTGTAAAATGAGAAGGGTGGGTCTAGCTGTTTTGAGATAATTGGGGTTAAATGACTTGCCCAGGGTCACACAGCTAGTAAGTATCTGAGGCCACACTTGAACTCAGGTCTTCCTGACTCTAGGGCCAGTGCTGTATTTCCTGGGCCACCTAGCTGCCCTTGTAGATGACTTTTAAGATGTACTCTAGCTCTAACATAAGTCCAGGATTCTGTTCCTTATGAGTCCTTCAGATAAATACTTGAAAATCCCTGTCATATCCCTGCCCCCCCAAGTCTTCTTTAATCCAAACTAAACATCCCCATTTCTTTTCACTGGTCCTTTTATGGTGTTCCTTGGAGTTCCTCACTCAGCATCCATGGTTTCCAGATTTTGCTGAAAAAAAAAAATGACACAGAGATGTTGTATGTCATGGAGAAACTGATTACCTATGCCAGATGAGTAGAGCAGAATCCGTAGATGTGGGGTCTTGTCCCAGCCCTGCCACTACTTGGCTATGTGAATCCACAGTTCATCTCCAGACCTCGATCTTCCTCTAAAGTGAAAGAGTTAGACTAGGTGATCTCTAAGCAGCCCTTCTAGTTCTGACATTCCATGATCAAATGAGATAATATATGTAAAGCACTTTGCAAAACTTAGCAGCTATTACTCTCATAAGATCTTGCCCAGTTCTGATGTTCTATGCTCTAAGGTCTCTCCAGGTCCAACTTGCTATGTTCTAGGGTCTTTCCAGGTCTAACCTTCCATGTTCTAAGGCCTTGCCTAACTCTGATATTCTATGTTCTAAGATCCTGTCCAACTCTGATGTTCTGCATTCTAAGATCTCTCCAGGTCTGATCTTCAATGTTCTAAGATCCTGCCCAGATCTGATGTTCTGCTTTCTAAGGTCTCTCGCAGTTCCAAACTTGTAAATTGCACATCTTTCCTAAATCTAACATTCTATGTTCCTAGGTCTTTCCTAGCTCTGACATTCTGTTGTCAAAGGTTCCTTTCACCTCTTTTTTCTAAGGGTTAAAACCCAATCCCCAGGTCTTCCCAAGTGATTAGCTCCCTCAGGTCTGGCCATAGGATAGACAGAATTCCAGGAGAAATTCTGTATGTCAGCCTGTCCTAGGGAGTGGAAACTGGGTCACCTCTGGATGACCCCAGGGCTATCTGAGAAGCCCAGAAAGTCCCTACACCGCCAGGTCTGTATTCAATCACTCCATCATTTATTACCGCCAACAAAACAGCCCAACCATAAACTGGGGGTGAACAAATGTGGCTTCTGTTGAGCGTCAGTTAATCCTTCACGTAAACCCAGCCTGGCTGAGCCAGTGAATACTTGGCTTGCTCCAGCCTCGGCCGCTGCTCTCTTCTGTGCTGGCATCTGCCCTTGAACACTCCCAGATCCCTGTTTCGGCTGCTTTCTATAAAGGGAAAGCCCAGAGGATGGTGACAAAGGCCTTGCCCCAGAAGCTTCCCTATGGGCCCATTGAGGCATTAGGGTACTGAAATAAGGGCTCCTTCAAGAGCAGAGTAGTAACTAGGGTATGGTGAAAAGGACTTTGACTCAGGGTGTTAAAATTTAGGTGACTTTGGCAGTGCTTGTACTTCTTCAATGGATGTAAACAATTGAGTTTGCCATCTAGTTAGTTAAGAAAAACTAGTTGTATTAGTAAGCTCCCCAATGACACTCTTCTTCCAACTTCCTCCCTTCTGTGGCTATCTCCTAGGTAAGCTCTTCTTTAGCCTGGCCCTTTCCTGCTTCCCTCCCCAGGGGTAATCTTTAATAAATCAAAAACCAACTTAAAAGTCTCTATTAAGCACTACCTATGTGGTATCCACTGTTCCCAGCAAGGGCCTCTCCTATCCTGGGGTTTCTGTCTCCCGCCTATGTCCTGGGGTCCAAGGCCTCTCCCCAAGGCCTTCCTTGCCCAGTTGAATCTGTCTCTAAAAGTCCATTTGAAAACACCATTCATGCTGCTTGTCCAAGGGTGTGATTGATGGTGTTTGCCCCAGGTACCAGAATAGTTCCATTCAACAGGACTTTGAGCAAATCATCACCCACCTCCCACCCCCTTCTCTAGGTGTAATGGAAAGAACCCTGGCCTAGGAATACAGAGACCTAGTCTCAGCCCACTGACTGACAGTATGACTTTAGATAAGTCACTTCCTCTCTCTGGGGCAGTTTCTTGCTCTGTGAGAGTGTTGGACCCTAAAGTCCCTCCTAATTCGGAGTTCCATGTTCTAAGTGCCTTCCCAACTCTGACATTCTATGTTTAGTGTTCTAAGGTCCCTCCCAGCTCTGACAGCCTGTGTTCTATGTTCTATGTTGTAAGACTTCTTCCAGTTCTAATATTCTGCATTCTAAGGTCTCTTCTGTTCTCAAGTTCCTCCCAGTTTCAACATTCTATATTCTAAGGTTCCTTCCATTTCTGACAGTCTATATCCTACATTCAAAGATCCCGCTTATCTCTGATGGTTCTGTGGTTCTGCAAAAGCATTTAGAGGCCCTCTTTGCTGTCCAGACCCAAAAGGAATCCAGGAGAAACTTGGGCCAGTTAACACTGCTGCTCCTGTGGGGCAAACTAGTGCTAATGTTCCAATTGTTCCTTTATCCCAGCTCTAATGCCTACCTGATGGCTTTTGTTCCTTGTATAATATTCCCTCTGGGCTCACTCCCCCAATCTGAATTGGCAGCTTGGGTTCACAGAGGGGAAGCTACTACTATTTTTTAGGTTCTAGGGGTAACCCTGTAGGTAGCTATTCATCAAATTTGCAGTTCACAAGCCCCAACCAGTAGGCTTTTCCTTAACAATCTGACAGTAGACTTTGTTCTTTAGAAAAGGCATTTACTCAAATGGCATAGCAAGGACAATAGTTACAAAGCATTTTCCCCCAAAACCAGGGGCATACTTTCCCACAAATATACACAAAGTCCATGAAGTAGAGGAATGGGCACAAATTTGAAACATAATGGTAGTGAAACACACATGTAAGGAACACGCACAGCCAAGGTAGCTCACAACTCTGGAACCACAAGACCCTGATGTCTTTTCTTTTTCTGGAAAGGTCCTCATGAAGTTACTATTACATAGTATCGATGATGAATGAGTTGCTCTGCTATTCAGCTGTGGTGACTCCTCAAAAGCACAGCATCTCTGCTAGATAAGCAACTCAGTCAGGCTTGCTCCTCATAGGGTTAACAGGTCAGGCTGCTGCTGGGGAGACCAAGCAGGTTCTTACCAGGCTTAAGTATTGTGCTAGGACAGAGAGGGTGCTCGTTTGCTGGGCAGCTACTTCTGGACATGGCAAGGCACGGACTCCCTGGGCTTACACTTCAAAAGGCAGCTGACATCTTTCACCAGCTTCAGCCACTGATTTGGCTGGATGATACTGTACTCTCTTTTCCTGGAGTATTTCAGTGCTCTTTTCATGCAGAGTTCTACTGTGCTTTTTCAGCAATTCCAACTGCCCTTAGACTAGGGTTAGAAGAAGCCGATCTTTCTTATCTTATCAGGCCATCTCCAATCGTCCCGATCTATATCTTGCCACTGGACCCAGATGACTCCAGAGGAAAAAGTGAGGCTGGTGACTTTGCACAACCCTCCCTCACCTAAATCCAATTCACTTGCAAGTCACGGCATCCTGATGTCATGGTCCTCTTCGAGAACAAAGGACAGACAACAACATAGCCATGCAGGCTAGACCTCTCCTGTTCAGCAATCTTTCCTCGTCCAAAGCAAGTTCCCTCAGTAAGCACTCTCTGTACCTTTGGTTAAGGTGATCAGGTTTGATTCATCTAGTTTTACTTCCCAGACTGCCCTTGGAGTATTATGCAAATGAGTGGCTAGGGACAAAGTGATGAATGCACTCTGTACCCTAGAGGCCAGTTCAGTGTCTTGCTTCATCTCTTCATAAACAATTGACCTGTCAAAACCTCAGACTCTTTCTAAGATATAGAATTTTCCCTTTGCACCTATAGGTCTTTACATTTCACTGTCTCCATCTTTTTTCCTTTCTAACCTTCAGTTTTCCTGAAAAACAAATGGAGAAACAGCACCTGTCCTATGGTTTGTGACATCTTCTTAAAGACCTGTTTTTTTTAAAACCCAACCTATTTTTAAGTGAGTATAAACATTAATTCAATTAAAACTAATTAATTAGAAATCAGAGAGTGTCAGAAGGGAAGGGGCTTTAGAGATTAGCTAATCTACCCATCTACTTTTGCAAGATTAATTCCTTGAGAGCCAGAGAGAAGTGACCAGCCTAAGGTCACCCAATGAGTTAGTTGTAGAGCCACCCAGGTGTCCTGACTTACAGTTTGATGCAATTTGATCCAATAAACATTTATTAAATGAACATTACTACATTATTCAAGGCCCTGTGCTGGGTGCTAGGGGCACAAAGAAAAAAACAAAACTGATCCCTGCCCTGCCCTCAAGAAGCCCATTCCAGTGATCTTTCCACTAGACACTCCCCTCTACGTTTTGAAATCTGGGATAGAATTTCCCAACCTCTGTCGAGAGAATTGGCAGTGTTGATGCTCTTAAAATCACAACAGGCAATTGCTGAGTTAATGTGAAACTTTGCTCAAGTCCCTTCCCCCTTTCTAAGCCTCAGTTTCCTCATTATGCAATGTAAAATGCATACTAATATTTGCATTGCCTACCTCACTGGACCATTGCGAGGAAAGCATAATGGGAATAGTTATTATTGTTTAGGAGGTTAACTTAACCCAGCATGGAAACAATAACCTGACATCTTCTGGACTCCAGCTACTTTCCCTCCCATCTTTCCTTTGTAACCTCCTAGGGTTGCCAGGGAGATAGAAATGCTGGACATGGGTACAGGGTGGGCAGGATGGAGATCTCCCAGTGTTCTCCTCCTTGGCAACCCTCCTGGCAGGCTTTCCACCTTCACAGGCAACCAGAGTCAGCTGGAGAAGACCAGCAGCTCAGGTCTACTCAGAAATCTTCATGGCCTCCTGATTAAAGGCCTAGCTCTCCACCAGATTCATAAGGTACAGATCTGATCATTTACCTTTCAAGCAAGGGAAGAAACATATAGATTCTGGGAAATGAATTTCCAAACATGCTGGGTAATGCTTTTTTAACACATAGGCTCCATCCCACTATCCCACACTCTGGGAGCATTCCCTGCCTCCAGCCCTTCCTCTTCCCTTACAAAAATTCTTCCAGTTCTGGGTCTAGATCCACAGTTCTTTCCTTCCCCTCCCCCTCTAAAGCCTTCATGGACCACCTCCACCTCCATTCCCACAAGGATCCCCTTCATCAACCCTCCTACACTTACTGTGTTTCTTCTTCTCTTGGCCTTGAGCACACATAGCGCAGCATCATCAAATGGTCTCTGCTCCCATCTCTGTAGAAATCTTGCCCCCAACTCCACCCCCAAACTGGGATCTCCCTGAGGGCAGGCCTAGGTCTTACCCTCTTCTTGAGCTTCCCAAGGGCAGAGACCAAGCCTGCTCCTCCTCTGTCTCCTTAACACAGGATTGGACACTTTTTTGTGGCAAGGCAATCCAGGTTAAATGACTTGCCAGGGTCACACAGTGAGTATTGATTTCTGAGGCCAAATTTGAACTCAGATCCTCCTGACTGCAGGACCAGTGCTCTATCCACTGCGCCACCTAGCTAGCTGCCCCAGGATTAGATACTCTTGATGGCTCCAGAAAGACTCTGCTGAACTGAATTGTTGGAAAGCTTATTAAACACTTTATTCTTACTACTAATGATACTTCCACGAGAGGCAGTGTTTTGTAAAGACTGGTCAGCCTGCAATGGAGTCAAGAGTTGGGTTGAATCCTTCCTGTGACACTTACTGAGTGTGTGACCCTGAGCAGCTACTAAACCTCTTAGTGCCCTAGGCAATTCTCTAAGGCTATAAACTGTAAAGAAGGTGCCAATCTGCATTGTAGAGAAAATTCCTCACTATGGGACCTCTCTACACTAATAAAATCACAAATCCAATAATTTTTTTGAAAAAGATCCTTCCCTAATATAACCTTATATTTACATAGCATCTTTTCTCCTCAAAACTCAAAGTGTCCTCCCATCTGTTGGCTTCTTTATCTTCCTATGAACTTTGGAACTCTCAGAAAAGGTATATGATTTCATTAATGTTCCAGGACCCAGGGGTTTACAGTAGCTAGTCAGAAGACCTGGATTCAAATCCTGGTTCAGTCACTCACTGTGTAACTTTATGTAAGCTACTTAACCTCTCCGGACCTCAGTATCCTCAACTCTAAACTGAGGAAGGTTGGAGGAGATGACTTTGCTCAGGTCTAAGTCTTTGATCCTCTGATTCTCTGAAAAACAAAAACCCGGAAGCCAGGTTTCTCCCACTGAGGGAAGACTCCCATGTCCCAGGCGCATTCCGACACATTCAAAACTGGAGTGGCAGCTCTAAGGTCACATATCCCATTAGCAGCCCCTCCACCCACCCACCCAGTGGCTCTCCCACAGGGGCTCTGTTTAATGAACTTGAATAAGAGTCTCAGGGTTCCTGTGGGCACCAATGACAGCCCAGTGCCTGTGTGGCCAGCTGGCTGCTCCCCTGCCTTCCCTTGCCTCAAGAGGCTGCAAAACGAAGACCATATGCAGCAATACTACCATTATGCAATCTGCATTCAGCTTCCCCAACGCTGGCTCCCCCTGCCCCATTAATATTCCAACTCTGCCACTGTTAGCTCTGTGACCTTCAGCAAGTCTCTCAGCCTATTTCCCCCCATACAAAATTAAGGGGCTGGACTAGATGACTCCTTCCCCCCAGCTCTAAAAGGCTGCAATCCTAAGAATTAATGGGGAAGTGTTTGGGCCAGAGTGGCAACGTGGCTGTCCACCTTGTGGGGACTGGGTCCCATCCTATACCAATAACATCTGGAATAACCTTCTGGAAGAAGCCTTCTGGTGGAATGGAAAGAACCCTAGAAGAGGGGTCAAGAAGAGGGGACCTTCCTCCTTTCAAGCAGAGATTGTTTCTTTATATTTGTATCCTGAATGCTAGGAACTCTGGGAACAGAGCTGGGACCTAATAAATGCTTGTAGAATGATTGACTAAATGACTAACCTGGGTTCCAGTCCTGGCCCGGTCACTATTTCTGTCTGATTTTCTTTCCAACCTGACATTTCTCTCTCGTGCTCCAGGATCCAGCCATACCACCCTACTCATTGTTCCACAAACTCTTTGCCTTTGCACTGGCTAGCCTCTATTCCTGGACTGCTAGCCTCCCTCATTTCTGGCTCTTGGAATTCCTAGTTTGCTTTAAGACTCAGTTAATGAAGGCGCTGTTAGGTGGCGCAGTGGATAGAGCACTGGACCTGAAGTCAGGAGGACCTGAGTTCAAATCTGGCCTCAGACCAAACACTTGACACTTACTAGCTGTGTGACCTTGGGTAAGTCACTTAACCCCAATTGCCTTAAAAAAAAAAAAGACTCAGTTCATGAGGCCACATGAGGTCTTCCATATTGGGCCACCCTAGCTACTAGTGTCCTCTCTCCCCTATTAGAATATAAGCTGCCGGGGGCAGCGAGGTGGCTCAGTGGATAGAGCACCAGCCCTGAAGTCAGGAGGACCTGAGTTCAAATCCAGCCTCAGACCAAATACTTGACACTTACTAGCTGTGTGACCCTGGGCAAGTCACTTAACCCTAATTGCCAAAAAAAAAAAAAAAAAGATAGAATATAAGCTGCCTGGGGGCAGAGACTTTCACTTTTTGTCTTTATATGCTCAGCGATGTCTTGGTCCTCTTCAAAAATGAAGGGCAAACAACAGCAACAACAGCACAACAACCTAACATGGTGTCTGGCATACAGTAGTCACTGAATGAATGCTTGTTGATCGATTGGCTGTGAGATCACCATTCTTCCAGCCTATTCATCCAGACTTCCATGTTTGAAACCTCAGGCTTAACTTTACCTCTTCTCTCTTCCTCATCTCTCACAGTCAATCTCTTACCAAATCCTTCTGCAGAAGGTTCCCCTTCTGCAGAATCTCTTACATCCATCTATCCATCCATCCATCTATCCATTTATCCCCTCATTTCTATTCCCGTGGCCACTAACCTGGTACAAGCCTCAACACCACCCCATTAGACAATGGTAATGTCCTCCCTATAGGTCTCTTCTCCCTTCAGCCTAGACTTCATTCACCGTCAGCCCCATGACACATGTAGGCATGTGGTGTGCTGCGTTAATGCTTTGCCTATGTAGGTTGTGCATGTCCACATGGGTTTGTCTAGAGGCGTCTCAAAGGGAGGCAAGAACAGATTAGAGTCTCCTCTCCCCCACCCTTCTCTAAGTGAGACGATGATTCCTGCCAGGAGAGGAAGAAGGAGGTTGAGGCCAGGGGCTGGCCACTCTGCTGTTCTCAGAGAGAAGGGCTACATGGATAGAATTATATCTATCTACTTCCTTAAATATTCTGTCCATGAGAAATAATTTTTAGATTCAAGTTGTACTCCTGATCACTGTCCCTTAACAGGGAAGGAGTGCCCCAAGCTATGTGTGAAAAAGATTGACTCCTTCCAACCAAATGCCAGTTCTATAATGAACACATATAGCAAATAGCAAATAAATCCAGTTGTCCAAACTGATAGCAAACAGAAATCAGAAAGAATATACACAGGAGAATGAATATACACCACACAATACACAGAGTAAATGTGGTCTCCCATTGAGAGTGAGATAACTCAGCTCAACAAAGGGAGTCTCTGATCTCACCCAAGGGATGCAGTAAGCTAGTAATAGGGACATGATGGAAGTGCCACTATCTCTACATGTCAGTTTCTTCCTAGAGCCTTTCTTTCCTTCCAGAGACCTGAGTCTTAACTCCCAAGGCTGGAAGCCAGAAGACCAGGATCTTACCAACTCCATCCCTTATGCAAACACAGATCAAGGAATAATCAATCTCCACCAATGAGGAGAGTCTCATGCAAATGACCCTTTGAGCCAATGGTTACACATGCAATTCTGATCTCGTTGTGAAGGCAGAAATGATGAAACGTAGTGATAGATTAGATACATAGGATGAGTGAGTGAGTGAGGAGGAGTACTGGATGATACCAAGATTGTGAGCCTAAGTGACTGGGAGAATGGTGGGAGAATTACCCAGAAAGTAATAGCAAGGTTGGTAAGAAGGGACAGTTTGGGGCAAGATTACTAGTATATAGTATTATAATATATAACATTGTATCATATATATTAATAGTAGTATTGTCTTAGGGAGTTTCCTGGAGCACCACAAGGGTAATTGACTTGTTCAGGATCACACAGACTGTATATACCAAAGACGGGACCGGAACTCAGGTCTTCTGTCTCCAAAGCCAATACTCAACAAACTGTATAAATCAGAAGTTCACAGTTACATGTATAATAAGGGGAGGAGAGAGGGAAAGGCACAAGGGGAGTGGAGGGAATAATATGACCTTAGAAGAGTAGCTTTCTCCTTAGACCTATTCCCTGAACTGTAAACATATTTTGATATTTGAATAGCCTATGATCTCATCTTCCTGGTTAATCCTTTCGCTGATGTCCATGTGAAGTGAAGATCACGACCCATCCACACCTCATCCTGTAAGATTCTTGCCCATATACTCCCATTTGTCCTCCATACAGAATCTGCCCAACTGTGAGTACTAATCTATAAAATAAGGGCTGAAAACGGGTCACAAAATACCCCTTCCTACTCTGACATTGTCTGAGCCTAAGTCTAAGACGCTGTTTGCAGCAAAGGAAATTCAGAGATCAGAAACGAGAAGGAAATCTACTGTTAGAGTAGAAGATTAATGACATAGAAGAAGGCTCTCTGCCATCAGGATGCTCACAGTATGGAGGCCCTGTAGGAAATATAGCATGGAGATATATTTTAGACACCAGATCCTAAGAGGAAATGCAGCAGCAAGTTAATTAAGTTTTAAAAAGAAATAACTCATACAAATATATAGACTCAGGGCTGCTAATGGGACTGAAATCTAATTCAAGAAAAGGACACTCTGAAGGTTGAGCTAATTGGCACTGACTGGCTCTGGACGTTGGATTTGGGAGGGGTGAGCCACCTCAGGGCTTTTGGGAGGCCCTAACTACAGGCTAGGAATACTGGCTAACAGTCTGGCTAAAGGCACCTGGGCTGTCCACAGATGAGGGCCTTACTAGTAATTCTGTTGCCCAAGGCAAGCACCCCAAACTCTGCCTGAAGCAAACATGAAAGGTGTCCTGAAGTCAAAACAAATTTAACTGGTTGATGAAGAGACCTGGAGAAAAGAGCTCAGGTGTTGGAACACAAGGCCAGGAGGGGAAATAACTTGGGGCCCCTCAAAGTCACTTCTGGGGAGACCAGGCCTGGAGGAAGGAGCAGGGCAGGGCAGAGGAAGAGGCCCCTAGGGTATGAGGAGACCTCAGGGTCCCACCTCAGCCAGACAGCAAAACCGGGTTCTATATTCATTAAACCAAATGAAGCTTTTTCCGGAGCCCCTTAATAGAGGGTATGTTAGACTCCTAAGGCCTTGTTTCAGGACAGATGGGGAAGGTATTGGCATCTTCCCACTCCACTTCTGGCTCACCCTCCAGCTAGCTGCACCCTCCACCCTGGCCAACTGGCCCCTGGAGAGGAAGCCGCCTTGAGGTCAACTCAATAACTGATGAGTCCCTCCCTGGAACTTCCATGTCATGAGAAAGCCCAGTCACGATGCCCACTCTCACTTCCTCCTCACTCTCCCAGCTTCCCCACCTCTACAGTGACCGACTGGTCTGGGAGAGGTTCCCTACCCACCCTTCCTCTCTCTTTCCAGCTTCCCTTTATATTTTAGCTTCCCTTCATTTAGTATAAGCTCCTTCAGAACAGGGACCAGCTTGTTTTCTGGTTTTTCTTTCTATCTATCTATCCCTATCTCTCTCTCTATCTCTCTATTTCTATCTTTATCTATCCCTATCTCTATCTATCCTTATCTCTCTCTCTATCTACCTATCTACCCTTATCCTTATCTATTTATCCCTATCTCTATCTCTCCATCTATCTACCTATTTGTCTATGTACCTATATATCCATTGCCACTGACCCTGGCGTCCCCTGGAAAGGTAGAGCTTGACCTTGAGACCCAGTGGTCAGGGCACACTGAGATCAGTCTGTCCCATAGGTGCAGCCATGCCAGGGAGATAGTCCACACCCCCCCCCAAAAAAGCCCTACCCTTGCCACCATTACACAGTGGACAACCCCTATCGCACAATTTGCAGGAGGAGGAAATGGTGAAAAGAAGAGATTAGGGAGAGGAGAGGAAAAGAGGGAAGAGGCAGTTTCTTTCATCCTGGGATGAAGCAAGAATGCAGTATCCTTGGGCTGAGGCAGGACAGAGCTGGGAGCCCAGGGCTCAGGTGAGGCAGCAGGAGGGGTGGTCCACAGAAGGGGAGGGTCAGGGTAGTGCTGTGGCACAAGGCAGGTAGAGGACTGTGGCTGTAGGGGATGTATACCAGAGGACCATGTGCCTGGATGAGTGACTCATCTGTTGTTTTGTTCTTCTCCAATCCCATAATAACTTTCAAGATCTTCCTGGGATCGCTGAAAATAAAGCCAGCCACCAATTATATCTGCTAGTTCATACCAGGAGATTCAGAGCTAAAAGTGACCTTAAAGGTCACCCAATCCAATCTACTCATTTCAGAGATGAGAAAACTGAGGAGCCAGAATTCAAACTCAGGCCTTTTTCTGTAACTCCAGACCCAATGCTCTCTCTACTGTGCCATGGGCAGAATGCCCTGTCCCTTCTGGGCTCCTGACCACTCCAGCGACCCCCTTGTTTGATCCAAGGGAATGGGGACTTTCCCACCTTAAAAAAATCCCCAAGGCTCTGCCCTAAGTCAGAAAACATTAAAAGAAAACCCAGAAATACCAGGATTCATGCTGAATCTGCCGACTGCAGAGTTTTTCTCTCCAGAGGATTCCAAAGATTCTTTCTCCTCTAGAAATGGGCTTGATCCCAGAGGATTGTTTGTGATTCTGACAGGGGCAGGGAGGGGCCAGCCTGACAGCACCTTTGGTCCCCAAGTAGATTTCTCCCTAAGCTTCTGTTTCAGGATGCAGTAGGCAAACCTCTGCTCCACCCCTGTCCCCCAACTCAATAAAAATGCTACCTAAGGTCAGAGGAATCTCTCAATAATTATAATAATAACTCTAACTCCTATAACATTTTAAGATTCATGATGACCACAAAAATATAAAGGAAAGCATTGAAAGGCCTCAGAATTCTGATCTATGCGTGACCAGTGGTGACTTCAGAGGCCTAGGAGGGAGCTAGGCTCCTGACTCTGGGCAGAGAAGGGGTAGAGAGAAGCAGGGGGACTCTAGGAGAGAAATCCAACATGGCCCATGTTCAGACATGGCCTAGCTGTTGACCCATTTCGCTGGACTGCACTGACATGTTCCAAGGAAGGATTCTATGGAGTTGGTTGGTGAAAGTCATTGGGAAGTGAGTGCCTGGAACATAGTAGGTGCTTCATAAACACTCTTCACTGACTGACTGTAAAAAAGAAAGAAAGAAAGAAAGAAAGAGAGAGAGAAAAAAAAAGAAAGAAAGAAAGAAGCAGAAGGATACATCAATAGAATATTCAAAATAAAAAAAAACCTCAAGATTTATAACAGGCTCTTTTCTTGCCAGCTCTGTGAGGCAAGCTGGACAAGTATTTATCTCCCCCTAGTTTACAGATGAGGAGACTCAGTATCAGAGAGGGCGAATGACTTGTTATCCAGTCCGAGTCAGATTCCAACCTTAGAATTAGAGTTCAAAGGAGCTTCAGACATCATAGTCCTCATTTTTCAGATAAGGAAACCGAGGCCTCCTAAACTCTCGATTGAGTGACTTGCCCAAGATCACACAGCTAGTACCTGAGGCAGAATTTGAACCCAGGTCTTGCTCACTTCAAGGCTACTTCTCTATCTACAATGCCTTCAAGGGTGTTGTCTTCAGAGCCTTCAGGGCTCTTCCAACTGCATTGAGTCATAAGGTGGTGGATCTTGTGGGGACCTTAGAGGCCCTCTCCTTCCACCCCCTCATTTAACAGATACTGCTTGTGAGTTCCTAGCCCTTTAACCCGGCCACAGCGGCCTCTCTCCTGGTTTAAGGAGTTCTCAAGTCTCCCTATCAGGAGGCAGAAAGATGCATATGCTAAAGTCACTTTTATTGTCACTAACTCACTCAATAATAGCTCCCATTTTTAAAGACCTTGAACATTTACAAAGCAATTTCCTCCCAACAAGTTGGAGGTCAGCAGGGCGGGGTGATTATTGTTATTCCCATTTCATAGGGCAAGAAAACTGAGTCTCAGAGAGGGTTGATGACCTTGCTCAAAGTCACACATGAAGTCAATTGCAGAGCCACTGCTAGAAACCACATCTCTTGACTCAGTCTCAGGTGTTGAAGACAAGCTTACTTACAGTAATGTTACATTAATGTAACACACAATAGACTCATTGCTGCCTCCATGCATTTGCTCGGCCTGTTTCTCCTGCCTGGACCTCCTCCTTCCTCTTCTCCACCTCTTCACAGCTTCCTTATCATCAAAGACCAGCAGCAATCCACCTCTTCAAGGAAATGTTTCATCTCTTCAATTCAGACTGATCTTTCTGTATTCTAACCTCCCTCCCGAAGGCCTCACAGGCTGAACTCAGCATTTAGTCTTATCCGGCCTGGACTTGGAGTCAGGAGATCTGGGTTCAAATCCAGACTGTCTCACTTACTTAGATGGGTGACCCTCAGCAAAGGTTTCATTTTCTCACTTGTACAATAGGGAGTTGAGCTGAAAGTTCTATCATCCAGCTCTATTTTCTGTGTTCTAAGGTTCCGTTCAGCTCAGACAAACGAGAAATTTTTTGTAAAGTGCTTGGCATCATGCTTAATAACATCCATACACATAGTAGGTGCTTAATAAATGCTTGTTCCCTTGTTGTTGCCTATGTTCTAAGGCCCCATCCAGCTCTGGCATTCTATGTTCTGAATACCTTTCCAGCTCTGTCATTCTGTTCTAAGCTTCTTCCCAGATCTGACACTGTATATTCTATATTTCTAGTTCTAACATTCTATGTTCTGTATTCAAAGGCCCCTCAAGCTCTGACATTCCATGATTTTTTTTTCTGAGGGTCACCCATCCAAGTAAGTAAGAAAGCCAGGATTTGAACCCAGATTTCCTGACTCCAAGTCCAGGACTTTTCACTATACCAGTGGGGGGGGGGGGGGGGGGGAGCTGGATAAGACCAAACACTGAATTCAGCCTGCTAGGTTTCCTTCTGGCTCTGAAATTCTAAGATCTATCCCAGCTTTCACATTCCATGTTCCAGAGTTTTTCTCTCTCACATTCTGTGTTCTAAGATCCCTCCCAGCTCTAACAGTCTGTCCTTAAGGATTCTTCTAGCATTGACATTCTCTGTCCTGTTCTAGGGTCGCTTATAGGTGGGACATTCTATGTTTTACTTCCTTAGATTCCTCCTGGCTCTGACAACCTTTGATCTCTGTTGCAAAGTCCCTTGTAGCTCTAATTCTATCATCTTTTGAATAAATAGGTCTGGGGAAGTGACAAGAGGCAGTAGGTGGGGGCATTATATAATGTATGATTTCATTTTTTATTCAGACTGATGTTGTTGAAAGCTATCAGTGTGAGTGGAGCAGAACCTGTACAGACACGATCTGACCCCAGTTAAAGTCAGACAGGGGGTGGAAAGTTAGGGGGTGGGGTGGGGTGAGGGGGATAGTTTTCCTCTCTGAAATCAAGTTTGCTGGAATCTGAGCAAATTGCCAGAATACATTGTGGTGAGTCAGTGTTTATTGGAAGCCAACTTTTTATCGCAACAGTCTGATGAGGTTGAGGGTTAGAGGGATGGGGAAGAGGAGGATTGCTGGGGCTGAGATTTCAGGAAGGCATCTCTGGTGGGACCCAATCAGAAAGAAATCACAATCACATTCGTGACAAACCAAACCCCCCAAAAGAGATTCATTTGGGTCCTTTCCTCCCTATCTCCCTCTGCCCACCTCCAATCAGTCAGGCTGTATTCTGGGCATGAAGCAGCTTTAGGGCAACAGCAATCAGAACCAAATGAGATTAAATGTGTCACATGGTCTCTCTTTTTTTAAACCATTTGTGAAATAAGTCACGTCAGCATACACAGCTCCAGGAACTGAGGACTCAAGTAAACTCCTTAGCCAAACCCTTGGCAGAAATGGGTGGCACCGTGGCAGATATGACCAACTATCTCTGGTACACCTTGAAGCTTATAGAGTGCTCTCCAAAGAACAGCCCTGCGAGAGATGAATGTTTGGCAAATGAGGAGGCTTAAAAAAGTTAAACGATTTTCCCATGGCCACTCAGCTACTAAATGTCAGTGCTGGGATTTGAACCCACCTCTCTGAACTCCAGGTCCCACAGTTTTTCTGCCCTCTGAGTCCAAGTCATACAATTCAAATACTTCTCTTCATGAAAACTCTTCAAGTACTTAAGGCTGCTGTGATGTCCACCTGAGTCAAATCTTCTCTGAATTAGACATCCCTAATGCCTTCATCTGATACTCCCATGGCCTGGTCTCTACTACTCTCCCAATCTGGGTCACCCTCTTCTGGAAATATTCTGGTTGGTCAATATCTTTCCTAAAATATGGTTCTCAGCAATATTCCAGATGTGCTATGACTAGGCCAGAAGATGGTGAAATAAACCATCAGCCCTTCATTCTAGATGCTAGGTCTCTCTTAATATAGTTATTCCTTCCACATTGAAGGAGTTAGGGGCATGGCATCCCCATGATTTGAAAAATCCACATAAAAATTTTGGCCTTCCCTTCATACCAGAGAAGTCTGAATTTTTTCCTTTTCTTTTATGGGCTACCGTATGGCAAAATCTGGGTTGATATTATACAATACAACACATGTATTTTATGCATTTCTGAGTTTCTAAACTTTCTCTGTATCACCCGCTGGCCTTCATGTATCATCTGTGGCTTCCACAAAACTCCCAAAAAAATCCCCATTTAATTTCTTATACTGACTCATGATATATTGAAACATCAATGGGGAAAGTCACAATGTAGAAGGGATAACTGTACATCCTAAGATTATATTAACATTTTTTGGCCATGTCACACTACATATGCCTATTGAGATCACAGTCTCCTTAAATTCCCAGATCAATCTTTATCATAGCAACTGATGCCTAGCTATACTTCTCCCATTTCATACTCTTGTGGCTAATTCTTTGAACCTAAGTATAAGACTTCATGGTATTCAAGTTCAACGTCCTAGCCTGTAAGATCTTTTTGGATCCCAACTGTCCTATAACATATTAGCCAGCATTCCCAGTGTTTCATGCAAATCTGCTAAGCCGGCCATCTCTACATTCATCCAAGCCATGAGTGAAAGTGGGTCAAAGGTCAAGGACAAAACCTTGAGGCATTCCACTAAACTAGATCACAAGTTGGCACGGAGCCATTATTGACCATTCTTTGGTCCCAACCCTTCATCAGTCCTGAATCCACCCATCCATCCTATAACCTAATCTACAACTCTACATCTTGTTCCCAATAACAGCATTCAAACTTAGTAAAATACTTGGCTGAGATCTAAGTAAAATATTTCTATGAGATTTTCCTGATTAATATACCAGTCTAGTGTACTGTCAAAATGAGATCAGTCAAAGAAAATATGTTCTTGGTGAACCCTTGTTGGTTCTTAATAATCAATGCTTTCTTTTCCAAATGCTTACAAATGATTCATTTAATATGGTCTAGAATTTTGCCAGAGAAGTTAAATCAAGCTCACCAGCCCATAGTTTGCAATTTATACTCCTTCTCTTTTTGGAAAACCAAGATAACATTCACTATTTTCTAGTCCAATGGCATCGCTTCCTTTCTCCATGATCTCTAATAATGGCTCAGCAGTCAAATCTACAGCTGTCCTAGAATGTGGTTCATCTGGGCTAATCGACCCAAACTCTTCAAGAGGAGGTACTCTCTTTACCCTTTCTTCACTTATTTTAAGCTGCACAGGCAGAGCCAGGACTCAAAAGTAGTTTTCTTCAAGTTTTTACAGAATTATTATCTAGAAGAGGGATGAAATCTTTTTTCTGCTTGAACCCAGAGGATAGGACTAGGAATAATGTCCAAGTAGCAAAAAGGGCAAATTTAGACTAAATTTAAGGAAAACATTTCTAATTGTTAACATTTTTCAAAAATAAAATGGGCTACCTCAGATGCTAGTGGGTTCTTCCTCATTGGAGGTCTTCAAGCAAAGGCTGGATGAGGACTTCTCAGGGACGAGGTGGAAGGGATCCTTTTTCTGGCCTCTGAAGTCCCCTGGTACTCTGAGATCCCATGATTCTGTCTGTTGGCTACGTGTCCACATCACTATACTGACTCATCCTCATTTTACAGAGAAAACTGACAGAGGGGAAATGATTTGTCCAAGGTCACACAGTAATTTTTTGTTAGAACTCAAACTGGAACCCAGATCTTCCGACTCAGTACAGTGTTCTTTCTACCATACCTCCATGGTCTCCAGAGAACTTGTGGCATAATTACCTTCATATGATGTGAGGGTCCCTAGGAAGAGGCTGCCCATTGCCTCAAATGATCTTCCCAGAGATTCTTGTGATGGTGACCAACATTCCACTCTTAGAAACATATCTTTCTCATAAAAATTCTTCCTCTATATTTTCCCAGTGGGGTGAGTAGGATCTATGCAGATGTTTTTATGCCCTGGGAGGAGCTGACATCAGAGCAGGTCTGAATCATTATCATTACAGAAGAGCTAAACCGAAGAGCCAGAAGAAGCACTTAGAAAGACTTGTGTACAAATCCAACTTTGCTACTGACTAGCCATGTGTCCCTGAACAAGTCAGTTAGTCAATAAATGTTTATTAAGCCCCTACAATGTACCAGGCTCTGTTCAATTATAAAATAAAAACATTAAAATTCATGATCTCTGAGTTTACTTCCAGTGCCCAATCCTATCATCCTAAGAACATAAATTCATTCCAAAAAATTTCACTTATTGCATTCAATTCACCAAACATTTATTTAGTGCCTACTAGGTGATGAGCACAGTACTAGGCACTGATGATATAAAGACAAAAACAAAACAGACTACGACCACAAGAAATTTACATTTCTGCTGCCAGGGAGCGTGAGAGAGGGAGACATGTAAATAGATACACAGGTACAAAGAGCACTGATTAAGTTTCCATTGTATACAAGGCCATATATATAAGGTACCAGGAATCTGAGTATACTTGGACAACAGAGGCATTAGAGATCATAAAAGAATGGAGATAAGAGTTCCATACTGGGAATAAGGAGATCTGGGTTTTAATTCCAGATTTGCCGAAAAAAAAAAAATGGCTACAACTTAGACAAGTCATCATCCCTCTCTGAGTTTCGGTGTCTTCATCTGTAAAATGAAGGCATTAGATTAAATGATCTCCAAGGTAGAAGTCAACTCTCAAGTTCTATGAGTCTATGAGATTACAACCTGCCCTAAGAAAGTACCTGGAACCATTAGCTCTCTCACATCCACCTAAGGGTGAGTGAGTTTGCTAGAGCTCTACCCAGAAGAGCTACCCACTATGCTTTTCTCCACTGCCTCATGAGTCACTTGTGACTTTTATTCTTTGGAGGTTGAAGTGTTCCAATATTTTCAACCAAATAGTTTCACTGAGAGAATATTTGTGTTAAAAAAAAAAAGGTGAGTTTTTGTGTTGAGGAGTAGATACCTGAAGACTCTTTTCTCCTTCTTAAAATACTTCAAAATAATTGCCAGTTCTCTTCTTTTTTTTCAATCCTGTCTCTGAAGAGGTGGCCCTTCTTCTTGCCAAATTCAGCCTTTCTGTAGGAACTCTGGATCCCATCCCTCCTCAATCCAGGCCCCTCCAAAAGATTGCCCCATCAATTAATCCCTCTTTCTGATCTTCTGTTTCTATCATGTCTTCTCTGAGCATTGATGACAGTGAAGTGGGAAAAGAGGTACAGAATTTATGAGCAGGAGAATACAGTCACAGAGCTACGTAGAAGGGACCTCATAGGCCATTTAGGGCAACCTCTACCTCGATAAAGATGTCTTCTACAACATACCCAAGTAGGCACCTGGACTTTGCTTAAAGAACTCCAGTGAGGAGTTCTGAGGCAGTCTACCCCCATTTTAGGACAGTCCTGATTCCTAATTCTTTACATGGAACCTAAGTCTGCCTATCCCATCCATTGTTGGGGCTAGTCCAATTGACAGCCCTTTAAATAATGGAAGTCTACTATTATGCCTTCCTTAAATCTTCTCTTCTCCAAACTTTTTGTTGTTCTTTCATCCAGTCATTTCTGACCTTCATGACCCCATGGACTACAGCATGCCAGGCTCTTCTATCCTTCCTTATTCTTAAAGTCTGTCCAAGTTCATGTTCGTTATTTTCATGACACTATCTATGCATCTCATCCTCTGCCATCCTTGTGCCTTCAATCTTTCCCAACATCAGGGTCTTTTCCAGTGAGTCCCCTTTTCTCGTCACGTGGCCAAAGTGTTTAAGCTTCAGCTTAAATAATACTTCCAGTGAATAGCCTGAATTAATTTAAGTATTGACTGATTGGATCTCCTTGCTGTCAAGGGATTCTCAAAAGCCTTCTCCAACACCACAACTATCCTCAGTTCCTTCAACTGATCCACATACGGCCTGTTCTCTTCTCTCCTCTTCTCCTCTCTTCCCTCATGTCCTCTAGTCTCTTTTGTCTTCTTGCCTCTCCTCTCCTCCTCTTCTCTCTATAGCCTTTCTACAATCCAAGTCATGTTCATTGCAAACATCATACCTCTCCATAAGTGACTTCCTTGTGAAACCCAGCTCTTCCCCTTCCCCCATTACACTGGCATTGTGCTGGGTTCTAGACTTTCAAGGATAAAAAGGAGAGCATCCTATAAAGATCACAGACTTCTATAACCTGAAGCTGAAAGGAGCTTCAGAAACATTGAGTTCAAAGAGGATTGGTCGAGGCTCTACAGGCAGAGCCCGTCCTCTTACTCCGAATCCCAGGAGTCTTTTCAATGAATCAAAGTGATGGAGGATCAGTCTCTTTAGAGTAATTTATCCCTGCTTAAGAGACTGCTCAACATGTAACAGAAATTTAGAAAAAGGGATAAAATTATCCTTGGCATTGCAGTAATAAAAGTAAACCATTGACATTATTCACTAAAACAGGGATTTTTTGTGGGTGTTTGTTGTTCTAACAGCAATAACAAAATAACGGGGGCAGCTAGGTGGTACAGTGGTTAGAGCACCGGCCCTGGAGTCAGGAGGACCTGCGTTCAAATCCAACCTCAGACATATAACATTTACTTGCTGTGTGACTCTGGGCAAGTCACTTAACCCCAATTGACACAAAGAAAAAAAAGAACAAAACAACTTAATGGATGATAAATATACCATGAATAGAGAAAAGAAGTATTTTCCCAGAACCAAGCTGGTTTTCCCCATCCTAGTTCCATTGGATCACCACTGGCACCTTAGTTAAATATATACGTGTGTGTATGTGTGTGTGTGTGTGTGTGTGTGTGTGATCACCACTGGCACCTTACTTAAATACATATATATATGTGTGTGTATGTGTATGAGGGAGGAGAGGAGAAGAGGAGAGAAGAGAACAGGCCATATGTGAATATACACACACATATATACATGTATTTAACTAAGGTGCCAGTGGTGATCAAATGGAACTAGGATAGAGAACAGGCCATATGTATAATACACATATACATTTACATACACATATACCTGTTATTTTATGTGCAATAAATGAATTGGGGGTAAAAGGACATAATCAAAGAAAAGAGAAAACTATACTTTGTCAGTCAGGATGCTGACAAACCAAATCTCAGTTTTCTCACTGTGAATCTAGTATTCGCCTTGGGAGCATAGTTCTGTAGTTTCCAGAAGGTTGTCTTTTTTAAGCAAACACCTCCCATTGGAACACATCAGTTGCTTCTTCATTCCCTATATCCAAGTGTGTACACATCCATTACACTGATTGGCTGCTCATCAAATTGGAATCAGATCTGCCTCATTGACTCACCTAGTTGAGCAAGATGGCAGCTTAGCCACTTTCTCCAGAGCCCTTTAAACTCTTCAACCCTCCATAAAAAGGGGAGGGGCAGGATTTATGCATCAGATACAGAGTGATTATAACAGAGTTCACAAAGAAGCCAGAACCTAGGCAACTCTAAATCTCAGATCCTGTGATCCTGAGAGATAAGAGAGAGATAAGACAAGAGTACATGGTGTGGTTTAGTGGAAAAAGTAATGAAGGTGGAGTCCAGGGTACAATGGAGAGAGAGAGCTAGGTCTGGAGGGAGGAAGAACTGAGTTCAAATCCAGACTCAGATATTTACTAGCTGTGTGACCTTGGGTATGTCACTTAGCCTCTGTTTGCCTCAGTTTTCTCAATTATAAAACGAGGATCATAATAACAGCTGCCTCTTAGGGTTATTATGAGGATCAAATGAGATAATAATTGTAAAGTACTTAGCACAGTGCTTGGCACATAGTAAGCACTTTATAAATATGGCTTATTGGCACATAGTAAGCACTGTATAAATATTACTTATTATTGTTATGAGATAATATTTGTAAAAAAAATGATTAACACAGTACCTGGCACATAGTAAGCACTATATAAATGTTACTTATCATTATTATTAGTATTATTATTACATGAGATAATACTTGTAAAACATGCTTAGCATATAAATACTTATTCCCTTCCATTCCATCCTTGTGCCCCTACTTACTATGCGTGTGACCTTGGACAATTCACTTAACCTCTTTGGGGGCCTCAGTTTCATCATCTGTAAAATGAAGGGGTTGTACTAGATAACCTCCCAGACCTTCCAGCTCCGGGACAATGAGCCTATGAGAGCGCAGGAACCTCAGAGAGGAGACAAGAAAGCAAGCAGAAGCAGGGAGGAGGACAAACCTAAAGGCAGGGGAGGGGTGGGAAAGGAAGAGAGGTGAAGAAAGAAAGGAAGGGGGAGGGAAGAGGATGGGGGCAAAAGGGGGCAGGGGCGAGGGAAGAAGAGGGAAAGGAAAATTAAAAGGGAGAAGACAAAGAGACTGAGGAGCTCTGAAAGTCCGGAAGGGTAGAGGACCCTGTCCAGATGAGAATATAATGAGATAACTAACAATAATAATAGCAGAGATTTACAGAGCACCTACTATGTGCCAGGCACCGTGCAAAGAGCTTTTCAATTGTCTTATTTGATCCCCACTACCACCCTAGGAGGTAGGTACTGTTATTATCCCCATTTTACAGATGAGAAAACTGAGGCAGACAGAGATGAAATAGCTTGTCCAATGTCATGCAACTAGAAGTGTCTGAGCTCAAATTTGAACTCAAGACTTCTTGACTCTAGGCCCAGGGATCTATATCCACAGCACCACCTAGCTGCCAAAAGACAGAGAGAGACAGAGACAGAGACATTTACTGGAGGGCTGTACTTGGAGTGGAGGCCTCAGCTCCAGGCCCAGCTTTGGCATGTATGAGCTCTAGGCCCCCTACCTGTAACCTCTGGAAAATGGAAGACCTCCCCCACCGAGCTCTTGCGAGTAAAGCACATTATCATCCCTAATGTAATGTAGAAATGGGGCTATTATTCCTTCTCCACAAACATAGAGTCCAGCCCTCTCCTGCCTCCAGCATGGAAGGCAGGGACCTAAGGAGAGGGGACAAACCCACGCCCATCCAAGGATCATAGCAAGCAGCAAATAAACCTACTTATGAGCCCAGGCACTGAGGCCAAGCCTTTCTACACCCGCTATGCCACCAGCAGCCATTTTTAAGAACATTGGATGTTATTTACCTTGTAGTTAGCCTGAGTGAGCCACCTCCGTAGGTGTTTACTAACAAGGCTGATATGAGGAACAGGCTCTGCCCTCAGAGAGTTCACAGTCAGAGGGAAAAAGAGGGAGGGCCTACTCCTTCCAAGTCACCCTCCCCAGATTATGCACTCCCTGAGGGCAGGGCTCAGGTTTGTTCATCTCAGTCTTCCTTAGACTTTGAGCAATCTCAGGATGGGACTCAAGAACATTGCTTCAATGTACAAGATTTGTTGTTGTTACTGAGTTGTTTCAGTCGTGTCTGACTCTTCATGACCCCATTTGGGGTTTTGTTGGTGATGATAGTAAAGTGGTTTGCCGTTTCCTTCTCCAGCTCATTTTATGGATGAGGAAACTGAGGCAAAAAGGGTTAAGTGACCTGCCCAGGGTCACACAGCTAGTGTCTAAAGCTGGATTTGAACTCAGGTCCTTCTGACTTCAGGATCAATGCCACCTATCTGTCCTACATACTAAATTAGGTAAGAATTAAATGGGATAGATGGCAGCTAGGTGGTGCAATGGATGGAGCACTGGGCCTGGAGTCAGGAAAACCTGAGTTCAAATCCAACCTCAAATACCTACTAGTTGTGTGACCCTGGACAAGTCACAACCCTATTTGCCTCAGTTTCATCATCCGTAAAATAAGCTGGAGAAGGAAGTGGCATCTTTAATAAGAAAACACCAAACGGGGTCACAGAGAGTCAAACACGTCAAACACAACGAAAGCAACTCAAAAACAGTAACAAAGTAAAAGACTCCGGATGTAGGGGGTGGCTGCTGAGATCATCAGCTTGTTGAGGTGTGAGAGGCTTAGACCCCCTCAAGGACCAGAGTATAGGACAGGGTCATCTGGAATGAATTCACAGACTCAAGCATTCTTCAAGTCAAGGTGGCAAAGATTTATTGTTATGCCATACAACAGGCAAGGATTCTCAAGGAACCTGCCATGGTGGGCAGAGCTCCTTAGGGAACTTGCAACCTAACAGGAATGATGCTAAAGCTTATATGGGAAAAGTAATGAATTATGTGGCAAGTATGCTAATTAGGTGATAACATACAACTATGTCATTCACTACTGGAAACTGCGGGGAGAGGGAAAGAGAGGGTTCCTAAAGGGTATATTTTTGGTCTGTTATGTCTGTAACAAGATAGTTTCGGGAGTGGATGTCTATAGCTTAACCTCTCGGTTGTATATGGTAACTGCAGGCATCAGTACATGATAGTTATGCTGGTACAAGATAGTCCTATTCGTACAAGGGAAATTCTACAGAGGTCAGCTTGTTCTTGTACCAAGGAGAGATGGTTTGCCTCACTGGGCCCACTCATGAGTCACTGCCAGAGATAGGGTCCTTGGGCTGGAGGGAGACTACCAGG
This sequence comes from Vombatus ursinus, assembly GCF_900497805.2. Taxonomy (NCBI): domain Eukaryota; kingdom Metazoa; phylum Chordata; class Mammalia; order Diprotodontia; family Vombatidae; genus Vombatus; species Vombatus ursinus. The sequence goes on along the minus strand of NW_020954596.1, from coordinate 6,871,416 downwards.
GATAGTGTTTCTGAGGCCAGGGAGAAATTGGGGTCCAAGCACAGGGACCCAAGCGCCCCATCAAGTTCATGCTTCTAAAGACAGCCTTGAAAACAGCATAAAGCGCAGCAACCAGAGAGGAAAGAGAAATAATCAAGCTCTCTGGGGGATGTGGGGGGCAGAAATACTCACAAAAAGAAGGAGTGGTCAGGGCACAGGAGCTAGGTGCCCCACTGGGGCTCTGGCGAGTATGGAGCAAGATGCCCCTCTCCCAACAAGTCAAGTCTGGTGGGTTTTTATGAGGTTGTTATCTGGATCTGGCAGAACCGGACACTAGAGGAAGGGAACAAGGAGCCTAGGCCTGGGGACTGGTGCCAATCTGTGCTATTTGAGGGAAGAGAAAACCCCTGGGGAATTGGCAGTGAAATTATATTCAATATATGTATATGTGTATATATATATATATATATATATATATATATATATATATATACACACACACACACACACACATACATATGTGTGCTCAATATATATATATATATATTGAACATATGTTGAACATATATATACGTGTGTGTGTGTCTGTGTGTGTGTGTGTCTGCTGGCCCCAGGACGGGGGGCTTTGGGCCATGACTGCTAGTCTCACCATAACAGGATAATCCAGGGGTTTTGAGCTTCTCTGGGGATGGGTGGGGAGGCTACTACTGGGGTCATTACAGGTCAGCTAGTCCAATCCTGTCATTATACAGATGAGGAAACTGAGGCCAAGGGAGGTGAATTGATCAACCCAGTGTTACCTGGGTCCTCTAACTGCAGAACCAATGGTCTTTCTTTCTGTTCTGTCCGTTGTCTTGCCGCATCCTTTTTCTCTAAAGTCCAGGTCCAGGGCCCACTCCCTCCCCTTCCTCTACCCTTTCGGTTCCCTGAATGCCTTTCACTGTAGTCAATGGGTGGGCTTGGGCCCTGGAGCAAGCCCAACCCCTCACCCACACGCAGGTGGCTACCTTCTGCCTGGTTCAGCTCCCAGTGCCTCCCCCTCTTCCCATACTCCTACCAATCCCCCAGATCCAACTCTTTCCTGTACAGCATGGACTCTGACTCTGTTCTCTGGAGAAGCTTTGGAGGGGGAAGGCAACGAAGGGGAGAAGGACCTAAGGATGGCTGGGTCAGGGGTGGGGGGAACAGGGCTGAAGAGAAGAGGGTAAGAGAAAAGGATCTCTCCACTATTGAAATCCATCAGCCATCAATTCCCTGCAGGCAATGGGAGCCCAGTTCTTTCCAGCTGGGCCCCCAAAGAACAGAATGACAAGAGCCTTTTATTAGAACTGCCCAAGTCTGGTGTTTCGGATCCTGGACTTTGCCAACATTTGCTTACTCTCCAAGCCCCTCTTTGAACAGAGTCCAAACACTTTGGCCAGGCCTTATTTAGCCTTTATTGAAACTCTGCCTGCCTCTGGGTGCCAGCTCCCGAGCCCCCTTCCCCTGCAGGTGGTAGGTTAGTGGGAGGGGGAGAGAGTCCCCGGCAGAACAGACCCAAGGAAAGAACAGAAGGAGTGAAGGAAGCCAACGGCCACTGGACAAGGCATTTTCTCCCAGGGAGAAACATGGATCCCAGAGACCCATCTGGCACATGAGCTCAGAGGGGCTTCTGTGCCCTGCGCATAGGAGTGAAGGGTGGGCTGGAGAGAGGCCTAGAGGAGGCCGTTGGGATGTGTGGCCAAACCCCACTTTGGAAAAGACATTCATTGTTCAGTCTTTTCACTAGGGTTTGTTCATTTTCCCTCTCTTTAAACTCTGGAACGTTTCTCCCCATGGGGAAGGAGGGAACAAGGGTGGGAGGGAGAAAGGGTCAGTTGCTGCCTTGGCTTCCATCTGTCTGGAATGGCTACTCTGAGAGGGACCTCACTGGAGTCCCTCCTGGCTGGTCTGGCCGACACATGCCTCCTCATCCTAAGCAGGCCCTACGTCCTTAGCAAGACCGGAGAACAAAACACGTAATTGACCAATAATAATAACAATCGTGACGTATTTCTATTGAGCTTTAAGGTTTACAAAACACTTTCCTGAAAATTATAACTGGAGAAGACCCCTGAGGCAATCTGGGTCAGAAGATCATAGAATGTGAAGCTAAAAGGGACCATGCGGTCAAACCCCTACATTTTACAGATGAGGAAACTGAGGCCCATGGAAGTTAAGTGGCTTGCCCAAAACCACAAATTGAGTTAGACATAGTAGGATAAGTAGTAACCCAGGTGTCCTGATTCCCAGGCCAAGAGCATGAATGATCTATGCTATACTGCTTCCTCTGGGAGCCTCTTCAGACCATGACAGCCCACAGAGACCCCTCCCCATTGAAACTCCAGTACATACAAGGCTGAACATTAGCAGGTGATCTGTTTTGTCTATTTGCTAAATGTTTTCTGCCTGGATCTTGTCCCTCCACAACTAGAAGGGAGCTCCCTGCAGGCATGGCCAGAGTCTACTCTTCCTCTGTCTCCTTCATACTCTGATCTCCTTGAGGACACTCTTCGGTGTCCCCCAGACTATAAACTCCCTAAGGGCAGGGCCTAGTTTGTCTATTCTCCTATCTCCCCCAGCCCCAGAGTGGAAGCTCCCTGAGGACAGGACTTTCGTCTCCCCTTCCTTTGCTCCTACCCCCAGCTATTGCGTTTTCTCCACATCAGAGGCCAGCAGCACAAAGTTGGGCTCACAATGGGGGCATCCAGAGAGACTCAGAAATTACTGGTATAGCTACTGATTACACGAAGCCCAGGACTGATTGCTGTTGAGGATTTTACAATTTAGGGGAATCAGAGAAGGAATGAACCCAGGCTCTGTCCTCAGGAAGGGCACCGTCTTATGGAAGGTGGATTGATTTTGTCTCAGGAGGACATTTGTCACCGCAGCTCCTGGCTGGAGACCCACAATGCCACCCCCCATCCACTCCCACGCACAAACACAGCCTTCCTCAAGCCCAAGACTGCAGCTGCTCTGCCAGGACAGCAGGTAAGCCGGCCTTTCTTAGCCACCAGCTGGAAATGAACAAGCCCATCTGTGGAGCTCCTGTCCTTTGGCATCCAGGCCTGGGCTTCTCTTCCAGCCTTCTGACTGATGAAGGATTTATGGGGTGAGGAGGGAGGAGGACAGAAGAGGAGGTGAGGGTTTTGCAAGGACGCTGTTTTCTTTGGCTCTGCTTTATTTTCTTTTAATGACTTGGGCTGTACCTGCTCGAGGGAACAGAAGGCCCAGAGAAGTCTGGGAACTAACTACATAATATAACAATTAACAGCCCCCCACTTCTGCTGCATTGTAGCTCACACGAAGAGCTCTCTGACCTGAGAGATGGCTGTTGCAAGAATCATTCTCCTCACTTACAAAAGAGGACACAAACTCACCCGAGGTCTGGTAGGCAGTAACTAATGTTTCTAGGATACTAGGGTTACTACAGAGTAGGGAACATCTCCTCTATCTATTGCTTTCCCCTGCATCAACCTCTCCCTCTCCAGTTTAGAATTCACTTTCCTGGTAACCTTCAATGGCTCACTGCTACCTCTAAGAAAATAGACTTAGCCCTCAGCCTAGCATTGAACACCTTCGGCAATCTGACTCCTACCTACCTTTCTAGCTCCCATTATTCCCCTTCACCCACTTTATATGCTGGCCATACTGGGTTACTTCCCTGCCCCTGGAGCTCAGCATGCTAGCTCCCTCTTCTGTGGGTTCTTACAAGGCATTTCCCTCCTCCCTCATCTCTGCCTCTAAGAATCTGTGTCTTCCTTCAAGGCTCAGCTCAATCACCACCTCCTCCGGGAAATCTTCCATGATAGCTAGCCCCTGCTGGTACAGTTCTGTCTCCCTTCTCTGATGGCCTTGTTTTATTTATCTGTAAATGTGTTGTATGTTCCCAATCAACTATAAACTCCTGAGGAAAAGGACTTTATCTTTCTTTTTCTTTTTCTTTTTCTTTTCCTTTTTGTCTTTATATCCCCAGGACCTGGCACAGTGCTGTTACACATAGAAAGTGTTTAATAAACACATATTCATTGAATTGAATTGGTGAAATTAACTTTAAACATACTCTGTTTGGTGTCCGGAGTTAGGGACTATAAGCCAGATTTCTCTGGAGCACTTCTTCCTATGGGGAGGGAAGAAGGGAGGGAGAGAGGGACAAGGGAGAGAGAGCTGAGTTATACTTGGTCCAAAATCAATTTCTATCTAGAATACATACATACACACACCCATGCACACAACCACTATATATCATCACTACATATAATATATATATGTGTGTATATACACACACACATATGCACATATACATATGTGTGGGTATCTCCACTTAACCACACTGGCCTCAGTCTCTTCATGTGTAAAATGAGGAGGGGGGAGGTGTGGGCCAGATAACCTTTGAGGTCCCTGACAGTTCTTGATTTATGATCCTTACTCAACAAATATTTGCTAAGTGCCTCCGATGTGCCTAGACCACAGGCTCTGGCCTGAAAACCATCAGATAAGTCTCACAGATAAATGATTAAAATGGTTCTTGCTCTAAGCAGAGACAGAAATAATAAATACAGTGAGTAGCATGGGAGGGGTAGCAGATAGGAGAAATTGCTTGGGCTCTTAGGATCTTAGGATAAGGGCATGGGTCCTGGAGAGAGGAGCCTCCCAAAGTGGGGAGACTTTTTCCAGGGAGTTAGAATACCCTAAGCCTTAGGCCTTGGAAGCCTTTGTGGACTCCTCTCCCTTTGTCCCTCACTGTCTCCACTATATAATTAGCACCTCATTATAGTCCTAGCCTCTAATTGTCTGCACTGAACTCGTTAGTACTTCATTAAATCAGGGTATTATGTATTACACTGGCTGGCTGGCTGCTCCCTAATTTACTAACTGTCCATCTGGGTGTGTGAGTCCCGCACCCCACCAGCATCCTGGGTGCTCCTCCTGAGCCTTAGATACAATGCCCTTTAGCACCTAGCTAAACGAATTAAAACAGGAAGTTGCCAGATGGCTTGTACCCTCTGTGGGTTCCTCCAAGGCCTGCCTAGCCCCTCCTGCAGCAGGTTCCGGGGCTTCACCTTACCACCACCCCTCCCCCCAACTCAATTACCCCCAGGTACCAAAATTGCTAGGTTGTGGTGAATCCTTTCTCTCCCTGACTGTGAGTTCTCTGAGGGCTGGGGTGGATCTATTTCTCCTCTCTGATTGTGTGATTGGTGGATGGCCATGAGGAGTGGGGGGTAGAGGAGTCTTTCTCCAAGATTTGGGGAAGGAAAGGGAGTCTCCTCCTGTTTCTATTACTAGCTAGGGAAAGGTATGATAATAACTCCGGGCTGGGCCCACATGGACAGCCAATGAAGACAATAAATTGAATGGAATCGGATGGTTCCAGCTAGCTTGACTGAGGCCCCATTTAAATAGCAGCAACACCTCTTGGAGGGCTCCTACCTGGGGATTAGTCACCAATAGTTATCGAGGTATTTATCAATTAACTTCTTAGCAGGAAGTAGCTGACAGCCAGCTGAGAACCAAAGCGGAATTGAGAACCAGCAGGTAGGGTAGGGATGCCAGCTAGGCTGGGCCTGGCTGGGCAGGGCAGGGCAGGGCAGGGCTGGGCTGGACTGGGCTGGGCTGGGCCAGGCTGGGACGAGCTGGGCCGGGAAGTACCTGGAATGGAGAGTGGAGGGAAGGTTGTGAAAGAGAGACGATACTTCCTGAATTTTGCAGTTTGGTGGTGGGCAGAGCCTAGTGGTTTTTTTAATCACTACTTTCACAGTGATGAAAAATGCTATCCACATCCAAAGAAAAAACTATGGAATTTGAATGTAGATTGAAGTATACTATTTGCTATTTTTTTTTCCTCTTCTGTTGAGAATTCTTCTTGTTATACTACAATCTTCAGTCACCTCTTTCTGGTGGTTCCTCCTATTGGTCCTAATTCTTACTTACAACATCACTAATGTGAAAATATGTTTAATAGGAATGCATCTGTATAGCCTATATCTGATTGTGCGCCTTCTTGGAGAGGGTGGTGGGGAGGAAGGGAGAGAAAAATTTTAAACTCAAAAGCATATGGAAGTGATTGTTGATAAATCAAAATAAATTAATTTTTTTTTTTAAAAATCACTACATCACAGAAGAAGGGGGAGAGGAGGAAGACCTTAGATGTTCTTAACCATATTTTTGTCCTAGAATCCTCTGGAGTTCTAGTGAAACCTACAGATCCCATATCGGAATTATGTTTTTAAACGAATAAAATAAAATATGTGCAATTGTTAATGAAACTAATCATACTGAAATACAATTATTTAAAAAAAATTAAAACAAATTCATGGACCCAGGTTAGGAAGCCTTGCCTTAGAGAGCATCTAAACCAACACCCTCATTGAACAGTTAAGGACATTGACTCATGACTCAATGACTTCCCAATGTCATACAGCCACTTAAATGTGTAGCAAGGTCAGGTCTTCAGCCTCCATCATGTTGTTTGCTTTAGTATGACATTAATCCCCTGTTTCTTCTTTTGTCTTTATGGCCCTGTTTTCTAAGACACAGCTTGGTGCAGTAGCAAGTCAGAGTCAGCCTCAAAGCCAGGATGACTTGAATTGAGTCCCATCTCCTACACACGCACTGGCCGTGTGATTCTGGGCAAGACAGCCTTGTCAACACTCTCAGCTACTCTCAAAGGTTAGCAGGGGTCAACCTGCCTTGGGAGAGAGAGAGGACTTTCACCTTCGAGTTCCCTATACAAATGAAATCACAGATCTGGTCCCTCTGCCAACCCCACCTCCTGGCATCATGTCTGGTGCATGAAAATGCTTACTGATTGATTGATCACTGATGCCAACTGGAAATGATTGATCATTCTCTGCAGGCCTCTCCTGGGGCAAGGGCAGAGGCTGAGTCTCACTCTTGGCAATGCCTCCCACTACTTCTCCCCCTGGTTTCCATCCTCTCTTCCTACAAAGTGGGCCTTCCTCTTTCACAGGCTCAGGTCATAGGATTTGAAGCTACAAGGATATTAGAGATCACCTCTTCCAACCTTTTCACTTTATAAGTGGGGAATTTGAGACCCAGAGAGAGAAAGACATTCGTCTTAAGTCACAAAGCGTAACAGAACCTCTGGCTCCCGATCCAACGTAATTGACAGCACTCTCATGGGTTTTGTCCGGACAAATGCAATTCAAATCAAATCTTTTCCAACAACTTTTGTTTGTTGTTGATGTTGTTGAGCCTTTCAGTCACCTCTGACTCTTTGTGACCACATTTGGTATATTTTTTGGCAAAGATACTAGAATGGTTTGCCATTTCTTTCTCCAGCTCATTTTACAGATGAGGAAACTGAGGCAAACAGGGTTAAATGACTTTACCAGGGTCACAATTTTGTTTACAACTACATCTAATGTGAGAGTTCATCTAAGAGACTCCCCGCCTTTTTTTTTTTTTATAAAAGGGAAAAGTCTCCACACCTTTGCATACTCTCCTAACCTCTCTCCTTTGGAATCTCTGGTTTCCTTCACAATTCAGCTCAAGTAGTACCTTCTACATGATGTGCTTCCCAATCCTCCCCTACCCTCTTCAAATGCTACCTTTCAAAATGACCTTGTATTTGTTTTGCATATATTTTGTACATAGTTACACAGTGGGTCCCAAAAGTCTTAGTGTGGTTTAAATTTTTAGTCGCTTAAAACTGCACTAAGATTTTTGGGACACCCTACATATGTACATATTGTCTCCTGCATTTGATTATAAGCTCCTTGAAGGCAGAGACTCTCTCAAGTATTGACTATAGCACTGGGCCATTGCCAGTCATCTTGACTTATGTCTTGCCACTGGACTCTGATGACTCTGGAGGAGAAAGTTAAGGCTCGCTCAAATCCAATTCACTCATAAGTCAAGACATCACCTTCATGATGTCATTGGTCCTCTTCAAGAACAAAGGACGTACAACAACAACAGTGCCTGACACATAGTAATAAGTGTTCGTGAAGGGATCGATGGATAGATGAAGGGATAGATGGATGGGTGGATAGATGGATCAAGTGAGAGAAAACAGATAGACAGCTAATGGGCTGTGCCCACAAAATAGTCAAAGAATGAGAAGACCTTCAGACTTCCATGATGAGATCACAGACCCATCAAAGGAGGAAAGCAATTCTTCCTAGAATATATGTTGCTCTGATTGAATGAAGGGAATTCCTTTCTGCCCAGAAAATTCCTGATTCTCATTAATGGCATATTAACTCTTTTTTGAGGAAACTTCTAAACAACCCACTCCCAGGGTTGGACTTGTCCACAGGCAAAATATGTGGCCATCTAGCAAGTGTAATTGAAGGGACACTGAAAAAAAGGGGAGACACATCATACCCCTCAACTATCTTCCCTATGTGCCCCCTTAGCACATGAAATCCCACTATTAGGCTCACCCCTTTGAGTTAAAGACAGAAAGCCCAGAAGGAATGACTTCTTGACAATGAGAAATGTCCACTAACCAAGAAGGCCAAAGAGAAGATTCTTTCATTGGGTGGGAGATTAGACTAAATGCCCTGGGAAGGTGCCTTCCGTCCTTGAAATTCTAAGCTTCCAAGTTTAGAGCTCTTAGAACACCTGGAACTCTTAAACACAACCTTAGAGGGATAGGGTGGAGTCTCAAATCACTTTTAAAGATATGCAGCCTAGTCACACATTTTTCCTTCCAGTAAGTTGACCTCCTGATCCAGATCACATACCAAGCACAGGAGAAATGCATGAGACACATGGAGAGGCAAACAGACCACAAATGCCCCGCAGTAGCCTTCCCGGAGCATCACCGGACAATATAAAAATAGCTAAAATGGGAAAGACTCCCTGTGTTACTCACACAGGGCAAATGTACCCTATCATGTGTGGTGTTGTTATTCAATCACTCAGTCTGAGTTTTTGTGATCCCATGACCATAGCACGCCAGACTTTTCTGTCTTCCACTATCTCCCAAAGTCTGTCCGAATTCATGTTCATTGTTTCCATGATACTGTCTGTCCATCTCATTCTCTACCATCCTCTTCTCCTTTTGCCTTCAATCTTTCCCAACATCAGTCTTTTCCAGTGAATCCCATCTTCTCATTAAGTGGCCAAAGTATTTAAGCTTCAGCTTCAGTATTTGCCTTTCCAGTGAATAGCCTGAATTAATTTCCTTAAGAATTGACTGCATTACTGGGAAATAAGAAATACAGGAAATGGGATACAGAAGTCCATCCTGCCCTACAGGAAAATTGAAGGGGAAGGGAATAAGAGAAGGCGGGGGGGGGGGGG
>NW_020954596.1:6855896-6862043 GCF_900497805.2 Vombatus ursinus | reverse complement strand
GAGATAGAAGAGAAGGCAGACTAGGGGAAGGGGTATTCAGAATGCATGCCATCTTGGGGTGGGGGGAGGGGTGAGATGGGGTGAAAATTTGGAACTCAAAATCTCATGGAAGTAAATGTTGAAAACAAAAAAATAACTAAAAATTATCATTAAAAAAAAAGAATTGACTGCGTTGATCTCTTTGCTGTCCAAGTCTTCTGCAGCACTACAGTCCAAAAAGCATCAATTCTATAGTGCCCAGCTTTCCTTATAATCCAAGTTTCACAGTCATACATTGCTACTAGAAAAACTACAACTTAGACTTAGGGGTTCTCTCTCCCCTTTTGACTTCTCCCTCTTTCTCATCCTCATATATCTAAGGGTTTCCTTATATGGACCTTTGTCGGCAAAGTGATGTCTCTGCTTTTTAGTACACTGACCAGATTTGTCACAGCTTTCCTTCCAAGGAGCAAGTGTCTTTTAATTTCATGGCTACGGTCACTCTTTGCAGTTATCTTTGAGCCCAAGAATATAAAATCTGACATTTCTTCTCCCTCCATTTCCCAGGAAGTGATGGGACCAGTTGCCAAGATCTTAGCTGGTTTTTTTTTTTTCATGTTAAACTTCAAGTCAGCTTTTGCAGTCTCCTCTTTCACCTTCATTGAGAGGTTTCTTAATTCTTCACTTTCATGTGTACTGAATGTTTACTGGGGCCAGTTCTTCTCTCCCAAAATCTTCCCAAAAGTAATAGGATTAAGGCCAGTCCTTTATCTACCCTCAACCTGCACCATTCTCTCTTCTTAAATGTCCAAGCTAAACCCTACCTCCAAACCCTAACCCTAACCCTAACTCTACACAATTACTCACAATACTCTTTAGCCGCTTCCTTTGCTTCCAGGATTGGTTGGCTTTCCCAAGTGACCATGCTAAGGTCGAGATTCAGAGGCTGTCTGGTTCTAAGTCCTGTCAAATGGGCACATGTTACCTGGAAGAGAAAGTAACATAGTAATTAATACCTTACCTCATGTTAATATGGCACAGTGGATGGACCTCTGGATTTGGAGTCAGAAAGACACAAATTCAAATCCTGCCTCAGATATTTACCAGCTTCATGACCCTGGGCGAGTCACTTAATCTCTGTTTGATTCAGTTTCCTCATCTGTAAAATGACAGGATTGTGCTTAATAACCTCCCAGGTCCATTACAGTTTTAAATCTATGATCCTAAGACCTGGCTGAAATCCTCTCTGACACTAATTAGCATGTGACTTCTCAGGTCATCATTTATAAAATGAAGAAGGTGGATGTGACAGCCTCTGAGATGGACATGAGGTTCCCTCCAGCTCTAAATCTGTTAACACCATGGATGTATCCCTGAATTAGTTCATCCTCCTTGTATAATAAAAGTCAAGTTAAATGAGGGAGAAGGCTCCATCTTTGAAGTGTCTACTTGGGCCTGGTGCCATGGAGGGTGTCTGGGCCATGGTAGGAGAAACACCAAGTGTGGGAACCCTTAGATATATGAGGATGAGGAAGGGGGGGAGTCAAAAGGGGAGAGAGAATCCTTAAAGGCATGAAGGGGTCCCTACAGACAAATAAGCCTTGGGTCCCCTTTGCTAACTGTAATAGAATTACTCCTGTAGGATTGTTTAACGAGCACACGCCCTCCGAGGAGCATCTGGAGGGATCCAGGGCCCCAACATGTCTGGGCACAGAGGAAAGGGTGCATTCCTCACTGGGCTGGGGCCCAGAAGGAACCTGTTCCCATGCTATTCAGGATGTCCAGGCAGGGTGGGGGAAAATCTCCCCATCTCTTCCTAAGGCAGGGCCATCGGTGGGGGGAGCTGAGAGGAGAGATGGAAGCAGGCAGAAGATAGGTATTCAAATGACAACACCCTGTACTTTACATTCTCAGAATCTCCTGTTTCATAAACAGGAATCAGTCCAGAACCCAGAAGGAAGAATGGATAGATTTGAGGATAAGCGGGAACTAAAGAGAGTCAAACAATTGCCAAGGAGCCTCTGCTCCCTTGTTGAGATGGTGTTCTTGTCCTGCCGTCAATGGGACATACACATGGAGTTATGTCCCCAGCAGCAGGGATGGAACTGCACTGAATCATCCACACTCATGGTCCCTTTGCAATCAAGAGAACTAGAAAAGAGCTACATTGACAACCCAAATTCAAATATTCCCAGAGAGACTTCTGGGAGGTGGCAAACAAAAGCGATATCAATTAGTATTTAGAGGATCTCAGCAAGAATAAATCCAGCCAATCTGCCAAGAGGAGAGGGATCTAGGGATCCCATTGGACAAACTGGTTACATTCAAGGGCATGCCAGAGCCAGCTCAAACATCTTAGGAGAGCCTGTTGTTAACTTTTCGGCATGAGCATTTATACCTGAAAAGAAGCAAACATCAGGGCTTGATTTATTCTTCTGTTGATTGTATAGACTTAAGAGAGCAATAAAGGAAAAGTTTAAAAATGCAGATTGAATTTAAAAGTGTATCCTAGGTACTCCTTCCCCCAGAGAGCCTGTTGTGAAACATTTACCAGCACATCTCTGGAATAATAATGACAGCAATCACAGTTATAGAGAACTTTACAATTTACAAAGTGCTATCCTCATAACACTCCTGTGAGATAGGTACAAGAAGTTTGGGGGATTTCGTTTTTTGGGTTGTACCTTGGATTTCCTTGGTATGGGGAATTCCCAATGAAGAAATGCCCTTTGCTAATGCAGATTATTAATGCTGTGCCATTAAGTCTTAGAGTTGCCTAGGGCACTGAGAAAGTAGGTGACCTGACTAGGGGTTACTCAGCCAATATGTGAAAGAGGCAAGACTCCAACCCATGTGTGCCTGATTCGAAAGCCGTAGCTGGGCCAAATTGTATCATCTCCATTTTACAGATTAGGAATCTGAGGTTGAGAGAGTATTAATGCCTTACTCAGGGCCACACAGAGACCTAGTGATAGAACCAGACCTTTAAATACAAGCCTTTTGACTGCAATTTGCTGCCTCCATGAACATGTTATAACAAAACCCCATGGTCAGTTCTCAGTGCCATCTTTACCCTATTACCTGGTGGGTAGATTGAATGGTCAGTGAAGATAAAACCTAGCAGCTGACCACAGTCAGCATTGGCTCCTCTAATCCCCAATCTGTCTGTCATCATCATATGGTTTCCAGCATGTACTTAAGCACTCTTCCCATGAAATTGTAACATCCTCTCATCTAAAATGTTTTTACAGAAACAATGGGCGATGTTTGGTGAGCTCAGCCTTGAGTTAACAACCTTTGCTATCACTGGTACCTTGAACAGCACGAGTGAGTCATAAGCCATCAGTGTAGGCTTCAAAAAGTCAAGCTGAGGTGAGCCCAAGATTCAGTTCTAATTTCAAAAGCCCGCTGATCGGGCCAAACAGTCAGGGAGAAGAGCTGGCAGCCATGTTTTCACAGTTTGGTTTCATTTTAGAGAGGGAAAAGGAAACATTTGCTGATCTTCCCCTAGGTTGAATAAGGATAACCCAATTTGGAAAACAAACACTACTTAGCTTCAAGGAAGACTTAGGGTCTTTGTCTTTTAGAACTTACCTACAGAACACAGGTTACAATCCATAACCAGCAAAGGCCACCGTGCTTGTAGCAGACAACAGGCACTGAGGCTCACCTTTGGAATTTAGAGAAACCAGTGAGAATAGATTTCATTCAGTTCAACACGCATGCATTCAGCATCCAAGTTCAAAGTCCTATGCTCAGCCTGGAGGAATGTATCCTACTGAGGGATGGTGCATAAAACATGTACAAAGATAAATTAAACACAAGATTCATGTTTTAGTGAACGATTGTTAAATAGGATCTGACCACATCACCCCTCCCCCCCTACACCCATTCAATAAACTCCAGTGGCTGCTCCCTATCATCTCCAGGATCAAATATAAAATTCTCTGTTTGATGTTCAAAGCTCCTCATCACCTGCCCCTCCATCCCCACCTTTCCTGTCTCCTTGCACTCTACACTCCCCCCCCCCCCCCCGTGCTCTTCCATCCAGCGACAATGCCTTCCTTGATGTTCCTCCCACGAGACTCTGCATCTCATGACTTCAGGCATTTTCCTTGCTGTCCCCCATGCCTGGAATGCTCTCCCTCCTCTTCCCCACCTTCTGGCTTCCCCAGTTTCCTTCAAGTCCCAAATAAAATTCCACCTTCTTGAGAAAGTCTTTCCCAATGCCCTAATTCTAGTGCCTTCCCTCTGATGATTATCTCCAGTTTCCCTTGTATGGAGCTTGTTTGTACAGAGTTGTTTGCATGTTGCATGGTGAGCTCTTTGAAAGCAGGGATTTTCTTCGACCTTTCTTCAAGGCTTAGCACAGTGCCTGGTATGTAGTAGGTGATTGCTGTTAGTTGTTTTTCAGTCAAGTCCAACTCTTCACGAGCCTATTTGGAGTTTTCCTCACAAAGATACTAACGTAGTTTGCCATTTCCTTCTCCAGCTCATTTTATAGATGAAGAAACTGAGGCAAACAGAGTTAAGTGATTTGTCCAAGGTCACACAGCTAAGATGTGTCTGAAGTCAAATTTGAACTGGGAAAGACTCATCTCCCTGACTCCAGTCCCAACTCTATACCCACTGTGCTACCTAGATGCCATAGTAGTTAATTAATAAGTGCTTATTGGCCGACCAACTATGATAATTCATATTTCTCTAGCATTTTAAGATCTACAAAACAACTTTCCTCCTAAAATTTTCTAATGCAAGTATTACTTTCCTCATTTAATAGATGAGGAAACAGGTTTACAGATGGTAAGTGATTTTTCCAGGCATGGTTTAATGGAAAGGGCACTGGATTTGGAGTCCTAGGTCTGGGCTCAGTTCTTAGCTCTGAATGAGGAGAAAGATTTCAACAGGCAGAGATCCATGGAAGAGGACAGGGAGAGAGAGAGAGACCAAGGGAGGCCTTTACAAGCCTGGAGGACCAATGGCGTGAGCAAAGACTGGAGGGGGGCAGGTTATCTAAGAAGTTCAATAGAAGAAAATTTATAAGTAGTTAAAAGAGTCGATTGAGCCGTAGGCTATTAGAGCCTTGTAAATCTGTTTCTCTGAAGGGGATTCTATAATTGCATTTATTAAGAACTGGTTACAAAATTACATGGTTCGTTAATAAAGGACTCGATTGGCTGGGAATGTGAGTCTGAGTCTTTGAAATGGTTTTCAAACAACCACTTGGGAAGGGAACAAAGTTTCCTCAGATATGCTGTAGTCCCAGGTTTTGTCCATTCTGGGCCCACATCTCTTGCCCCCATCTCCTCTTCCTAGGCTTGGCCTCTGCTCTGATCCTCACCACCTCTGACCTAGACTAATGCAATAGTCTTCCAAGTGGCTTTCCAGGCTCCAGCATCTCCCTTCTGCAATATATCCTTCACAGAGCTGCCAAACTGATACTCCTGGGGCACAGATACAACAATGTTACTCACCTTCTCAAAAATCTTCATGGCTCCCTATTGCCTCTACGATAAAATACAAAATCTTCAGCCTGGCTTTTAATGTCCTCCACAATTTGACTCCCACCTACATTCTCAGTAATATTCCATATTCCTCCCCTTCACAACTCTCTATTCTGGCTAAAATGGACAATTCACTGATCCCTCTATACAACATTTCATACCCTACCTGTGCACAACTTATTTCCCATGTCTAGACTATGTTCCCTACTTACTTCTACCCCTTAGAATCTCTAACTGCCTTCAAAACTTGGCTCAGATGAGTCCTTTCCTGATCCCTCCAGTTATCGTTTCTCTCTCTCTCTCTGTCCCTCTGTCTCTCTCTCTGTCTCTGTCTCTGTCTCTGTCTCTCTCTCTCTCTCTCTCTCTGTCTCTCTCTCTCTCTCTCTCTCTCCTTTCCTCTCCCTCTCCTCTTTCCCTGGCTCTGTTTCTCTTCTCTTTCTCTTTCTGTCTCTGTCTCTATTTCCCTCCATCCCTTCCTCAATCTCTTCTCTTTCTTCCTCATTCCTCTTCTTTCTCTTCCTCTTTCTCTTCCTCCTCCTTCTCCTTTCTTCTCCTTCTCCTTCTCCTCCTTCTCCTTCTCCTTCTCCTTCTCCTTCTTCTTCTCCTTCTTCTTCTTCTCCTTCTTCTTCTTCTTCTTCTTCTTCTTCTTCTTCTTCTTCTTCTT
>NW_020954596.1:6825532-6855886 GCF_900497805.2 Vombatus ursinus | reverse complement strand
CTTCTTCTTCTTCTTCTTCTTCTTCTTCTTCTTCTTCTTCTTCTTCTTCTTCTTCTTCTTCTTCTTCTTTTCTTCTCCTCTCTTCTGTCTCTGTCTCTCTCAATTGCTTTGCATTACTTCGCACATTCTTTGTAATTACTTACTTATGTATGTCTTTTTCCCCTTAGGAAAATGTAAGCTCTTTGAAAGCAGGAAATTTTTCACTTTTTTTGTCTTTATGTCCCTAGACTCTAACACAGGACTCCCACATTTTTGTTTTGTTTTACTGGATCTGTGATTTCATTAGTAAAGGAAATTCCCAATACAAAAACTCCCTTTTCCAATGCAAAAACAACCCTGCTCAGCAACTAATCACCTTAAAGAGTTGCTCAGGGCACTGAGAGGTCAGGTCACTTACCCAGGGTCCCATCACCAGGACATGTCAGAGACAGGACTTGAACCCAGAATGTCCTGCTATTGTGTGTAGCCCTCTTTCCATTCTCCCACCCTACCCTTACAACTGCTTCTTATTCCTTGCCCACAGTAAATACTTAATAAACTCTTATTGAATTTAATTGAAAAGTGAAAAAGGCATCAGATTGGAAATCAGAAGACCCAGCTGGAGTCCTAGATCTACCATTAACTCATTGTGTGTGTGAGACCCTGGGCAAGTCATTTCCCATTTTTTGGTTTCTTTCCTTATTTGTAAAATGGAGGAGCTGGAATGGATGGCCCTTAAGGTCTCTGTAAGGTCTGATTTTCTGTGATTCTGTGACTGTCTATTATAGTAGAGACTGCACAGCAAAGCCACCCGAAGTAACTGGGATTTTTTCCAGAGAGAAGCCCCCAGATGTAGGAGTTTGTACAGCCAACTCCTACTCCTCTGTGGTGATGGAGGATGGGGACAATAAAATTAAGGTGACCAGATTTAGGACTAGACGTGACTTTAAAGGTGATCTAATCCAGCCCCCACATTTGATACATGGGACCACAGACATGGGCCCCAAAAGAACTTATCATCTAGTCCAATCCCCTCTTTTTACAGTTGAGGAAACTGAGGCCAAGAGGTGAAGTGGTTTGTCTAAGATCAGACACACTAAATATCAGAGCTGGGATTTGAACCCTAGTGCCCTAAATTCAAATCCAGCCTTCTTCCCACTGTACCATGGCTGATAAGGAAACTGAGGCCCAGAGAGAAAAGAAACCTACCCAAGGTCACCCAGCAGATCAGAGGCAGAGCTGAGACCAGAATCTAGTTCTCCTATCCCCCATTTACTCCCAGGCTAAAAAAACTCTTACCATTCCAGCTCCTCCATTTTACAAATAAGGAAAGAAACCAAAAAATGGGAAATGACTTGCCCAGGGTCTCACACACACAATGAGTTAATGGTAGATTCATAAGTTTCCATCCCAGAAGGATGTAGAGATGAGGAGGACGGCTTAGGAGGGTGATGAGGAACACTCCTGCAGGTGTGCTTACTTGATAGCACGAGCGTGTTATTTTAAGTAAATTATTCTCATTCTTTACTACCAACATGAAGTTTAAGTGATTTGTTATCAACATACTGAATCTGAGAGGAAATGGGGAGTGTCTAGTGGGACGGGAGCAAATAAGTCAGTAAGAGTTTTTTTAGCCTGGGAGTAAATGGGGGAAACTGCCCCTCCCCATTAATCAGTAGAGAATGCACATGGAAGGAAGGAAAGCAAGAAGGCAGGAGAGAAGGAGGGAAGGTGGAAGGAAGAAAGGAAAGAAGGAAGGAAGGAAGAAGAGGGGGATGTGGAAGAGGAAGACGAAGGGGAGGAAAGGGGGGGAAGGGAAATGAATGGAAGGCAAGAGAAGGCAAAGGAGGTAAGGAAGGAAGGAAGGATTTGGAAGAAGAAAAGAAAGGAAGGCAATGCCTGAAAAGGAAAGACGGGGAAAGGGAAAGAAAGAGAAGAGAAGGGAAATGAAGGAAGGAGGAAGGATGTGTAAGACGAAGAGGACAGGGAAGGAAGGAAAGGCGGGAGCAGGGAAGGGAGGGCAATAAAGGAATAGAAGAAGGATCTTTTCCATGTTTTCTGTCCTCTGGGGCTAGGGATTATGGCCAGAAGTTTCATTTCTGGACAACTCCAGGTAGAATATTTCAATCTCGAGTAAGGAATCCCAGTCTCAGACTTTCCCAAGTTGGGGTCCTTGTCTCTAGTTGTCACCCGCCTCAGGAAGGAAGGACTGACTGAGGCCCCGGCAGTCCCACAGTTAGGTCAAAACCCACATAGACAACATAAGTCCAGGGACCATCCAGAATTTCTGTGACTCCCTGGACATGTCCAGGACCTCCCTCTGCAGGCCCAACAAGATTGTGGTCATGGGAGTTTTGAGGGGATCAGTGAAATTTCTTTGAACAGTTTGAGGAGGCAAATGCCAACAGAATTCCAGATAATATTCCCACTAGTTTATCAGGACAGGCTCACAGCTCTTCCCTTGGTGACACCCTCATTCCATTCATTTCAACCACTGACTATGGTATCTCACCTTCCCTGTGGCCCTCCCAGACTGTGAGCTCCCTGAGGACGGGCCCCTGGTCTGCCAAGGCAGGGCCAAGTCCTATTCTTCCCCTCTTCCCACAGCAGAAGCAGGGACCTAGCTGGATCTAGAAGGAAAGACTTGTTGAATTGAAGAGGAAGCTAAAGATAACTAGAAAGTTATGGCACTGGGGGGCCATGCCCAGGGAAGAGGCAGAGGCAAGGAAGGGGTTGGTTGGCAGCCAGAAAACAGGAGGTGCCCCTGAGCACCCTTAGAATAAGCACTGTGCCCCTCTCCATCACCAGGTGTTCGTACTACCAAACACTTCCTCTGGCTAGCCCCCAGAAGCCCTCCTCCTTGGCTCCTGGCACCATCAGCTAGCTTTACCAAAGTGGTCACGTGCCCAGCTGTTCTCAGGTACCTCCACTCCCTCCTGTCCCCAGAGGGCTTCACGGAAGACAGGAGTTACTGAATCCACCACCAAAAGAGAGTTCAGGAGGGAGGGTGGGATCAAACAAGCCCAGACCAGCCCACCAAGGTTCATAGACGTGCAGGACCTCCCTCTCCTCATGCTGTGTATCTCAGAGTGCTGGGAAAGTGGTGAGGGGCAGGAGAGGCCTGGAATTGGGAGGCAGCTCCAAAAGTCACTAACTTTGCTTTGAGTGGGAGAAGGCTTTGAAGGAAGACTCAGGATAGTTTTCTGAAGTTCAGGAACAGTCATTCCCAAGTAGTGTTGGGGGAGTCAGAGGATGGCCAGAGTCACAGAATGTCAGGGCTGGGGATGAATCTTAGGATGCATCAAGCCCAGCCTCTTCATTCTATAAGGGAAGAAACTGAGACCCAAGGAGAAATGACCTACCCATTGTCACATATCAAGTTATTGGCAAAAACGAGACTGGAGTCTTCCATTGTGCCAAACTACAGTCATATTTCCTTAAGAAATAAGACTCCAAGAACGCTGAATTTGGGTTGATATGACTTGAATCTCCCCTTTGTGCTATCTATCTGAAAGGAGTTTGGTAAGCAAGT
This sequence comes from Vombatus ursinus, assembly GCF_900497805.2. Classification (NCBI taxonomy): domain Eukaryota; kingdom Metazoa; phylum Chordata; class Mammalia; order Diprotodontia; family Vombatidae; genus Vombatus; species Vombatus ursinus. The sequence goes on along the minus strand of NW_020954596.1, from coordinate 6,852,375 downwards.
GGGACAATCAAGACTGGTAGTAACAGACAGGAGATGACTAGTTTATCAATGTGGGAGTCATTTCCCAATCAGCAGTCTAGGGGCAGTCAGATTAGAGATTTTAAAAAAAGGCAAAATCAACACCAAATTAGAAGACTATGAAAAATAGAAAATAGATCAAAGTAAGTCATGGACTCTGGTTATCATTGTCCCTTAGAGAATTTTAACTGATGACAAAAAGGGGTGGGGGTCACCACAAAGAAGCTGAAAAACTTCTTTGGAGAGGGGGAAGGGATAGGGTGGTCTAACAGTTTAGGGCCTCTTACAGGAGGTGACCTCTTGAGCTAGACCTTGAAAGGAGCTAGTGGTGAGAAAGCAGAGCATTCCAGGAATAGGGCACAGCCTATGCAAAAGCATAGAGGTTGGAGATGAACAAGAAGGCATGTTCGGGCTGAAATCTGCATTAGTGGAGGGATTTCCCGTACGTATTTCAAAATAACAGATCCACTGACATATTAAAGTATAAGGGAAAACTTCCTAACAATTTAAACTGTCACAAAGGGGAAGGAGCTTCCAAGAAGTAAGAAATTCCAAGCACAGCACTAAAGGTTAACGAAATGAGGTTGTATGACCCCATATCAGGAATGTTGTAGAGGGGATTCCCATTTGTGTGGGGATTGGATAAGAGGAGCTCTGAGATCTCTTCCAGACCTGAAACTCTATCATTCTAAATGAGAGGGTACATGCAATAGGGTAGGAGTGTGGTGAGACAAAGAGTGGAGAATATGTAGGAAAGATATAAAGAGCTTTGGAGTTCAGGGAAGGGAAGGGTTACTTCGAGCTTGGGAGAGATCAGGAAGAGGTAACCTCTGGGCATTGTGATTTTATATTAGAAGTTTTTTTCATTTTACAAAATATGTTTTCGATGCTAAGATTGAATATGATGGCTATTTGTTTACAATGGTCAATATTTGGCTACTGGATCAATAAATCAGCATCTGTAACAGACCAACACCACCAGCAACCATCTCCAGCCCTTTTAACTCACCCTGACATTCAATATGCTTTAGACATTCTGCTAAGAAAAAGCTAAAAACTGTGACTGTATCTATTGCCTGGTCCTCTGGGAGTTGTTAGAGTCAAGTATCATCTGTAAGATTCCCCCAGAAAAATGAGCAACTGATTTGTATTGGAGTGAAACGTGGCATTAAGCTATAAAATCCCACGCATTAAGGCAAGCCCTGGGCAAAATCCCAAGGCCAGGGAATTTTTTACTGGAGAATTCAGTCTTCATGTATCAGAGGATCGCAGACTATCAAAGCTGAGTGAAAACTGAGAGCATCGATCAAAGGGTGTCAGAGGTGGAAGGGATCTTAGAGCACAGACAAATAATTATGCATAGAAAGCAATAAATAAAAGTCAGGTATCTCATCTGAGTCTCTCAATGACCTTGTAAGATAGGTACTACTGGTATTATCTCTATTTTATAACTGAGCAAAGTGACTTCAGTTCTAACCCTAATCTCAATTTTAACTATCTCTCTAACCTTAATTCCAACCTTAAACCTGACCCTGACAGCAATTCCAATGTAACCTATAACTCTGGGGCAGACTGAAGTGAGCAGGAGATGATATAAGTATACCATCTGCTTCCCAACCCCCTTCGAGCCCCCATCAGTGTACCCACAGAAATACATCCACTAGGGCAACTGGAGTACTAAAAACCACCAATGAGAGTTTCTGTCTAAATGTTTAGGATGTGTTTTGGGCACCCAGCTCTGCTTCTGTATCTCTTGGTTGGGGAGCTGTCAGCTACCACCAGCCTCATTACAAGTCCCAGCAGATCCTCCTATAACTTCCTGCTCTTGTTCTCCCCTCATATCTTTTGTGAGAAGTTGCCTGCAAGGCAATATGTTTTCATATGTGTCTATATAATGTGGGTGTGTAAAAGTCATCATGTAACATGCACTGACAGCAGGTGTATACATGTGCAGTTACGTGATCGACACTGAGTGCTTCTCCGAGGAGCTGGGGAACATTTAGTGTGAGTTTCTGTGTAGACTCTCATCTCATTTACAGTGAGCGCAGGCTGGAGCTTGCCCAGAATATGCAGCTAAGTCCATTATTTGAATTTGCAGTACTAGGATTGGGGATTATATGCCAAAAAAAAATGATCATTGGTTCTAGCCCCATGGAAATAGGGCCTAGGAATTTGAATAATGCTACTACTTGGCAAGACTCATTCTCTAAAATTCAAGGGATTTTGAGAGTATCCTCAGAAACAGACCGTATAGAGAGGATTGAAGCTACCAGAGGTGTTTAGCTTGGAGAAGACGTAGGGAGAATGTGATCCTGGTCTTCAAGTTTTGGAAAGGCTATCATGGGGAAAAGTAATTGGGCTTGCTCTGTGTATGCCCAGGAGAGGAGTTAGGATCGGGAGGTAGGATGAGTGAAGAAAGCTGAATATTTGTCTCTCTAGAAGGAAAAACATCCTAATGGCGAAAGGTAGCCTAAAGCAGAATATTTCAGGGAGCACTGGATTCTCCCTCGCTGAGGTCCCCAGGCAGTGGCCAAATGACCATTTGTCATTCTTTGTTGGGTGCAGCATGGCCCCCGAGGTTCCTTCCTATCTGAGGCTCTGCAACCCTCCACCTGGCTCACAAGTCAATCGTGTGGAGTGATCCCTCATACATTTGCAAGGGATCTCAGAGGGCTGGAAGCAAGAGTCCTTTCTCCAAAATCCCCCAAAGGGTGATATAGTCTCCGTTGGAAGACCTCCGGTGACAGGAAACTCACTACCTTTCAAGGAGGTCCATTCAACTTCTGGGCGGCTCTACTCAGCAGGAAGGTTTTTATATTGGGCCAAAATCTGCCACCTTGTAACTTTCCCCATATGCTTCTGGATTTTCTTCCTGGGACTGAGAGGGATGACTTAATCCCTCCTTCTCAACAGTAATCACGTCCGTGCTAAGCCAGCAGCTCTTTCGATCCTAATGTGGCATGTTCTATTTGAGTCACTTTCCTTTGTCAGTTTGTCCAGGTAGACAGGGGCTCTTAATCTTTTGTGGTCTTGGACCCACTTTGGCAGGCTGGTGAAGCCTATGGACCCCTTCCAAGAATCCTGTTTGTAAATGCATGAAATAAAATGCATATGGGGGCAGCTAGGTGGTGCAATGGATAGAGCACCAGCCCTGGAGGCAGGAGGAGCTGAGTTCAAATCCAGCCTCAGACACATAACACTCACTAGCTGTGTGACTCTGAGCAAGTCACCTAACCCCAATTGCTTCACCAAAAAAAGAAAAAGAATGAAAGGAAGGAAGGAAGGAAAAAAGAAAGGAAGGAAGGAAAGAAGAAAATGCATAGACAGGATTACAAAGGAAACCAGGAAAAGTGAAATATAGTTATAATTTTTTAAAGGAAGTTCACGAACCCAAGGTGAGGAGCCCACAAGAGAGGCATTTGGGTATAATGTACAGAGCGCTGGACTTAAAGGGAAAGAGATGTGGGTTCCAGTCCTGCCATGGAAACTTACTAGCTCTGACAGGCTTAGTTTTCTCATCTATAAAATGGAAATAATAGCACCTATCTCACAGTGAGACATTTAAAGCGCTATGTAAACATAAACTGCTACTATCCTTGTCATTCCTGTTCAAAGAGTCACAGATTTTGAAAATTGTAAAGGATTTTAACAGGCATTTCATTCAACCCAGACCTAAAAGAAATCCCAACTTCAATATACATATACCTCCAAGGAGAGGAAACTCACCACCTATCAAGGTAACTCATTATTGAATAATGTCCTTCTCACCATGGAGTGCCCTTTCCCCTTCTACCCAGCCTGCCTCCTCCAGGGAGCCTTCTCTGAATGCCCCCAGACACGTATCTGTTTTCACTGACCTACCCGCACTGAATGGCTGGACCACCACACAGACTCTCCAGGTCATGGACAATTCCAGGTAAGATGTTAGCAGCAAATAAAAGTGTTTCTCCCCAGAGCGTGCATGTAAACAGAGGACAAGGCCTCCACCCAAAGGAATGAGTGAATTAATGCAATGTCAGATTGGCAAGGAGAAAAATATTTAGGGGGGAGGGGCGCCTCCTCACCTTGGGCCTTAAAATCTACACACACCCTACCCTGCAAAGAGAGGAGGGAGGAGGCTCCGTCCTAGGCCTGCAGATCTGGCCCTAAGGGGGCCGCTCTCTGGCCTCCACCAAAGCTGGGCTGGACCAGAGCCAAGCCAGATGGTATCAGACCTGTTCCTACCTGCATACCTGCCTGTCCTTGACACAGGAATGAACAGAAGCCTCCACTTTCTCATCCCCAAAAGCCACCGCCCAAGGAACACCTTGCATCCCCGTGTTCCCGGGCTCTGGAAGCTCTGAGTATGTGAGCCAGACCCCAGCGTGCCTACAGGCATGAATAAGCTACCCCACCTGCTCTCTTCTGGGGGTAATGCCAGCTGCCAGGGGTCTCTGTCATATATAGCTTATGTCATTCACATTCATACGGCGCTTTAATGTTAGCAAAGTATTTTCCTCACAATAATCTTTTGAGGCAAGAAATATAAGTATTGTTCCCCTTATTTTATACAGGAGAAAACCGAGAATCAGATAGCTCAAACATCTGATCCAAAATCACATGATCATTAATAAATATCAGAGTCCAACCTTCCCCCTCAACCATTCCTTTGCACTCCCCTAGCCCCAGTTGAGACCAAGCCAAGAAGTTGAACATCTTACCTGTCCACTTTCTTCCACAGAAATCCTCTCACCCACTGATTCTCTGCTTAATCTCATTTCCCAGTGGTTAGCAAACTCCCAAACCTGCTTACTTACCAGTCCCTGCCATACTGAGTCCTTTACTGTCAAAGAGTAAATCCTCCCCAGTCCCCACTGTCCCCTCTCTCATCCCCATCCACCTCAATTTTACCTCTCCTTGTCCCTCTCCAAATCTGGCCACCCTTTCTACTGCGCCCTCTGGAACTCCCATTCTATAATTGACAAATGATTCATTGTGGAACTCTTTCTCTCATGCTCATTCTATCTTCTGGCATTCACCAATACCTGACTTGCTACAAGAATATACTACATAGCCCATCACCCTTTCCAGCCTTATTACACTTTCCCTCATACTCCCAACTCACTGGTCCCAGAAGGGAAATTGAAATACTTTTTGCTTCCCATTGCCACTCTCTCTTCACCACCATCATTCAGCAACATCTTGTCCTTTGAGGTTCACTCTGCCCAAAAGGATCACCCATTCCAAATCTCATGGGCTATTATGTACCAACCCCCAAGACATTTTCCCTCCTTCCTCAATGAGTTTAGTGTCTGGTTCTAAGACTTCCTCTCCATTCCAACAATTCCTGACCCTGTAACTAAAATTCTGTTGATGAATTCCCTTTATACCAAGAGTACGCCATCATGTTCATTAATGGAGAGGAGTCTAGTTTGGTTGGCACATAGACTGAATATGGACTAATATGAGGTAAGGTTGGGAATTTCACTTTACTCAACGGGCAAAGGAAGCCGCTGAAGAAACACCACACCTCTCTCACACAGAGAGGTATAACTACAATGTGACAATTAAGGGTTTTGCTCTGTGGCATGGAATTTGGAGGGCACCGACAGAACCTTCAGTCCTTTGGCAGCTGTTTAGTACCTAGTTAGCAAGAATAATTAGTTAAAATGTGAAGTCACCAAATATTGGACTGGTTTGAGCTTCTTCTCTTCCCTGCTCTGCTTAACTGAAGATAGCTTCAAGCCACTTAAACCAGCCATGGTCTGTGATACTTGACTGAGGCACAAAATTCCAAGTCACAACTTTGTATAGCTCCCCTTGACTCCAACTCTGACATTCTACCAACTCCATCACCAGCTGCCTAACATTTCTATATAGCACTTTTAGGTTCACAAAATACTTTACAAACCCCATCTCTGTCCAAAACAGAGCTTGGTATTTTTCTTCCTTAGTGTGCCCCCCCATTTGACTTTACTATTTCCATCTGGTACTAGCAATTCTTATCCCCTCCCATGTCTGAAACCCCAGGATTGACTTCAATTTTTATTTCCTCCCTCTTTCATTCATCATGTAATATTGTCTGTGTTAATTATCTATGTTACTATGTGCCTCGCCTCTTAACTAGGCTGTGAGCTCCATTAGAGGAAGGGCCATTTCTTACCTTCATTTTGTGCCTCTCCCCAGAGCCTAGCACAGGGGGATGAACAGAGTACTTAGGGAATATTTTTTTGAATGAGCAAATGAATGAATCTTCCATGTTGTCTCTCCCAGATAAGGAAAGACAACCCACTACTTCATTTCTCATTATCCTCAAGGCTCCTGTTGCCAGCCCCCAGCCTCCTAGAAGCCTTTTTGAAAAGGTGGGATCCCCTACCCTGGTCCAAGATGGGAAGTGCCAGCTGTGGGGTCCTACAGTTCATCATTTCCTACAGGAACTTCCAAAAGATAACAAAAGACAAGCAGAAATTAGGAGCAAACAAAGCCGAGGCACCCTGCATGAAGGATGCTGAGGAACGCCAAGGCAAGGCCCAGACAATAGAGAATCAGGGGGTTTGTCTGGGAGGAACAATGCCTATAATTGCAGATTAACCCACATAAAGGGTTGTCTCCATTCCAACATCATCAACAGTGCATGGGTCCCTTGGAAAAATGAGAGCCTCCCAGGATGTGCTTGGCTTGTTATTCTAGACAAAGGGGTGTGGAAGTAATAATAAATAATAACAATGCAACAATTAAAAAAATGCCTCAGTACTTTAAGCATCTGGAATTTCATCCACATGGGTACTCCTTCCATTGACGCAGATCATGGCCCCTACAGGCATTCTTACACAGTCTTTGGGAGCTACTCAGGTAGTCAACCCAATGATGAGCATCTCAAGTTAGGCTGGCTGGCACTCAGACCACATGGTCTTTTACCATGCCCATAGCCAAAGCCTTTCTAGCTTGCTAAGAGCTAAGGATCACAGATTTAGAGCTGGAAGGGACCTTAGAAATCATCTAGACCAACCTTCCTCATGTGAGGAAGAATGAAGCCCAGAGACATAAACTAACTTGTGCAAAGTCACGCAGCATTAAGTGACTTGCTTAAGGTCACAAGTGACACGTCTGGGAATTGAACTCTCATCCTTTGACAGCAAATCTAGCATTCTTTCTGCTGTGCCACGCCAACCTGCCAAACATTGTATTCTACTGGCATCCCTTCCATGAACCCAGGGCTACCTGCAGGACAGGAAGAAGCAATGAATAGGGCTTTAGTGGAGGAACAGCAATAACTACATGGCCACTAGGTGGCACCATAGTGCACAGAGCACTGGGCCTGGAATCAGGAAGATTCATTTTACTGAGTTCAAATCTGGCCTCAGACACTTCCTAGCTGTGTGACCCTGGACAAGTCACTTAATGCAGTTTGCCTCAGTTTCCTCATCTGTCAAACGAACTGGAGAAGGAAATGGAGAACCACTCCAGTATTTTTGCCAAGAAAACCCCAAATGGGGTCATGAAGAGTCAGACACAACCGCAGCAATTGAACAACAACCTAGACAGTAAGCGTCAGAGCCAGGATTTGAATCCACATCCCCAACTCCAAATCTAGAACTTTCCCCCTACACTACCCTCCCCAATAAGTGGTCATCCAGCCGAAAGACCTCCAAAGAGGAGGAGCCCATTACCTCATTGAGGCAGCCCAGTTGGCTCTGAGACAGCTCAAACCATTACAGCATTTTTCTTTCCATCAAGCCTAAATCTTCTTTCCTGTAATTTCTCTTTGTTAATCCTGGGTCTGCCCTCTGGGGCCAAGCACAGCAAACCTAATCCCTCTTCTCCAGGACAGCCCCTCGGTCTGTGACCCAGCTCCACCCATGATTTGCTGGGCAGCTTTGGCCGTCTCTTTCCCTCTCTAGGTTTCTGTTTCCTTATTTGTAAAATGAAGGGAGCTGGAACAGACACACTGTAAAATATGCCCCCTGCTCCAGGTAGAGCTCCCACCATTGTTTGTTTGATGCTGTTTGTGCTCATAAAGAAGAGTCTACCCATATGTTTCTAATTCTCATAGCCAATTCATGGAAATAGAGTTGCTTAAGGAGTCCTGCTGTCCAAAAAGCCTCCCACACTCTGTGTTTAATGAATCTTCACGCCTTTATTTTGGGAGCCTCGTCTGCCAAAAAAGAGGGCATTCCCAGTGCCCAAGGTTGAAGTTAGGAGAGAAACAAGGTTCCATATGGCACACTGTAATCCCATGGAAAGAACACTGGGTCCAATATCAGAAGGTCTGAGTTTTAGCCTTAGCTCTGCAACTAATTCACTGGGGATCCCAGGGTGGGGAGGGGAGGGAAGTCCCTTCCCCTCTTTGAGCCCCAGATATAAAATGAAGGAGTTGAGTTAGATTATCTTCAAAACCTCTCCTTAAATCTTCTAAAACCTTGAATTTTTGTTACACCTGGGCCTCCTTTAACATGTAGACCCCTACAGAAAGGCCAACCCAGGCTCTGTAGGTCAGTCTTTACTCAAAGCTATTGATAGCTCAGGCTCATGAGCACCCACTGATGGGTTTGCCTTTATTAGACAACCAGAGGACATTTAATCAAATAGCATAGCAAATAAAGTTATAGGAAAAGAGGCACACACCCTTTCTAAACATGCAGACATAAGGCATGCTCTCCTATGGGTTACCGTACTACCAGCAGAAGATGGCACACATCTAGGAAACCTGCGGCCAGGGAACAGGCATGAAAGGGCTCACATCTGGATCTCATGTGGTCAGGGTCCATGTGGGGTAGCCCCACTGGTCTTATAATTTCTGAAATGTTCTCTGTTGGACTTTAGATCCTTAGCTTCTTCAGGACAATCTGCTGCTTTCTTCTACCAACTACTAAGATGAAATGGTTAGGAAGCCTCTTTCTGCCAGGGACAGCCTTTACCTTTTGGTAAATAGCTGAAGACTTTGAATCACCGTTCCTATCTAAGCAATAAATACAAGCTAGCAGAAGCCCCAGGCTAAAAATGCCTATTCTTTTTATTGACTTTTCTCCTGACTCAAGGTCCTCGGTACCAGACAGCTATTTGACTTGAGGTTAGAAAATTGTTTTTAACTCCTCTTAAATCCCCAAAAGCCATTTTGGGAACTCCTCCCCCAAAAATTCACATAGGAATTGTGAGCTTAAACTCTCCTAAATCCACAGATCCTTCATGGGCAAATGAAACTGGAGACAAGAACAAAAGCCTAGATGAAGGATGAAGTCATGGGCTTCCACCCCTAGTCCACTTTCCTGCCTTTATTATTCATACTACCAGCAGCAAACACTCCAACTTTTTGCTACATTGTGATCATTACATTGTACTGGTCCCTATAATCCTATGACCTAAGGATAGCCTAGCTGACCAAAGGGGTTGGCACTCTGCCAGCTGACAAAGTCAACAAAGTATTTCTCTAGTGCCCCCAAACTTCTTCTTTCTGGACCCTTTCCTACCTTGATAGCATACACACATGCACATACATACACATACTCAAATCTGTGGTCTGTGATTTATGTCAGTCCTCCAGGACCTCCCCAGTACCTCTTTTTACACCTGGTCTCATACCTGGAACATCTTGGTTCAAGTCATTCCCCCCTCAGTGTGTCAGGCTCTGAACTTCTTTCCCTTAACTCACCATAAATAATGTTCATCTTTGGTATAGTGCAAAGGATGCTGGACTTTGAGTCAGAAACTATCTAGCCTTTAAACTCAGCTCAGATATTTACTAGGTCTGTGACCATGGGCACATTATTTGTCCAGATCTCTGAGAACCTTAACTTCCTCATCTGTAAAATGGTTTTGATAATACTCACCCTCAAAGTACTATTGAGAAAAAAGTGTTTTATAAACATTAAAGCACTATGGAAATGTAAGCCTCTTATTTTCTCCCTTCAATTTTAGCAGCCCACAAAGCTTAGATCCATCTTGGACCATAACGTAAAAACTAGAATGGGGGCAGCTAGGTGGTGCAGTGGATAGAGTACCAGCCCTGAAGTCAGGAGGACCTGAGTTCAAATCCCGCCTCAGACCAAACACTTGACACTAACTATGTGACCCTGGGCAAGGCACTTAACCCCAATTGCCTAAAACAAAAAAAAACAAAAAACAAAAAAAAAGAACTAGAGTAGCTTACACAAAAAGTTCTTTAAGATTTTAAAAATTATTGGGACAGCTAGGTGACGCAGTGTATAGAGCTCTGACCTTGGAGTCAGGAGGACCTGAGTTCAAATCTCGCCTCAGACACATGACACTCACTAGATGTGTGACTCTGGGCAACTGACAACTCCAATTGCCTCACAAAAAAAAAAAGATTTTAAAAATTATCTTCCCATGCAATATTTTTTAATTTTTATTATTCATTTATTTTTAACATTCATACAAGCAATGTGGTATTAATCATATGTATGAAATCATGAAAAACATATTTCCATGTTAGCTGTGTTACAAAACAAAACAAGAAAAATAAAGAAAGTTTAAAAAGTAAGCTTCAATCTGCATTCAGACTCCACCAGTTCTTTCTCTGGCAGTGAATAGGATATTTCATCATAAGTCCTTCAGAATTGTCTTGGATCAATCAGAATAGCTAAGTCATTCAGAGTTGTTTTTACAATTTTGTTTTTACAATTTTACAATATTGTTGTTATTGTGTATATTGTTCTCCTGCTTCTTCCCACTTCACTTTGCATCAGTTTGTGTAAGCATCCTGCTTGTCATGTCTTACAGCACTGTAGTATTCCATCACAATCACTTACCACAACTTGTTCAGACATTCCCCAATTGATAGACATCCCCTCAATTTTTTATTCTTTGCCACCACAAAAGAAAAGGTGGTATAAATATTTTTGTACATATAGGTCCTTTTCTTTTTCCTTTTCCTTTGATCTCTTTGGGATACAGACCTACTAGTGTTATAGCTGGGTCAAAGGTTATTCACAGTTTGATAGCCCATTGGGTATTGTTCCAAATTGCTCTCCAGAATGGTTGGATCAGTTCATAGCTCCACCAACAGTGCATGAGTGTCCTAATTTTCCCACATCCCCTCTAATATTTGTCATTTTCCTTTTCTGTCATATTAGCCAGTCTGATAGGTGTGAGATTGTTTTAGTTTGCATTTCTCAGAGTTGTTTCAGTTTGCATTTCTCTAATCAATAGACATGCTTTATTTTATTTGTTCCTCGTAACAGCCCTGCAAAGTAGGCAGAGAGAATATAATTATCCCCATTTTACAGATGAGCTGACTGGGCTTCAAAGAAACTCTTAGGAAATTACTTTCCCAGGGTCATACAACAAGAAAGCAGCAGAGCCAGCACATTTGCTGGGTGCACAACACCACTGACTATGCCATTTTGCCATCACTCAGGAGTGTTCCACTCATAAGATATCAGATTCTGAAATCCTCTTCTCTGAAGGGGATCTGAAATCCCCAACCTCGATTCCACCTGTCCCAATTCCTCAGTCCTCCTGAATCTGCTATCACCCTTCAACATGATCTAGGCCTCTTGACCCTTCCCTGTTCTTCTAAGGTACCTGTCCACCCTTCCATTCCTTTCCCTCCCAACACAGTCCAGAACCAATGGTCAACCATTTCAACCATGCTCTCAATAAGACATTAGAACCCCATTACCTCTTGAACTTTCAACCTTCCTCCCATTACCAGGGTTGATGCATTTTCATGGAAGTCATCAAGCAAGGTTGATGGTCTCCACTAAAAAGTTAAATTCTCTCATCCCAGAATTAGGAGGGAGGAAATCTAATCTAACCTTTCTCCCAGTGCAGGAATGCTCTCTACAATGTCCTAGCAAGTGGTCACCCAGTTTCCCCTTAGCTCTCTAGTAACAAGGAGCTTCCTACCTGTTGAAGAATTTTGGTCCTAGTTCTCATTGTTAGGAAAGTTTTCTCTTGTATTGAGTCTAAATCTGCCTTCTTAAAACTCTTACCCATTGGATTCAATTTCATCCTCAAACTAGACCCGCTTTCCTGCTTGACAACTCATTCACCAGTCTTTAGTAGATCGATATACCCTATTGCAACTCACAGTGGCCATTCTGAAGGTCTTCCATTCTTCAAGTCCCCATCTCTAACCCCTTCTCATTTTCTTTTTACAAACAACCACTAACATGAATTTATTGAGCATCTACCATGTGCAAGAACATAAGCATCTCCAGAACAGGAACGGTTTCCAGCACCTGGACAGTGCCTGGAACATAGCAGGACTTAATAAATGCTTTTGATTGACTTGTTGCAAGGCCTTGTATTCTACACTGAGGATAAAGAAATGAATAACATTGGGGTCCCTGCCCTCAAGGAGATTACAATCTAGGAGAAGAATTTTTATATTTGAGATGAGCAATAGCCTTGTGAGGAAGAAGGCAAGCAAGTATTATTATCCATTTTAAAGATGAGGAAACTGAAGCCCATAGAAAGGAAATCATTGGCCCAAGGCCAGACTCCAAATCCAGAAGCCATAGTGAGAAGTGAACTATGTCAGAGGTCAGAGGTAGGCCATAGAATACATTAGGGTACCAGACAAAAGAAAGCATGTTTAGCGAGGTGCTAGCCTGCATGGAAAGAAAAGGCACTACAAGAAGCATTTTGCCCAAGATGGAGCTATATGACAATAGAAATGGGCTGTAATTAAGGATGTAATGAGTCACTGGAGGTTTCTAACCAGAGGCTCAATGACCCCCCCCCCCTTTTCAGGGAGGCTGTGGAAGAGACCCATGTACTTGGAGGAGACATTGGCCCTGATGCCCTCCCAAGGCCCTTCCAACCCCAAGAGTCTAGATTTCTGTGATTTCATGGTTCTGCCTTTGGCAGCACAGCCAAAGATCTTCTGCTGTTAGGATGCAGTGTTCTCACAGGCTCAAGGGAGAAGGAGGATTGGGCAGGAAGGGAGACTGCATCTTCTCCTCTGTTGCTGGAGTGTTTAAAAAGGTCATCCATCATTTACTTCCAGAATGAACTGGGCCTGCCCAATTCCCCCACAAAAACACTCTCTTCCACCCCCACTGGCCTTCCCCTGGGCCCCACCCAAGAGCCATGTTCAAACTCCATCCCCCCTCTCAATGCATCCCTCCAGCCTCTTGGCAGGCTCTGAGTAGCATCGGACAGTCTGGATGAGCCCAAACTCCTCATGAGGGAGGCCCATCCCACACATGGTTCCTGTTTGCCTTTCTATCTGGGGCTATGTTGGTCTCCACATCAGCTTTCTGACTCTGACACTCTGGGTTTTGGCTTCTCTACTTAGAGAATAAATAAAATAAAAAGCAGTTCCTATTTAAGTTCCTGGGCGTAACAAGGGCATGACTGTTAGTCAGGGTCCTACAACCTATGGAATGGGCCCACTTGGGAAAAGAGAGGAGGGTTCAAAAGATATTGTCAAAAATGTATCTGGAATGATGAACAGGCTGACTTCAGAAAAATCTGTAAGGACTTGTATGGTCTGATGCTCAGTGAAGTGAGCAGAACCAAGAGAATGTTGTACACAATAACAGCCAAGTTGTGTGATGACTGATATTGATAAACTTAACCCTTTCCAGCAAAACAAGGATCTAAGACATCTCCAAAGGCCTCATGATGGAAAATGCTATCCACATCCAAAGAAAGAACTACAGAATTTGAGTGCAGATCAAAGCATACTATTTGCTATTTTTTTTTCTCTTCTGTTGAGTTTTGTTTCCTCTTTCTGGTGGTTCCTCCTATTGGTTCTAATTCTTACTTACAACAACACTAATGTGAAAATATGTTTAATAGGAATGTATATGTATAGCCTATATCAGATTGTGCGCCATCTTGGGTGGTGGGGAGGAAGGGGGAGAAAAATTTTAAACTCAAAAGCATACGGAAGTGATTGTTGATAAATCTAAATTAATTTAAAAAATGTATCTGGGACTGATGTCATGACTGCACAGCCCTTGGGAGTTCTCCATACCTTAAACCTCTGGTAGTTTAAAGCGTAGCTCAATATACTATTTTTTTCTTCTTTCAGGGACACACAGAACATACAAAAACAGAAATATAGACACATCGAGAAAGCCAGGTAGTAACTAAACTCTCTGCTACACAGAAGTCTTACCTGGCTCCCTCAACCTCTCTTTCCTCCCTGCCAAACAATCTACTTTGAAGTATGAGAATCATTCTAGGAAACATTCACCAAGCAAAATGGGCTTCTTCTGGTCTTGTGAGGTAGCTCTAAGTCACCTCAAAGTGGGAAAGAGGCTGGTACCCTCCACAGGCCTACTGGCCACAGATGCTACCCTCTCTGGTCCCACAAAGCAATTTCCTTCCTCAGCGTGGTAACAACAATCCCTACTGATTCTCATGACTCCTACCATTATAACTGCACTGTTAAACCAATGGTGTGGTTTTAATGATATTCATGTTGTATGCATATGCATATGATATATGTACATATCTTGATGAGACTCTATCCCACGATGCTCTGTGGTTTGTACTGCATTGAATTGGTATTCTTGGTTTAAAATGTACAAAGTTGCTTATGCTATTGATTGATTCTATTTTATGCATCATGTTCAGTTTAAATAAGACATGGACTATGGCCTCATGGAAAGAGCATACTGCCTTTGGACTTGGTTCGAATTGAACTTCTGATCATCCCTGCCTGTGTGACAATAGACAAATCCCTAGGTTTTTGCTCATCTGTAAAGTGTGGAGGTTAGATTCAATGACCTTGGGGATTCTTTCCAGCCCTAGAACTATAATCCTATGGTCTGTGAGTTCATTAGAGAAGTACAAAAGAAAGTCTTCTGTGAGGTCTGGAGTAGGGAGGTGGTGGAGGGAGGTTGTCACCAACAGGATGATTAGGGAAGACTCATGGAGAAGATGTCATTTGAGTTGCAAAGGCACAATGCTCCCCCCTACACACACACAGAACCTAATCAAAGACTTTCTACAACTTAGGAGAAGCTCTTTTTACCTGTTAGAGACAAAACAACTTTACATCCTTGTGGTTTACCACCCAGTATGAACTTCTCCACACTTAGCTAGGTTTGCCCTTGGTTAAGAAACACTTGATTTGTCCCTAATCAATCAGTCAACGAGCATTTATTAACTTCAAAGACAAAGTTGAAACAGTTCCTGCCTTAGAGGAGCTTACGTTCTGCCACAGAAAATAACATGAATGTATGTATACCAACATAACTATATATATGTAAATATGTACATACATATATATACATACACATACGCACATATATAGTTATAAAACCAACATAATATGCCAATAACCAATGTATCAAATATATACCTATATATAAAACATGGCAGTTTTATATGATATATTTTTACATATATACATATATGCACACATACATGATATGAAACAGATACAAGGTGATTGGTGGAGGGAGACACAAATAGGAGTAGCAGTGTGGTATACTGGATAGATCGCTAGACTTGAAATCAGGGAGTCCTGGGTTTGAATTCCACCACCACCTCCCAAAGACTGTGACCCTGGGCAATCATTTGACCACTCTGGATCTCAGTTTCCTCATCTGTAAGATGAGGGAGGTGAAGAGAAGCCCCAAAACTATGCCATATAAGGATTAGTTGAATGAATTGGGATCATTTTGTTTGAAGAAGAGAAGACAGGAATAACATGATTATTGTATTCAAGTATGAAGGGTTATTGGCTTTCTTCTTCTTGGCCCTCAGAAGCAAACTAAGAGAAGTAGGGAAAATTATAGGAAGGGGGGTTTCAACTCACAGTGAACAAAAGCCTCCTAATGTTGCATGCTTGTTCAATCATTTCAGTTGTGTCCGACTCTTCACAGCCCCATTTAGGGTTTTCTTGGCAAAGACCCTGGAGTGATTTACCATTTCTTTCATTTTACAGATCAGGAAACTGTACCTAGCTGCCCCTAATGACTAGAGCAGTCCAAAAGCCAAAAGAATGGCTCCATCTGGACAGTAATAGAGTTCTTCAACAAGAGACATCTTTGAGCAGAGACAGACTGACTGACTGCTTGTTGGGGGTATTGTAGAGGAGTCTCCCTGCTCAAGACCCTCTAAAACCCTTAGAAGAAGACCCTCTAAGACTGGAGTTCTTTATATTTTGTGTCCAAGGAACCTTTTCTCCCCTGCTTCGACAATCAGTCTGATGAAGCCAATGGAACCTGTTCTCAGAATCATGTTTTTCATTAATTGAAGGAAAAGCTAAATTTTATGAAGCATTAATGAAAATGAAGATATAATTTTTTTCCTATCCACATTCATGGACCCTGTGAAATCTATGCACAGGCTCCTGGACCCCAAGTTCAGAACCCCTGATCTAAAGGCTCTTCTAGTTCTTCAATCTAGGCTTCTATGCATGAATAATTCCTGCCACCTAGTTAAGAGAGGGCAATTTGCTCTTTCTTCTGCTTAGAGCTGTCTTTCATGAAGGCGTGGACTTCATGTCCTATGACACAGACTCACTCACATGTGCCTTCATGCTCAGTCTATCATTCACCATACTTCAGGTTCACTTGTGCCATCCTCCCAGTCCTCCACCCTTTCTAAGCCTTCTCTTCCAGGCAGAGATCACTGGTGGTTCAGAACTACTCCCCGTCAGATATTAAATCCATCAGGACTTTGTCATCATGCTAGAATTACTCCATGAGGATCAGAACCTAGGATCCAAAATGCACTCACTCAACCTCATAGCTCAAAACACTGGTGGGGTGTGACAGCCTCCACCTAACCCAACTACCCACTCTTTCCACATTCCCAAGCCCTGCAAGGGTCCACACCCAAGGGCCCAAAACTTTCAGATTGCCCCTCCAAGGTGCTCCTCACCCAAACTCACGTTCCCTCTTTAATTAATCTCCCAAACTTAAGGTATGAATCACATCAAGTCTGACATTCATGGTCCATCTCCACTTGACTGTGCTACTCTCAACACATTCTATCAACATCCACCTAAGGGCAGATTTTCAATACCACCAATTAATTGCATTAGAAGAGCATCCTGATGCTCTCTTATAGCACCAGGAGTAATTAATTATTCTCTCCCTTGATGAATAACTGCAACTCCTTTAACAAACATCATCAGGTATCTCAGGATCTCAGGTAAAATTGCTCTCAAAGGATGCCCAGTGTATCTAGTGTCTATGCACCAAGCACAGAGTCTGGGCAGCAAAATGATTTTGAGATTTAGACTACAGGAAGGAAAGTGAGCTTGGTAGAAGTCACTTCTCTACTGGTCAGGCCTTGAAGATATAGTCCCTGGCCAGAAGCAAGGATGTCTGTAGAGAAAAGAACTCTCTATTTGGAATTGAGCAACCTAGGTTGGAAATACTAGCTTAACTGTTTATTTGCTGTGTTGTCTTGAGTGACCTCCCCTCTTTGGGCCTTGGTTTCTTCATCTCTTAAGTGAAGAGGTTGAATTAGATGAACTTCAAAGTGCTTTCCATCTCTGACGTTCCATGAAAATAAACTTGTAGTCTTAGAGTGTGTTGTGGCAAGGCCGCCCAAAAGTAGATCACAGATTAAGAGCTAAAATGGACCTGAGAGGTCATTGGGTCCAACCCTCTTATTTTCTAGATCAGGGAACTGAGGCCAAGAGAAATTAAGTGACTTGTCCAAAGCCACACAAATCATAAGTAGAAGAGCTGGGATTCAAAATCATGTCCCCTTACTTCAAATCCATCACTTTTTATGTGACCAGTGCTTAGCCCAATGCCTGGTACATAGTAGGTGCTTAATAAATGCTTGTTGATTTGAATTGATTTGTTGGAGAAGAGATTCTTGTTCAGATGTAGTTTAGACTATATGGTCCATTTTAGCTCTGAGATTTGGGGAAGGAAGGAAGGAAAAAAAGGAAACAATTATTAAGTGCTTACTAGGTGCCAGGCACTGTGCTAAGTGCTGAAGATACAAATACAAGCAAAAATTTAGACAATTCCTTTCCTCAAAAAGCTTACGCTGTAACAGGGGATGACAATACTCAAAGGGGAGCAGAAAGGGATGATAGGAGTGAGTGGAGAGATGAAGGTACCCAAGAAGGGGGCATGATTTTGAAGTCCAGAAGCCAATAACAGAATCAGAAAAAGAATGAAGGCAGTCAGGCCCCTCCACAAAATGGAGGTCCAGGAGAAACTCACCAATCAGAGAAGGGGGCAGTCCCTACAGATGGATATTCCAGATTCAAAAGGTCTCAGTGACAACTGAATATTTCAGGGTACAAGTCTATGGTCCTCTCCTGACTGTTGCCAACACTAGCTGGGTCCTGGTGTACCACCTTTCATATCTTAAATCCCAAGGATCTCAGAGCTGGAAGGGAGGTCTAAAGACAGCTCTGATCAGTAGGATGTTTTCCCATACATTGAGCCAGAATCTGTCTCCTTGTGACTGCCACATCTTAAAGACAGAGCTCTCACGTACTTTAAGAGCAAGATTGCATCCTGGGATCTCAGACAGGTCAAGGAAGCCTGAGCAAGGAGGCAAGGACTTGACCCCTTTTAGAATAGATGGTAACGTCATCTGCCAACAGAGCCAGCAGGGTTTTCCCACTCAGCTGTGGCTGTTTGCCTTTCTCTGCTATGATTTATCTGGTGGATTTGGGTGTTTTGTTTATTTTGCTTTGTTTTTTTGTTTTGTTTTTTGCTTTTTTGCAAAACAACTCCAGAAAATGAGCTTGGGAAGTCCAGCACAGGCTGTTTCTTTCCTTGCCCTTTAGCCAGGCCTGAAACCTGGGCTCTTATTCTAGATCTATGCCCACATATATTGTATGACCTCAGCCAAACCTGTTTAACTCTTAAGGCCTCAGTGTTCCCTTCTGTCCCACGGGGGAATTGGCCCAAATGGTTTCTAAAGTCCCTTCTAACTCTTAAATTATATGTTCAATGTCCTAAAGTCCCTTCCAGTTTTGATGTTCCTTATTCAGTGTTCAAAGTTCCCTCCAAGCATTGACATTCTATGTTCCAATGTCCCTTTTCAATGTTATAAGGCCCCTTCCAGGTCTGACATTCCATATTCTAAGGCTCCTTCCAGCTTCGGGTAGTTATGCATTCTTCTGTCCTCCATCATCATTGCTGTCCAACTGACCGGCAGGCTTGTCTTTGCCTTGATCTTCTTGTGCCCAATATAACTTTTTAAAAGCTCTTTTTGTTGACATTAGCATTTATTGCCAAGCCTCAACTTATTCTGAGTTTTATAGTTTCTGACACTATTCTTAAAGGATCAATTTTAAAATACCAAGTTGGTAGAAGCGTTCTCTACGCATACCCAGTGATTTCTTTAGACACCTCCCCTCCTTCTCACCCTCTGGAATCATTTGCTTCTGCAAATGAAAGCTTCTCATTTCCCTTGGGACAACTTCCTCTGTAGAATTTTAGTTCATAGATTTGGCTCTACTTTTTTCTAAACACAGACTGTGAGATGGTACATTGGATAGAGTTCTCTCATTAAAGTCAAGGAGAAATGAGTTCCAATACTGTCTCATATACTTGCTAGATATGTGAACCTGGGCAAATCCCTTAATTTCTATCTCAGCTTTCTCATCTGTAAAAGAAGAGGGTTTAACTGGATGGTTTCTAAGGTCCCTTCCAGTTCTTCCTTGATCCCTATGATCTACGATCCTATGACCCTTTTCGAAATCCATTCTCCAAAAATCCAGGGTGTATATCAGACACCGCCCTGGTTTCTACTTCTTTTCCAACACAGATTGTAAGATGAAATACTTACTTTCCCTGAGGTTCTTTCCATTTCCACTTCAGCAACCAGTTTCTTCTGGTAGGTCAGAATCAGATCTAGAATAGCAAGTCCCTTTATCATTTCTTCCATCTATTGAATTATATAATTATCATTAAGGCTCAAGAACTTACCAGGTTCATTACTCTTGACTGAAAGAGTTCCAGATAATTTCTGGATAATTAAACCCCCCATCACTATTCTCTTGCCAAGTTTATGATCTGTTTTCTGAACTTATTTATTTCTTCCTCCCATTCAGGAGGTCTCTAGCAGTGATATCAGACTCAAGTGGAAAGAAAAACTATATCCTTAAACTATAGAGAAGGATCCCTGGAAGGTGCACAATGATTTAGAAAACTACAGTTAACATGATCTATGTTTGACTGTATTTTTATTTATTTTGTTAATTATTTCCCAATTACATTTCAATCTGATTCAGACTGCACAGGGGAGTGTTGGGGGCCCAAAAGGCCAGTGGCCTTTGACACCTCTGGTCTACAACATGCTCCCATGACACTATTGTTTCTGTTCCTTTCTGCATTGATACTCATCCAAATGCTCTCCACCAATGATCCCTACCATTCTGTTCATGATTTCTTCACTTGAGTTTATGACTTAATATACAGTGAAACTTCAGCATACCCTTGTCCTGTTGCTTTTAAATATGGCAAACCCTTTAATGATCATATTCCAGTTTTGGGTCCCTTGGTGGAGACCAAGCATCATTGATATACGTAGCCAGATTTGAACTCAGGAAGATGAGTCTTCCTAACTCCAGGCCCAACGCTCTATCCACTGGGCCACCTAGCTACTCTGAAGTTCTTTAGAGAACCTCATTTTAAAGCAAGTTCTTCAGTTCATCTATCATATTCCTTACCCATATTCTGTGCCTCTGTGTATACTCATCTGCGGTCATAGGTTTTGTTCCTGACTCTTTCATGTGAATTAATGATTCTCTTTCTACTAGTACCCTTCCTCCTAGGATGTCCCCAGGATGTCTCTTCTGCTTTCTCAACAAAATTAGTAGTTAGCAATATGACATGGAGGGAGGAGATAGAAAAGCTAAAAAATCAACATAGACCTGTGTTTGATGATGTCGGATATCTTCTATTTAAGGAGACTGGCAGAGGGGGTGGGGCAAGAGGAGGGGAGGTATATGATACATTTTAGAGAGATTTCCTTTCAAAATTATTTTTAAAGTTTTCTGCTTTATCACTTAAAAGGCTGAGCTTCAGTAATGGGGAAATTTTACTTAGTAAAACAGGTTAAATTATATGGGGTCAAGTTAAAAGCATTAAAGGTAAGACAGACAGGCACGGCGGCTCCGAAGACTCTGGGATGTAGCCTCTCTCTCCTTCACTGATTCTTCTTGCTCAGTTGCCCCCAGATCTGGCTGGGTTTGTCCATCCCAGGAAAGTCCCTCCCTTTCTGAGGAGGTGGAGGGATAGAAAAAGGCAGGTGGGGCCAGAATGCTGCTGCTCCCAGAATATCCCCTTTTCCTATGGAGAACAGGGAAAAGAGAGAGAGACAGAGAGACACAGAGAGAGAGAAGAAAGAGAGACAGAGACAGAGAGAGACAAGAGAGAGACCCAGACAGAGAGAGACAAAGAGACAGAGAGAGAAGAGAGACACAGAGAGAGACAGAGAGAGACAGAGAGAGAGACAGAGAGAGAGATGCTGTTCTTTAGACTCGCCTAAAACGTGACCTGGGCTGAAAGAGGCATTATGAGAACAGTGAAGGAGAGGGCCAGAATGTCCTTGGGACAGGATCCCTGTTCTCAGCAATAATAGCTCCCCACTTCCAAAATGTCTCTCTGGTTACTTACTTTACAGATAAAAAAGGACAGCAATGTTCTTTCCTCATGCTTCAGCAGGTCTGCACTATTCCTTGGGGTTAGGCATGTGTCCTTATTCTCTAGCTTAAGAAGGTCATTTTATAGATGGGGAGAAAAGGGAAGGAGAGGAAAGGGAGAGAAAAAGAAGGAGAAACAAAGAGAAGAGGAGAGATGGAAAAGAGGGAGGGAGAGAGGAGGGAGAGGAGAAAAGAGAGAGAGAAGAGATAACATGGGGAATAAAGCCCCCTCCACTTGCCCTAGATTAGGCCAAAGACAACATTATAACTCTCCCATTGGAAGGAAGAAAGCCAAAGATAACTTGGACTATCCACACCTGACTTCTGGGGATCATTCCTGATAAATATCCTTTGGGATCCTCATTCCTCGCCAGAATTCTTCTGTGCACAGGCTTCACCTTTATAACTTCTAGGTCTTGAAGATTTAAAGAGATCTTATTCCTTGACATTGCATCCCAGCAAAACTCATCAACTGAGATTTGCTGTGAAGAGACTGAATTGGCGGGAGGGATATTAGCATTTATTAAGCACCTACTATGCACCAGGCACAGTACTAAGCACTTCAGCAATATTATCTCATTTGATCCTCACAACAAGCCTGGGAGTTAGGGGCTATTATTATTCCTATTTTACAGATGAGGAAATCAAGGCAAGCAGAGGCTAAAATTAAGTGCCCAGGGTCACACAGCTAGTAAGTGTGTGAGACTAGATTTTAAAGCAGGTCTTCCTGACTCCAAGTCTCACCCAGCTCCCCCCAGATCTGTCTCTCTAAGCTGCCATGAGACACTAGGATTAGGAATTACTTCTTTTGTTCAATAGTTTTTCAGTCTTGTCTGATTCATCGTGACCCCATTTGTGGTTTTCTTGGCAAAGAGCGGTTCGCCATTTCCTTCCCCAGCTCATTTTACAGGTGAGAAAACTGAGGCAAACAGAGTTAAATGACTTCCCCAGGGTCACACAGCTAGTAAGTGTCTAAGGCAAAGGTAGGGAACCTGCAGCCTTGAGGCCACATATGGCCCTTTAGGTCCTCAAGTGCGGCCCTTTGATTGAATCCAAATTTCAAAGAACAAATCCTTTCCCTTACCCCTGGTCTAAGGCCAGATATGAACTCAGAAAGATGAGTTTTCCTAACTCCAAGCCCAATGCTCTAGCCACTGGGCCACCTAGCTACTCTGAAGCTCTTTAGAGAACCTCATTTTTATCTGGAAGGATTATGAGCTCCCTGCCTGAGAGCAGAATCCAGGTCTGTTCCTTTCCGTCTCCCCCAGGACATCAACTCCAAGGACAGGGCCTAGCTTCCCAGAAGTGTGTTGGTAAATGTTTAAATACTAACTCTCTAAAAAAATAAAATATACCCACCGTATACTTTTTTTAAAAAACATTTGGAGGGCACCTAGGTGGCACAGTGGATAGAGAGCTCTGACCTTGGAGTCAGAAGGACCTGAGTTCAAATCCAGTCTCAGACACATGACCCTTACCAGCTGTGTGACCCTGGGCAAGTCACTTAACCCCGATTGCCTCACCAAAAAAAGCAAAAAAAACCAATTTGTTACATTTTTATTTACATTTTTGAGTTCCAGATTCTATTCCCTCCCTCCCTCCCTCCCCTCCCCCTTCCCTGAGTTGGTAAGCAAGAAGATATAGGTTACACATGTGCAATTACACCATACACTTTTAAGTATAATCTACATCATTAATGTTTTTCCATCACTTTCTTAAGTATAGAAAATCAACAAAACCATAAATCATGCCCTGATTTGTAGCATTTGCCATTGAAAATTCAACAATTGGCTCTCGAGTTGATCCAAATCAACTCCAGCACAATACTGAGTGTCTTCCTGAATTCATCATCTCCCAGGTCCAGGGACATAGTAAAGGCTTGTTAAGCAAGTGGATGAATGATTGAATGAATGAGTGAATCCTGAACTGGGGATCGAGACCAAAATTCTCGCCCCACTTCTGCCACTGATTAACTCAATGTGAGTGAGCAACTTATTTCTCCAACCACTTTGGCCGCCTGTAAAATGAAGTCATCAGACTAGCCCCAAAGACTGCCAGACCTAGAGATGGAAAGGAATCTGAGACAATCTAGTCAAATTTCATTTGACACAGTTTTACAGAGTAGGAAACTGAGACCCCAGAGAGTGAGCAGGAAAGGTAGGCTCAGATCTTAGGTCCTCTGATTCCAAACCCAAGATTCCTAATATGACACCCTTCTGTGTCTCAGTGCTGCTAGGTGGTAGATGTTCAAGTTTCTAAGTCATGCTATTGGCAACAAAAAACCCTCTGGAACAGGTGAGTAAATACCAATGACTCCCTAGGGCTCATACATGTAGTGAGTAAGAGGAAAGTCCCTAGGGTCTAAAGATGGCAGGCAGGAACATAGAAGATGGCTCAACCTTCCTCCTCCCCATTCTGGCAGATGCCAGCAGCTACAGAGCAGCATGGTGCTTCTGGGAAGGGGCTCCCTTCCAGTCCTGGCCCTCTAGAATATCCCCTTTCCTCAGTCCAGCTCAAGTCTCCCCAGTGGCCGGAAATCGCCCCTGCCTGCTCCAGCCTCCTTGTGTCTAGCCAAGATTGTCAAAGAAAGAGAGGGCAGTTGGGGCACCTGGGAAGGTGAATGCCTGTATCAATCAGCCCCTGTGCCCAGCACAGAAAGGCGACCCTGTCGGATGCAGAAGAACGTCCCCGTTTCTGTATGTTTGTCTTTCAAATTCCATTAGGGGACATTTCCGTATAAGCTCCCTCTGCTGTTACTAGAATAGGAAGGGGAGAAGAAGGGAACATGCATTTATATAGTACCTTTGTGCCAGGCACTGTGCTTAGTACTTTACAAATATTATCTCATTTAATCTCATTTATTTATTTATAATCTCATTTAATAGGAATCCAGGAGCCCTGCCCAGAAGGAAATTGGAAGGAACCTGGCCTTTCTGCAATCAGGGATATCCTGGAGAACCGTACCCACCCTCTGCTGCCCTGTAAGGAGACAGATACGTTACAATGGAGAGAGCCTCACACGACCTTGGTTCATTTCCCAGCTGCTAAGTGACCTTGGACAAGTCACCTCCCTCCCTGGCCCTCATTCCCTCAACAGTGAGAAAGGGCTAATAATCCTTGCCCCACCTACTACACAGGATTTGCCATGTGGAAAGTACTTGCTAAACTGTGAAGCTCTGTAAAAATGGTAGCTTTTATTATTAACCCCCTGGGCAGGCCCTAGAGATGCCTCATCATTCATCAACGCCCAGAAGTCGAGAAACTCAGTGGGGAAAAATAGGTGCCTATTTTGGTGACTGTTGTGACCCCAGTGCAGAGGAAGGGACTCCCCCTCTCCCAGCTAAATAGGGTCGAAGCTGGAGGGACTAAGCCGGCCCATCGAATCACCTGCAGACCCCAGCTCTGGGGCTGAAAAGGGCCCTAGACATCGTCCGACTCCCTCATTTCGTAGATAGGGAAGGGACTCACCATGTTTGAACCAGGCTCCTGTTCTCCAAATCCAGTTACGCCTTTAAAAAAAAAAAAAAAGAAAGAACTTTTTTGTATTTTTAGTTCTCTTGAAACTTTTTTTTTTCCTTTGCAGAATCTGTCTGACCCAAGTCTTTGCAATGGTGAAAAGAGTTTATGTTTGGGAAATATTAACAGATGTTTTAACTTTATTACTTTATTTAATTAAGAATTTGAACCTGGGTCTTCTGACTCCGAAGAGTAGTGATAATAATGATTGCTTCATTTGTTTCATTTGATCATCACAATAACCTCTGAGGCAAAATGATATTATCACTCCTGTTGTACAGATGAGGAAACTGAGGCTCAGAGAGATTACATGATTTGCCTAGAATTAGCTGATGAGTGTCTAAGGCTGAATTTGAACTCAGATCTTCCTGATTTCAGGTCCAGCTGGTTTCACACTATGCCACCTGGCCCTCCAACCTCAACCACCACTATGCCTTCCTCAGAAAGCATCCAGTCCAACTGCAGAAGTTATAATCATTATTATTATTCTAGAAAGGGAAGGATTTGTCCAAGGTCAGCCAGGTAATAAGTAGCAGAAACAGGATTCGCCTCAGGTCCCAACTCCCAGCCCAGAATCGCTTCTGTGGGGCCCGCCTACCTGCCAAAATGAGCGGCAATTACCAAAGTGCCTGATCTCATCCCCTGACATGGATCAAGAGGAGCTGCTTCACCGTCCCTGCCGCCTGCCAGCCCCAGACCCGGGGCTAAGCGCCGGATAGTGGGAAGAGCCCAGCGCCAGGAAACCAGGCCTCCCATGTCTTCTTTATTCCCCTAGAGATGCTTTTTAACACGTCCTTTCTCCCACTGCAGCATTCTACTTTGAAACAGGTTGTCACGGATAAGTTCTAAAGGAAGACCTTCACACACCAGAGCAACAAAAACTTTCCTCTCTTTCCTCCTATTGCAGGCGGGACCCCGAAGCCTGAGCAGCTTCCTGCTGAACTAAGGTGAGAAAGAGGAGAGTAAGAGGATGGTCATTTGAGAAGGGATGCTAAGAACATTTGTCCTAAGTGCCTCCTATCTGCGGCTGGAAGGGACCCCATTGCCCATCAGCTCCACTGCCTTTGGACTTCTCCCTTTCCATTTTCCTTTTGCTTCATTAGATTGTAAGCTCCTTGAGAGCAGGGGCTATTTTTTAAAATTGTTTTTGTACTCCTGACGCTTAGCACACTGCCTGGCACATAGTAGGCACTTAACAAAAGTTTGATTGATTGATTGATTAGGGGGCATCCAGTACGACTACTTCATTTTACAGATGAGAAAACTGAGGCCCAGGAACATTAAGTACCTTACCCCAGATCACTTAGTAAGTAAATATAAGCCTGGATTCAAACCCAGATCACTGGATACAAACCCACTGTCCCTTCCATTCCACAACACACCCATGCTCCTGGTTCTGCCCTCTAGGGCCCAGCAGAATAAATCTGATCCCTCTTCATCATGGCAGCCTTTCAAATATTTAAAATAGATCTCATGCCTCTCAAGTCTTCTCCCTTTCAGGCTAATCATTCTCATTTCCTTCAGCCAGTCTTCATATGGCATGGTCTACAATCCCTTTCTAATGCCAGTCACTGGAGTTCGGTGTGCTCTGGAGCACACCTGTTTGTCCATTTTCCTCCTAAAATGGGGTGCACTGAGCTAGATGCATTAGTCTAGACAAGAGTTGACCACAACAGAGTTCTGCAAGACAGTGATGGCCTTCCTTCTGGATAACAGGCTTTAAAGTTATAGATAGATAGATAGATAGATAGATAGATAGATAGATAGATAGATA
>NW_020954596.1:6817321-6825522 GCF_900497805.2 Vombatus ursinus | reverse complement strand
ATAGATAGATAGATAGATAGATAGATAGATAGATAGATAGATAGATAGATAGATAGATAGATGATGGATGGAATTGATGGACGGATGTATAGATAGATATTAACAAAAATACCTGATATCATCCACTGACACAGATCAAGACAAGCCTTTTCACAATCCTTGCCTCATGCCTTTGTATGCGTATGTATCTAGATGGTATAAAAATGCCATATATTATAAATGTGTTTATGTATATGTATATATATATATTTGTAGTTATAGTTATAGTTATCTGTGTTTGTGTCATTTCCCTATTAGATTTTAAGGTTCACGAGGGCAGAGATAGGTACTGACCTCATTGTTGTCTCCTGTGGCACCCAGTTCAGGGTTTTGCACACAGAAGTACTTAATGATGCTTATTGCAGGATAAACACAAAATAAATATTGGTTGAATCAGTGAATGAAGGAACTAAACAATTGAATGAAGAAATGAATGAGTGAATGAATGAATGAGCAGGCAGACTTGGGTTTTTGTTCTTGCTTCAGCAACACCTACTGGAATTGGAATGACACAAAGATTAGCATTGCCATAATAGGTGAGTGTAGGATGGTTGGTGCCCCTGTGAGAGATGCTGATGGCAGGTCTGGACCCAGGAATTGGAATGTAGCCCCTTCCCCGCCCTAGCCCCACCTGCCCCCAGGCCCAGCTAGACTTTCCCTTCCAAAGTCCAGGCCTTGCTGAGCACCACCAGCTACCCTCCAACCCAATCCACCAAGCTTCAGGTTTGTAAATTGACAATGCCATTAAATGCCTTCTCATCAGTCAACCATCATGGCAAGAGGGAGGGAGGCCATGGTCCCCGTGACAACACTGCCACCTAGAGGGAATCTTAGCTCAGCTCCTTCCAAATGCTCACATTTCAAGAATCCCAGACCTTACCAAGCTGGGAGGAACCTTAGAGATCATCTACTCTAACACCTCCGCTTAACAGACAGGGAAATTGATGGCCAGAGAGGGAAAGGAACTGACCCAAGGTCAAACACCAGGCAGCACAGCACAGTGTAAAGAGTGCTGAATTTGAAGTCTAAGGACCTAGATTCCAATCCTCGTTAGGCTATTTATGACTTTTCAGTGCCTTATCTTACTGCCCTCAAACTAGATTTATTCAGAGGATCATAGGAATTACTTTCAAGGAGAGCCTTAAAAACCCCAAGCAAGACCTTAGAGATCATTTAATGTAATCTCTTCATTTTATGATGAGAAAACTGAGGCACAGAGAGTAAAATGGATTCACAGTGGTAAACCAAGACTGGAACCCAATCCAAGATTCTCTGACTTAATTGCCCAAACCTTCAAAACATCTCCCGACCAACTTGTATGTCACCAGATACTAGAAATTTATGTCTTAACAGTGGAGTTTCTTTCTCCTCTATTAAGAAATAAATAGCCCAGGGATCCAGTAGTAAGCTAAGCCTTATCAAGCTTTTTCAGCTCAGTAGGTTGAGTGTTATCAACTCCATTCTAAGAGAAGAAAGAAGGGTGTGACTAAAGAGAGGAAAAGTCTGTACTCTCATGGCGGGGATGGTTGGTTGAAAGCCTTGTTATGGGACTAACTCTCCACTTCCTCATTGTCTCCAACAAAAGTTGGAAAGATTTCTTGAGTAAAATTTAACAGGGAGACTGGATGTGCTCATTAATGAGTATTTATAGACAACTACCCCTGCCATCTCTTTTTGCCACCACCTTCCTCCTCTGGGGAGATGAGTTAGCATCCTGGAATATCAGAATTAAGTCATAGATTCAGAGCGTTTTTGTAGATGAGGAAAATGAGGCTCAAGTGACTTGCCCATGGTAAGAAAAGAGGCCTTTTGGGGGGCTCCCCTCTCTCTGCTGCCCGGGCCTTCCTTCTCCAGTTACTCTCTATACATCACTTGTACATACACTTTTTTTTCATGTTGTCTTTCTCATTAGCATGTGAGCTCCTTGGGGGCAAGGACCATAGTTTTGCCTTTCTTGGATCCCCAGACATTTGCACAGTGCCTGGCACACAGTAGAGGCTTAATAAATGCTTGTTGACAGACTTACTGACTAAATGATAGAGCCAAAGTTCAAACCCGAGTTCTCTGATTCCAAATCATTAAATTTGTTTTTTCAATATTTTCAACGTTCATTTTATTCTTTCAGGACCTT
The DNA here is from genome assembly GCF_900497805.2 of Vombatus ursinus. Classification (NCBI taxonomy): domain Eukaryota; kingdom Metazoa; phylum Chordata; class Mammalia; order Diprotodontia; family Vombatidae; genus Vombatus; species Vombatus ursinus. Next base: position 6,823,352 of record NW_020954596.1, on the reverse strand, counting down.
CAAAATAATTTAGTACAATCTCTGTTGTTCTGTATCAGAAATCTAAGACACAGAGAGAAGAAAACTGTCCAGACTCACACAGTGAGTCATTGGCAAATGAATGTGGGTCTCCTGATTCATAGTCTAGTATTCTTTCTCTTTTACCAACTTACCAGATCATAGAAATGACAGTTGGCAAGGACCTTAGAGAACATTTAACCTCACTCCTTCATTTTACACAGAGAAAACTGAGACCCAAGGAGAGGAAGGGACTTATTTGCCCAAAGTCGTACTGATAATAGATAACAAAGCCAGAATGAGAACCTAGGTTCTTGGACTCCAAATCCAAATATCTTTCAATTACACATTTCTAAAAACCCACTAGGATTTAGTGAAATAGTCTCTACCTTTGTCTCTGCTTCCCCAGTGCCTAGCACAGTGCCTTGTATATAGTAAGCATTTAATACATGGTTGTTGATTGACTGATGAAAATAGAGATGTTTCATTCATCTTTGTCTCTGTACGGCACAAGTCAATAAGATTAAGTTTAATAGAGATAAATATAATATAATATAATAATATATAATATAGTACATTATATATTATATAATTAAATATATTATAATACATACTATTATAATAAAATAATTGGGTTCCAAATACCAACTTCACAGGTAAAAGGTTAATTGCCAAATCTAATGGCCTTTGCTCAGTCCTCACCCTTCACCTCTCTATAGTCTTTGACACCGTTGATCACCATCTCCTCCTTGGTATTCCTTCTCCTTAGAAGATTTTCACAACACCACTCTCTCCTGGTTCTCCTCCTACCTATCTGACCTCTCCTTCTCAGTCTTCTTTACTAGATCTTCATCAAGGTCCCACTGAGGGTGGGTATCCCCAGGGCTCTGTCCTGGGTTCTCTTCTCTTCTTCCAACTGCTGGTCCACATAATGATTTTGTCAACTCCCAGAGATTCAATAAGCATCGTCATGGTAATGATTGTAAGATCTACTTACCCAGGTTCTCTCTTAACATCCAGACTTTTGTCTTCAACTACCTTCAGCCAATCAGTCCACAATCTGAGCTAAGCGCTAGAGATACACAGAAAGATAAAAATAGCTCCCTACCCTCCATTAGTTCACATTCTAATGAGGGGAGCCAATAACTGTGTACATATAAGATATATACCTTAAAAATAGAAAGTATTGTTCTCCCTTCCACAGCATGACTTTCCCCATCGCAGTTTCAATAGATCATGGGTTGGCATAAGAAATTAAATGGGAATTCCACAGACAACAGGCAAAGGCCAGCAGATGACACAGAAAAAGTTTAGAAACTCAAAAATGCATAAAATACATATATGAACAGTATTGTGTAATATCAGCATATTTTATCTTTTAATAACATAATAATTCAGACTTCTTCTCTGGTACAAAGGGAGGGCCAAAAACTTTTGTGAAGATTTTCCAGATTGAGGGAACACTGCACCCCTAACCCCCATGGTGTAGAAGAGATAACTGTAATCTCAGAAGGAGGTCCCTGAGGGTGGGGGTGGGGGTGGGGGTGGGGGATGGGAAGGGATTCCTGCAAAAGGTGGGATTTGAGCCGTCAGTGTATGTGTAATTGAAGGGCTATCACACACAAAAAAAATTATACATGTTCTGCTTGGCCCCAGATGAGAAAACTAGGAGCAAAGTTACGGACACAGACTTGGGCTCTACATAAGGAAAACCTTCCTAGCACTCAGTGCTGTCTGTCCCAAAGAGGATAGATATGTCCAGAGGAGGTCTGGGTGGCCACATGCAGGAAATGCTATAGGGGCAATCCTGGAGAACTATGAGTTGTTATCTGATCTAGGTATTATCTGAGGTCCCTCCCTACTCTTAGATTCTGTAAATTCTCCCGATTCCCAATCCAAGGTTCTCACCCCTGGACCTCACCCCCTTGCCCTCCAAAATATTTCCCCAATAGTCTGTCTGTCACCATTGCTGAAATCCCACCATTAAATTATTGAAGAATTGAGGGCTGTCTGTTGGTGGAAGGCCCCCGAAGAGACCAAAAACCATCTCTCCTTACACCACACAGCAAAATAACAGAAAGAGTACCAACTCCAGGTCTAGGTGCCTGGGTTTGAATCCTGACTCTACCACCTGCTACCAACTGGTGTGACTTTAGACAATTCATTAAACCTCTTTACCTCAGTTTCCTCAGCTGTAAAATGAGTTTGAGGACCTCTGGCCAAGGTCACTGCCTGAATAGGCAGCTCTCCCACACCAACTCCAGCAAAAACGTGAAATTTGTATCAGATTGAATAATTATCAAGAATCCAATGAGAAACTTTATTAAGTGACTTCTTCCACCCCAGAATTGCAACAAAAGTCATCCAGCAAGCAGCCTAGAGGGTGGCCCAGAGGAAAACGGGCTACCAGCAAAGCCAAGGCCAGTGTAAACAAGGGAGACCATCACCGCACCAGTTGAGCTAAAGAAGGACCAGAGACACTTGATATTGAAGGAGGGATTAAAAGGAAAAGAAAAGACAAGAACTCAATCCTAAGGGAGTAGTCTCTGCAATTGGGCAATGGCTAAACAAACCATGGTATGTGAGTGGAATGAGATATAATTGCACAGTAAGAAATGATGAAAGAGATGATTTCAGAGAATCCTGGGGAGTGTGAGCTGAGTGACACCAGAACAATTTATTCAAAGATAATAATGTAACAGAGCTATTTTGAAAGACATAAGAACTTGGGTCAGTGAAATGACCAGTTAAGTAATGAAGCATGTTACTCATCTCCTGACAGAGAGGTGATACAGCCATGGTGCAGAAATAGACATGTATTTTTGGCCACTTTGTGGCTTCATTTTGCTTTACTATTTTTTTTGAGGAGGTTTCATTTTAAAAGGATGTTTTAAGTGGAGGGAAGGGATTAGGAAGGGGCAAAAGGGGTTGGCAATACTGATGCCGAAAAAGAGAGGGCCACTGAAACATTTTTTTCCTTTTTCTTTTTTTTGGGGGGGGGGAGGGGGGCTAGGCAATGGGGTTAAGTGACTTGCCCAGGGTCACACAGCTAGTAAGTGTTATGTGTCTGAGGCTGGATTTGAGCTCAGGTCCTCCTGACCCCAGGGCTAGTGCTCTCTCCACTGCCACCTAGCTGTCCCTGAAATGTTTTTTAAAATGCAATCAGTCAGTAAGCATTTATTAAGTACCTCCTATATGTCAAGGGATTAGCTTAGATGGTAGAGCACTCATTTAGCATGAGAGAGGTAAGGGGATCGTGTTGGGAACCTCCACTTTGGGGCAACTAGGTAGCACAGCGGATAGAGCGCCAGAACTGGAGTCAGGAAGACTCATCTTCCTGAGTTCAAATGTGACCTCAGATGCTTACTAGCTGTGTGACCCTGGGCAAGTCACTTCACCCTGTTTGCCTCAGTTTCCTCATCTGTAAAATGAGCTGGAGAAAGAAATAGCAAACCATTCCAGTATCTCTGCCAAGAAAACCTCAAAGGGGGGCAGCTAGATGGCACAGTGGATAGAGCACCGGCCCTGGATTCAGGAAGACCTGAGTTCAAACCTGGCCTCAGACACTTGAGACTTGCTAGCTGTGTGACCCTGGGCAGGTCACTTCACCCCACTGCCTCCAAAAAAAAAAAGAAAACCCTAAAGGAGGTCACTAAGAGTCAGACACAACTGAAAACAACTGAACAACAACAATGTGCCAGGCCCTGTAATAAGGGCTGGGGATACAAAGAAAGGCAAGAGATGTACTCCACCCTGAAGGAGCTAATGGAGGCAACATGCAAACAATTATGTACAAATAAGCTATATATAGGATAAATAAGGAATAATCAACCCAGGGAAGGCTTGTTAAGGTGGTTGTTGCGGCTTGGTCATTTCATTCTCATCCAGCTCTTCATGACCCTATTTGGGGATTTCTTGGCAAAGATACTAGAATGGGTTGCCATTTCCTTCTCCAGGTCATTTTACAGATGAGGAAACTGAGGCAAACAGAGTTAAGCAACTTGCCCAGGGTCGCACAGCTACTAAGTGTCTAAGGTTAGATTTGAACTCACAAAGGTGAGTCTTTCTGATTCCAGGTAGGGCACTCTATCCACGGCGCCACCTAGTGACCATAAGCAGTACATACAAGGACTCAATGGGGAATGAGACAGACCTGCTAGGGACTGAAATGAACAGTGGTGACCATTATGGACCTGAAAGATTGGAAATGAACACAAAACAGATATTTTCTTCTTCTCGTCTTTCCTCTCATGGGACATCCAACGATGGGAAGTAGAACTTTTGATGGAGGAAGAAAGGGACACTTATTAACCACAAAAAGTTGGACAAACCTCAGTCTCCTCCTCTCTAAAATGGGAATTATAAAATCTACACTTGTGTGATGATTAGTGCCTAGCAGCTATCTGAACAGAGTAGGCACTTAATAAATGCTTCAGTGATTAATTCCATGAGGTATTGTTTTGAAACTGCTTTGTGCCTGGGAAGAGTTTTGCAAATATCTTATTACTACTCATACCTTCAATCAAAAAACATTTATTAAATACCTGCTATGTACTGGCCCCTGTGCTTGACACTAGGGCTTTGTGCTCAGAAGGAAGGAAGGACAGAACAAGCATGAATTAAGCACATACTATGTGTGAGGCATTGCTGGGGATACAGATACAAATTAAATATATATATATATACATATATATATGTATATATATATAGTCCCTGCCCTCAAGGACCTTACATTCTAATGGGGGAAGACAACACACAGAAGAAAACTGGAAAATGGCAGGGGATGGGGGGAAGGGCACGGCGGGGCGTAATGGTACACCCACTCGGCGGGGCATGGTTTTGATGCCTTGGGAAATGAAGGCTGGATTGGACCCTTCCACAAAATGGAGGCCCTAGAGACCTCACCAATGGGAGAAGATGGGACTGCACTTGGAGAAGGATATTCCAGGCTGAGGAGGCCAGAGGGATGTGAAGATATTTCTGAGTGAAGACGCCCTGGCAGATGAGAAACATTGCAGGATAAGATAGGTATACAGGTGTGTTTTTGAAGTTTGGGGGTGAGAGCCAAGGCCAGGAGGGGCTGAGCACTGACAGGGAGGTAGAATTGAATAAGCCACCATCCATTGTACTCAAGGAACTCACAGCTAATAAGAGAGATAAGCCACGGACATGAATAATAATAATACGAGGTAAACTTAAGTGAGGTTCAGAAAAGGTGTCCATGGGAGTTCATAAGGGGAGAGATCATTTTCCACTGGGGAAACCAAAGAAAGCATCATGGAGGAGGGCTCAGCTGGACCTTGAAGGATAATGAATAAGAGCATCCCATAGAATTGAGAGAAGCCCCCCAACCCAGAGATTTTAAGGATTTGGGTTAAGGAGCCTTTGGGGCCAGGAGTAGAGGGAAGGGGAACTTTGTGTGGGGAGTTCTGAAAGCCTTTCCCTTGGGAGATACATTTCATTCTGGAAATCTGGAATGGGGGGAGGAAGGTTGAGAGGACAGAAAGAATTGGAGCTAACTCAATTAGTTCTTAAAGTACAGGATATATGCCTCAGTCCTGCAGCAACTGAGTCAGGGGAGAGCCAAGAACACATGCCCCACTCTACCCCTGCCCCTTCATCCCCAGCATCTCTCCAGGGAAGGGGGGACTAGCTCACAGGCAGCAGCAAGGGTGGGCACCAAGAATGCCCTGGGCAGATAAATCTCTGCCAGAGCCAGAGGCAAGGGTGTGCACAAGGTCAATGGGCATCTTCCTGTTGGGGGTCTGCAGATCTTCAAAATGCCTTTTCAAGGATTGGCCACCCCCAAAGAGAAACCAAGCATTCAGCCTGTCATTGTCATATGCTGTGGGGATTGGGAGGGTACTGAGGGAAGAAGTAACCAGAGCCATCAGAAACTACCTAGCATGAATGCATGAAGGCATGAATACATGAAGGAGGGAAGGAAGGAAAGAAGGAAGGAAGGAAGGAAGGAAAGAAAGAAGAAAGGAAGGAAGGAAGGAAGGAAGGAAGGAAGGAAGGAAGGAAGGAAGGA
>NW_020954596.1:6798472-6817311 GCF_900497805.2 Vombatus ursinus | reverse complement strand
GGAAGGAAGGAAGGAAGGAAGGAAGGAAGGAAGGAAGGAAGGAAGGAGGGAGGGAAGGAAGGAAGGAAGAAGGGAAGGAAAGAAGGAAGGAAGGAAGGAAGGTGGGAAGGAAGGAAGGAAGGAAAGAAGGAAGGAAGGAAGGAGGGAAGGAGGGAAGGAGAGAGGGAGGGAGGAAGAAAGGAAGGAAAGAAGGAAGCATTTATTAAGCACTTGCTATATACCAAGCACTGTGCTAAGGGCTGAGGATGAAATAAAAATGAAGGTCCCTGCCCTCAGGGATCTTACATTCTAATGGAACAGACAGCACATGGGGAAGCAGTGGCCAGGGAAGGCCCAGAATGTTACAGGCATGTAGGCTGACACAATAATGTAAATATAACTAGACAACAACAACAGCAGAACGCTATATCATTCTAATGACCAAGAAGTTTGGTCCTAGGGAGGAGATTAGGTATTCACCTCCCTCCCTTCTTTGTGGGGTTGGGGACCATAGATTAGGATGTCACATTTCCTATCAAATTCAGTTGACGTGTTACTTGGTTTTCTGAAATTTTTTTCTTTATTTTTTGTTATAAGGGATAGTTCTCTAGGGAGAGGAGCAGGGAGAAATAAATCTGGAAATAAATGTGATATAAAAACAAAATATATCAATAATGTTTAAAAGAAAGTCATTTTCATTAAAAACTTATGAGGAAATTAGAAAACCCCATCATTCATCCTTAAACACTCTTCATGTACAATTATTTATTAATCCAGTGAGGCAGATACAAAATGGCTTATTAATTTTTTTTAAATTTAAACCATATACTCTTTCTATCAGCTGAATTCCTTCTTAGTCACATATGGCTGATCAGACTTAAATCCATACAAAATCTGGGTCCTGAACTTTCAGCTACCAAAAGTCTCTCTTTGGTTAAGGCTATTCAAAACCTTTTTGCTAAGCTGGAGTCTGACACCTCAATTTTTTTGATATTGTGCTTTTCCAAAGCCCTTGACTTGGCTTCCAGAACCCTAAATCCAGTCCCTGACATGCACCTACTCACTCTGTGACATTGGGCAAATCATTTCATCACTCTGGTCCTCAGTTTCTTCCACTGTAACAATGAGGTAATCATCGTCATCCAATAATAAATAATAAAGAGCTTTGTGAACCATAAAGCACTATCAGAACTCACAGCCATTATCATTATTATTATCATCCTGGGACTTTTGCAGGCCCTCCTAATGGGGTCATCTAGCCTGGGTTAAGTTAATAAATGTTCTTGTAAAAGAAGTGAATTAAGATCATAGTTTCCTAAGCTTTTTTTTTTTCCTAAATACAGACCTATATATTCCTGGAAACCAACAGGACATGGAAGTCACACTCCCAGCATCAATCCAAGTACAATCCCATCACCCTAATAAAGCCTTGTAGCCAACAAGGTCAGTCATGGGCTATCAAGCTGTCTCCCTGAGCCTCAGTAAGAGAAGAACATCACCTGGAGGACAAGTCTTAGAAGGTCCGGTGCTGTCCAGAGGGGCCATTGGCTGGGCAAAGCCCTCCCTTCATGCTGCCCCTTGATTTAGAGGTATCCCTGGGCTCCTGAAGACCATGCCAGCAGAGGGAAATTGCTAGCAATTTGAGCCATATGAAAAGGGTTCAAGCCAAGGCATAGTGACAGACTTTGTTCAAAAAAGAATGCTGCTAAGTGGGGAAGAGATCAGGCCACCATTTTGTTGACCGCAACACCCCAACCTGTGCTCAATGGGAAGAAAGTCCACATTGATTCAATAACAAAAGCAAAGGGATTTGCAAACTTTAAATGCTAGCTATTGGTATTAATAATTCAATTAATTTGGGGTAGCTAGGTGTCGCAATGGATAGAGTACCGACCCTGGAGTCAGGAGGATCTGAGTTCAAATCCAGCCTTACACACATAACGCTTACTAGCTGTGTGACTCTGGGCAAGTTATTTAACCCCATTGCCTAGCAAAAAATAAATAAATAAAGTAAAATAATTTAATTAATTCTTAATGTCAGTAAAGATACATGTTCATTAAAAGGATAGATTTGATATTTATAATTATTGGCAATAACGAGCATTTATATTATACTTTAATATATGCTTTGTATATGTTATCTCATTTGATCCTCACAACAACCTTGGGAGGTCAATGTTATTATCATGTCCATTTTACAGATGAAGAAACTGAGGCTAGAAGAGGTTAAGTGACCTGCCCAGGGTCACACAGATAGTAAGTGTCCGAGGCCAGATTTGAACTTAGGTCTTCCTGACTCCAGGTCCAGTGATCTATTACCACCAGCTGCCTTAATTATTACTAAAGTATAGTGAAGTAAGTTTAGTATAAGCCTCCAAACCAGAAACCACCCCTAGGCAGTAGGAATACAACTTTTATCTTGGGATCTTTCCTCTCAATTCTCTCGCACCCTAGCCTGACCCGACCTGGCCTGACACATGCCCCCGCTCCAGTTTGCCTGCTCTCTTCACTGGCCCAGAACCCAGTGAGTCCATACCCATTTCCCCATTTTGCTTGCCCTGTTCCCCCTGTCTGAAATTAATTTCTCTCCCCACTCAACTCTTTCCCATAGACCAAGGCCCCAGATCTAGCATCACTCTTTCTAGGTCTTCAGAGACTAGCCCATCCTACTCGAATCTTCCCATTAATGTCATTACAGTCAGCCCAATATGCTTTAACCCCTAATTATTCTCTTTCTGTTTCATGGGTATAAGTCTTGCCTTCCCTAGACTCCAAGCTCTCTGAGGGCAGGGCCCAGATCCATTCTTCCTCTGTGCCCTCAGTCAGATTGTGAGTTCCCTGAGGGCAGAACCTAGTTCCAGATTCCATCTGCCCTCAAATGAAGCCAAACCTAGGGATGGGCAAGGGAGCATATGTGTGTTTTGGGAAGTACTGAATGATTTTCAATAAATCATTAAATAAATTAGGCACTTCACTCCTAAAAATGTTTTAAATGAGATAGAGCACTATATAAATGTGAAGAATTAATAGATTATCCATAAGCAAACACAATCATAACTCCTTGCATTTATAATACTAAGGCTCTTTCACATTTGTTATCCTATCTGATCCTCACTACAAGCCTGTGAGGCAGATTTTACTCTCTTTGTTTCACAAATAACGAATCTAAGGCTCAGAGGGGTATCTTCTCAAGAATAACACAATGAGTTTTTTCTAGAGAAGAAGATATAACAAGGAGATATGAACTGATTTCCTGGCTCACTTTTCCTTCTACCACACTACGCTGCTCCTTGTGCACAGGCTTCTAACAAGCTCCAGAAGCAGGAAGGGCTGGAGTCGGTCCTGGGTGTTAAAAGACTTAGGTTGTCTTTGTGACCTGTCATTGACCTGTTGAGTTACCTTGGACAAGTCCCTTCCCCTCACTGGGCCTAAGGGCCTTTTGCCCAATTGTAAAATGAGAGAGTTGGTGGGCAGCTAGGTGGCGCAGTGGAGAGAGCACCAGCCCTGGAGTCAGGAGGACTAGAATTCAAATCTGGCCTCAGGTACTTGATACTTACTAGCTGTGTGACCCTGGGCAAGTCACTTAACCTCAATTGCCTCATCAAAAAAAAAAAGTGAGAGAGAGAATTGGACTAGACAATTTCCAAGGACCTTTCCAGCTCTAATATTCTGAATCTATGATCCCATCATCCCACTAAAACCAGCTTTTCCTTGGGCATTTTGGCATCTGTCAGGATAAATAATTAAAGCTAGCATTTATATAAACCTTTAAGGTTTGCAAAGTGCTTTACAAATATTAACTCGTTTGATATTCCCAACAACCCTGTGAGGTAGAAGCTGTTATTATTCCCATTTTACTGATGAGGAAGCTGAGGCAGGCAGGGATTAAGTGACTTGCCCAGGGTCACACAGCTAGTACCTGAGGCCAGATTTGAAGTCAGGTCTTCCTAACTCTATGCACTAGACCTCCCAGCTGCCTCATAAGAAGGGGACTTTTAGGAGGTGGCACTTGAGCTGAACCTGAAAGAGAGTTAAGGATTGGGGCAGCGAGGTGTCGCAGAGGATAGAGTACCAGCCCTGGAGTCAGGAGGACCTGAGTTCAAATCCAGACTCAGACATATAACATTCACTAACTGTGTGACCCTGGGCAAGTCACTTAACCCCATTGCCTAGCCAAAAAAAAAAAGAGTTAAGGATTCCAAGAAGCAGAGGTGAGAAGGAAGAACATTACAGGCACAGGGAGACTTTGTTGTTGAGTCATTTCAGTTGTATCTGGCTCTTTGTAACCCCATTTGGGGTTTTCTTGGCAAAGGTATTGCAATGGTTTGCCATTTCATCCTCCAGCTCATTTTACAGATGAGAAAACAGAGGCAAACAGGGTTAAGTGACTTGCCCAGAGTCACACAACCAGTAAGTGTCTGAGGCTGGATTTGAACTCAGGGAGATGAGCCTTCAAGGAGCTTACATTCTAATAGGGGAAGACAATACATAACAGGGATCTGGAAAGGGGTAGAGGATCTCTGTGCAAAGGGGCATGGGTTAGAGGCTGGTGACCAAGGAACCCCAATAACTGGTCATACGGCTCCGCCTTGAGGACCTGCAATGATGGGACACTCACTATCTCATGAAGCAGTCTATTTCACTTTGAGTTTGCAGGGACTCACTCTAAATATTAGGAAGGGTTTTTTTTATATCCATCCTAAAGCTCTCTCTCAGACACCTCTCTGCAAGTGCTGTCCGGAGCCAAGCGGGGCAAGTTTTATCCCTAGAGCTCCAGGCCTGGAGTCAGGAAGCCTCATCTTCCTGAGTTCAAATCCAGCCTCAGATGCTTACTAGCCATGTGACCCTGGGCGAGTCACTTCACCCTGTTTGCCTCAGTTTCCTCATCTGTAAAATGAGCTAGAGAAGGGAATGCAAACCACTTCAGTATCTCTGCCAAGAAAACCCCAAATGGGGTCATAAAGAATCAACATGACTGAACAATAACAATCCATTACAACCTGTTGAAGACTTAAAGATACAGAGTGACCAGGTCCACCCAAATTTTCTCTTCTCCACCTTAAACATCCCCAATCCCTCCAACCAATCCTTGCATGACAGACTCCATCCATTCACCGTTCCTCTGGCCACCCAAGAGCTCAAGGTCATCATTCCAGGACCAGAAGGGACTTCAGAAACCGTCTAGTCTGACTCCTTTATTAGACAGATAAGAAAACTGAGGCCTAGGGAGGTTGACTTATCTAAGGTCACACAGGTAATATAAGACAGAGGCAGGATCTGAACCCAGGTTCTCTGTCCCCAAAGGAGTGGGTGCCATGTAAACTCCCTTTAGCTCACTGAATTGGACACAACAGTCTCACTAGGGATGGGAAGCCATTGTCCCTGGGTTGGAGAGTGGGGGACGATCTTCAGACCCTCATCCTGTGCTGGTTGAGAAGGGCTCTTCCTTTCTCAATGATTTCATTTTGTAGCTATTCAGTAAATAACCAGAGTGGAGCTCAAGTCAATACAGGGGGCGGTTTTGACCTTCGGGGTTATATTTACACTGTGAAAGAGGTCAATGCCACAGACCTGTTTCTCTGTCCCATTCCCCCCATCCCCATACACACACACACACACACACACACACACCCCATGCCTTACTAAATTAACTCTCACTCCAGGATAAACATCCATTCAGCCTACATAAGGTCCCTTTGTCCCTGAAAAGAGGGCTGGAGGGGACAGAAGGAGCTGCCCTTGTCATTCACTCCCCAACGCTGGTGTCCCTGTTGCCTCGGCTGGAGGCCAAGCCTGTTGGCTGCTCATTCCAACTCAACTGTCCCATCCTTCTCTTGAAAAGGAAGGAAATGATCCCATGAAGCAACAAGGCAGTATTTGAGCCTGGCTTCCAAATTAACCTTTAGCCAGGCCAGACAGTCACAGACAGACATCCCCAATAACTTGAAGGCCTCAGGAGACTAGAATTAACCAGTCACCCTCCAGACCCCAGAACGCCCAAGTTTCCAAGGTGGGGCTGAAAAATGGAGACCTCCACCCCCTCCCCAAGGCAAAGGGGAAGACTCCTGACCTTTTTGTAACAAACAAATGCCTACCACAATTTATCAGTGAAGGGGGGAAAGAAAATGAGTTTTTAATTCACAAAGATGCCTCCACCTGCCAAAATTCCACCAGTCCTTCAAGGCCCATCCCCCTCCATTGCCCACCACGCCTTCCTTGCCTTATCCTCCCCATTCCCATTCCTGCTGACTGTAAATGAGCTTTCTCTTCTTGGGCCTCATAAAGTTCTTCCATTAAACTTCTCTGATGCACTTGTTCTGTATTTCTCTGTGTTGTAATTTGTGCCACATTTTATTTTTTTTGAGCAACATGAGGGCAGGGTTCTTTTCTGATTTATTTTTATATCCCCCTGTTGCCAAGCACAGGACAGCCTGCACACCAGAGGCGCTCAATAAATGTGTTAGAGGGAAAGAAGAGGCCAAAGAGGAGAAGAAGAGAAAGAAAGAGAAAGAGAGAAGACGAAGAGGAAAAGGAAAGGGAAAGGGGAAAGTAGAAGGACTTCTTTGAGAAATTCCATTCACATAGAAGCTGTGTACTTATTTTAAATTTAATTATTTAAAATTTGCTCATTTACTCATTAGAGCAGGTCCAACAGGACTAGACTTGGAAGCCCCTTATTGGTGATTAGTGTTCATCACAGTATGGTAGACAACAACCCGCTGCACTTTACAGAAATGAATAAATGAATCCATGTATTTCTTTTCAAATATTTTACACTCCAGACTTTCCACTCTTCCAGACTGACTTCCAGCCTTGTGAGGAGGGACCCTGTCATTCTCTGGATTTGTATCACCAGTGCCTAATGTGGTGCTTGCATACAGTAGGTGCTTAATAAATACTTGCTGACTGATTGACACACAAGTTCACACGGCACCATGTTGGCATCCCTCAGATGCATTTGGCATGTAATGTTATCAATCACATACATTGATGTCCACAAGGACGGAGGAGATTTGGTGGAGAGGAAAGAATCAACCCTGGAGGCCCAGGCAGTAAATAAGAGCCCTTATAAATCTGAGTTCTTGCCCCCTTGGCCCTCTCCCACTTTTCTTTCAGTGGAAGCAGGTGGGGCAGTTTAGAAAGAGTTGTTTTAATACTGAGCCTTTCACTGAAGTGAGTAGAACCGGGAGAATGACATACACAAAGAATACAAAAATGTGAACCGAAAAAAACCAGTCAGCAACAAAATCAATTTGAACTTGGAGGGCTTCAGAGGCTCAAGCACCACCTGTCAGGTGTGTTATAGTGAGCATTCCTCTAGTGCATGGAGTGGACTGGAGGCCTGCTGAGGTTCGCTCTGACTTTCAAAATCCAGTGATCCTGTGAACACTGGGGAGTCATAAAGGCCCGGCTTGTCCCTGAGGAAGAGATGAGAAAATGTACCTTACTCCCTTCTTTCCAGAGAGGGGAACTGATGAATGTAGAACATCGAACATGCCATCACACTGGGTTGTTGTATGGTTTGTTGGTTTAGATTTTTTTTTATTTTTATTAATTAATTTTGATTTATCAACAATCACTTCCATATGCTTTTGAGTTTAAAATTTTTCTCTCCCTTCCTCCCCACCACCATCCCCAAGATGGCGCACAATCTGATGTAGGCTATATATATAATTCTTATTAAACATATTTTCAGATTAATGATGTTGTAAGTAAAAATTAGAATCGTTGGTTTAGTTTTGTTGGATTGCCTCTGTGTGTGTATGTATGTGTGTGTGTGTCTGTGTGTGTGTGTGTGTGTGTGTGTGTTTGTGTTCTCTGTGTCTCTATCTCTCTCTGTGTCTCTGTCTCTGTGTGTGTCTCTCTCTCCCTGACTCTGTCTCTGTCTCTGTCTGTCTCCATCTGTCTGTCTGTCTGTCTCTCTCTATATATATATATAAAATACATATAATATGTATATGTATATACATACTTACACATATATGCATACATAATTAATTATAATTCATTACAACTAATTAATTCTTTGTTACAAGGGCTGTATTTCTGAGGAGGGGAAAGGAAGAGGTATATCTTTGGAAAAATGGTGATACAAAATGAAAGATAGTGAAGTTAAAAAGAAAGCATATAGTCTATTACAGTTATCTGGAGAGAGAAATTATGGTCTCTGGAACTCAACAAAGCCCAGCTCCTACTCTTATGCATCATCATGGCATGGAGGTGATGCTAGGTTCTTGAAAACTATGCCAGTGGACCACAGGCTCTGGCATGATCTACTATTGCTAGAAAACCTCTAAGCACTATCCCAGCAAGAGACTGGCTGGTGTTCAAAGACCAGCCTAGCTAAGTACCAAGAGTATCATGACCATGAAACTGGCCACCAAGTGATGGATTCTTTAGTTGTGGAAATCCATGAAACAAAGAAAATTACAAAATGTCCCTGGGTCTTGTTATTGCAGCTCCCTTTTGCTTCTGCCGTGATATGGGCAGAGTTTTAGAAGAAGAGTAGCATGGGGAACGAAGAGCCATGCAGTTTTAGAAAGTTTATAAACATTTAACTTAGCTGTAGGGACTCTTATTCCAGCATCTTTGTCCAATGACAAAGTTGACATACTATTGGAAAAATCAAACCACATCAATATTGATAGTTTTGTAATAAATGAAACCAGAAGACCAAATGAAGTAGAAGAATGACTCATGAATTCTCTTCTAGGAAAGAAGAATAACGAAATTGGCAGAGTTGTTCTCATTGTGTGCCTAGAGACGATAAAGCACATCATTTCACGGGATGCTTGGTCATTTAGTATTGTAGCATTCATGATTCACAAAAGATGATGCTTGACTGCCATGAAGATGATGGACCAACATCTGCCGCAGAGAACAGCAAGCTCTAGGAAAAACTGAGTAAGATCCTCAAAACCAAGTCAGCATAGGCTTTGAACTTTGTTGACTTCAAGAAGAATTTGGGCATAGGGGAGGATGATGAAAAATATGTTGAAAAATAAGATTCGTGGGGGCAGCTAGGTGGTGTAGTGGATAGAGCTCCAGCCTTGGAGTCAGGAGGACTTGAGTTCAAATCCAACCTTGGGCACTTGACACTTACTAGCTATGTGACCCTGGGCAAGTCACTTAACCCTGATTCCCTCACCAAAAAAAAAAGCAAAAAAAAAAAAATAGGATTTGTGTCTTAGGAAAGAAAGAGGCCAAAGTTTCACAGACTACTCAGAAGCCTTCTGTTGTTGTCATTTTTCAGCCACGTCCGACTCTTTCATGACCCCATTCGGGGTTTTCTTGGTAAAGATACTGGAGTGGTTTGCCATCCCCTTCTCTAGCTCATTTTACACATGAGGAAACTGAGGCAAATAAAGTTAAGGGACTTGCACAGAGTCACACAGTTAGTAAATGTCTGAGACTGGATTTGAACTCATGAACTCCTGACTCCAGATCCAGTACTCTATCTACCTCGCCACCTAGCTGCCCTTTGCTTTTGCATAAACATGACAAATACCTTCTTCCAAAAGAGAATTAGAAGGTGCTAGACATGGTGTTTAAAAATAGTGAAATGAAATTAACAGTCAGGAAAAGGCTATTTGCTGATGTAGTAGTCAGACCAGGGCTGGCCATCTCTGAGCAGTAAGACCACTGACCACTTAAAGCAAAAGTCAAACTCAACATCAAATTGGATGGAAGAATAAAGAGGAAAAGATACTATCCATAATGGTAACAGCTACAACCTGACCCAATCAAACAAATGGTTGATGCCAAATGAGAAATCAAAAAGGCTATTGAACTCAGTTATTACTATTTCCTGGAAAAAATTTGACAGACATAAAGTAGTTGCCGCAATGAGGAGGCAGAGGAGTAGGAATCGCTATAACCAGCAGACCCTTGATCTCTTTGCCAAGCATAGTCACATGATAACCAAGGGTAAGGCCAGTTAAGAACACAACCTCATTTGTCAAATGCCACGGTGTCCAAGAAAAGCGGCAGAGGTGAAAATATGTCTCTTGTTACATGGTGAGAGAGCCAGCTGAGTCACACCACCTCCAAGGTATTCGGGAAGGAAACTGGGATGCGGCCAGCAAACAGCTGGAAAATGGAACACATTTGGCCATGTCTCTACAGTCATCTGTTTTCTCTCCTATCACTCACTCCTGGACCCTTTGCGATGTGCTGTCTGACCACATCACCTGACTGAAACTGCTCTCTCCAAAGTCATTGGTGCTCTCTTAACTGCCACATCTCAGAAACGTCCTTCTTGACCCATCTGCTGCATTTGACACTCTTGACCACCCTCTCCTCCTTGGTATTCTTTTCTTTCTTGGATTTCTCAACACACCTGTCTCCTGATTTGCCTCCTACCTGTGTCATGTCCTTTTCTGTCTGCTTGGCTGACAGAAGGCTGTGATCTATATCACACCTTCTAAAAGGTGTTTCCTCTGTCCTAGGATCTTTTCTCTTCTCCCTCAATATTCTCTCTCTCTCTCTCTCTCTCTCTCTCTCTCTCTCTCTCTCTCTCCTCTTCCTCTCCCTCTCTCTGTGTCTCTGTCTGTCTCTCTCCCTCCTCAAATCCCATGGGTTTAACTATTAACTCTTCATCATTGGCTCCTAGATCTATATATCTAGCCTATCTCTCTTCTGAGTTTCAGTAAGCATCATTAATTGTTTATTGGACGTTTCACACCATGTGTCCTACACACCCAGCCATCTAGACCCCCAGCCATCTAAAATTCAACATATAAACTATAAAGCTGAACTCTATTCCAAACTTTCATTTTCTGGACTTTCAATCTTCCAGGTTCATAATCTCCACGTCACCCTGGATTCCTTTCTGTCCCTTATTTTACATATCCAATCAATTGCCAAAGCTTGCCTTTTCTGCCTTCCCAATATCTCTTGTGTCTGATGCCTTCTCTCTATTCCCACAGCCACCACCTTGGTTCAGGCCTCTGTCACCTCTCACCTAGATCATTGCAACAGCCTCCTAATTGTTCTCCCTGCCTTGAATCTTTCACCACTCCATTCTACACATCTCTGCCAAAGTAATTTTCCTTAAGAGGAAATAGGACCATATGATTTCCCCTACTCAGCCACCTCCAATGGCCTCCTATTGCCTCTAGGATGAAACATAACCTTCTCTATTTAGCTTTTAAAGCCCTCCACAACCTGGCCCAACTTACCTTCCAGACTTATTAGACATTACTCCTCAGTTTGCATGCTGTAATCTAACCAAGGTAGGCTTCTCTCTGTCTTCCTTATACAACAAAGACTCCACACCCAGTCTCCATGCTCCTGAACCCCTAGACCCAGAATACAGTCTCTCCTTACCTCTGCCTCATAGCATCCCGATCTTTCTTTACAGCGAGGATCAAGCTCCACCTTTCTGTGAAGTCTTTTCTGATCTCCTCAACTGCTTATACCTTCTCTCCCAACCTACCTTATATTTAACTGCTTTGTACATATTGGCGTTTATTACCTTCATATTTATGCTGTGTATATTTTACATATACTTACTGTGTCCCCCATTAGAATATAAACTCGTTGTGAGTAAGGATTATTTCTTTCTTTATACTTATATCTCCAGTGCCTGGTACATAGTGGTCACTTAGTGTATGGGATGTTCAGGAGGACTAGCACCTCTGGTGTGAGAGCTGCCAGCCCCTTTTCAGAGCTGCTCACTCTCCTTAGGTGTCTACCTGGCACTCAGCTCTCACCTGTGACTCCAAGAAGCTGCAGGACCCACAGCAGCTACTCTCCAGTACACTATCTTAGCAGATGGGCTAAACCAGGTTGAGGGTAACTGACAGGACACAGACCCATTGGTTAATTAGCGGGGTGTCTACCCCAAGCACGTGAAGACTTCCCCTGGTGGAATGGGAGGATGAGAACAATTTGTTCCAATGGCCATGAAGGTGGCTGAAGCAAGTTCTGTGGAGCTTGGTCAGACATCAAAGATGCCAAGGTCATCCACTGCATCCCAGACCATTGGCAGTCATCTTGAATTTTGTCTTGCTGCTGGACTTTGATGACTCAAGAAGAGACAGTGAGGTTGACGACTTTATATAACTCTGCCTCACTTAAATCCAATCCACACACAAGTCGACATCACCCAAAGATGTCATTGGTCTTCTTCAAAAACAAAGAAAAATGATTACAACAACAACCTGCTGGTTGATTGATCATCAATGAAAATAAAACTACCAAATTTGGACCCCAACATCTGAATCCCTGATATGTTATAAAAGGAAGTCGAAATGTGACTTAAGAAGGAAAAACCAGAAAAACAGTTGGACCCAACCCAGGTAAACACAGAGAAAATCCAAAACTGCCAGCATCCCAATCTTGAAAACAGCAAGAAATCATTTTACAAGATATCTTGGGGAGGAAAAGATACCAAAAATTCAATGATGACGATGGTATTATTCCCCCAAAAAAGTGATACAAAAAGAGATATAAATAACTACCAGCCCACATGCCCAGTCTCTAATCTTTATATCACAAAATTGATTCCATATACATCATAATACCCTTCAGCAAAGGTACCCTTGATGAAGATATACATATATATATATGATTTTGAAATATGTACATACATATGCATATATGTATATGTGATATGTTTATGTAGCACTTTCAAGTTTATGAAAATATTAAATGCTACCTCATTTAATCATATAAGAAAGGATGAGAATATTTCAACAATTTATAGAGAAGACTAAATCCTTATAGTCACACGATTGATTGTACAGAAAATATACATTATCATTTACTACCAAAAATGCATATGACTCAATAGAACAAAATGAAATCTTAAAATCCCCCTCCAAAAGTCTCATGCATATTTTAAAATCATGCCCTACTCTTTGATAAATTCAATCACAGACTACTCTGTTCAACAACACTGATTATTCGTTATTATATTAATAATATTATTATTTTGATTATTCACAGACATAAGCAGGTCTGTTCTTTCTCTGTTTCCCTCAGATGGTGAGATCCCTCAGGCCAGGGCCTGGGTCTCTTCTTCCTGTCTCCCAGCTGATTGTACAAGTAGTGATAAGTTATTGGATTGTCTTCTAATCACACCGTGATTCTTTATTGTTTGGTATTTCCTTTTCCGTGTGGGAATAAATGACTTGTCCCGTACCTGATCCATGTTCTTGGAGTCCAGAACCATTTTCATAATTAGCCACAGAGCATCTGATGCCTGATTGCATCTCTTTATCAATATTCTTCCAAGCTCTGACATAATCTGTTCTTTGTTCTAAGATCTCTCTCCCTCTAACATTCTATATTCTAAAGGCTTTCCCAACTAGGATAATCTATGTTCTATTAGTAAAACTGCTAAGGGTCCTACTTCTCTGACATTTTATTTTCTGTGTTCTTAGGTTTCTCCTAGGTCTAAGAACATCCAGGGTCTGATATTCTGTGTTCTGTGTTCTAAGATCCCCTTCTAGCTCTGGCATTCTATGATCTAAAGTTAGTCTAACATTCTATGTTCTAAATGCCCTTCCAGTTCCACTGTCTTATGTCCTGTTCTAAGGTCTCTCCCTCTTCCTACGCTCTGTGTTCTAAAGTGACCCCCTATCTCCCCACCTCCACCCCTAGCTCTGACAGTCCATACCCTAAGGTCCCTTCAAGGTCTACGTTCTATGTTCCAAGGACCCTTTCAGGTCTAACACTCTATGATGCTGAGACACTTGCCCTGCCTTCTTTGCAGGAGTGTCTGAGGGTCAAATGAGGCAAAAAGTGATTCTAAAAGGCACATACCCCATTCTGCACCATTAGACAAACATCTAGGAAGGTCATTGTTGGGGTACAGACCAAAGGCGGCACTTTGAAAGTTTATTTTCTCTCAGAACTAAGTGTACCAGTCCCAGTGACGTCTGAAGGGCCCCCCTACTGAGTGCTCTGGAATGAACACCCTCCCCTCTCTGAAGACTGGAGTAGGGGGGTGCTCCCCGACTGGGTCTGTGCTTGGATGATTCTGAATGTACACACATTGCAACAGAGCTGACCACGGCAGACACGCCTTTTCTTCAGAATAAAGTCTTCCAGGAAAAGAGGGTGGGGATGCAGATGGGGGTGGGGGTACTGTAGGATTGTCCTTCACCTCCTGGGAAATGTTTTCTGTTCCAAGCTATTAGAGTGGGAAAATCAAAGGCATTTCCAGTGGTCCCACCGGGAGGAGGCTAGAAAGTTAGAATATGCTCTTTGGGGAGCATTTCTGCCCAGGCTCAAGAGTGGCTATGGAGTTTCAGAGCTCCATATAGGACACCTCAAGGACCACTGTACAGATGGACCCCTCTTTAAGAAATCCCCAACATATGCCCTCGGTGTCCCAAATCGATCATCAGTGCTCAAAGGAGACTTAAAGACCATCTAATCCAACCCTCTCCCCATTTCAGAGATGAGAAAATTGAGGTTCAGAAATGTGAAAGGATTGACTCAGAGTTAAGTTGTGAGTTAATAATACAGACAGAGAGCCAAATCACCTGATAAGTAAACTGAGGTTCATAGAGTTTTTTATTTCTCTATCATCAATCCAATGTGTAATCCCAGGAAAGTTAAATAATTTTTTCATCTGTCAAAAAAAAAGCAGGGGTAGGATTGGGGGCAGTTAGGTGGTGCAATGGATAGAGCACCGGCTCTGGAATCAGGAGGACCTGAGTTCAAATCCTTCCTCAGACACTTGACACTTACTAGCTATGTGACCCTGGGCAAGTCACTTAACCTCATTGCCTAAGCAACAAAAAAAGGGGGGGGGATAATAAAATTGGTACCACGTATGCCACAGAATTGTGGTAACAAATTGAAAAGGTTTTGCACAAACAAAGCCAATGCACCTAAGATTAGAAGGAAGGTAGAAAATTGGGAAAGAATTTTTACAACCATTCTCTCTGATAAGGGATTCATTTCTAAAATATATAGAGAATTAAGTCAAATTTATAAGAATACAAGTCATTCCCAATTGATAAATGGTCAAAGGATATGAACAGGCAGTTCTCAGATGAAGAAATTAAAGCCATCTATAGTCATATGAAAAAATGCTCTAAGTCACTATTGATTAGAGAAATACAAATCAAAACAACTCTGAGGTACCACATCACACCTATCAGATTGGCCAACATGACAAAACAAGAAAATGATAAATGTTGGAGAAGATGTGGGAAAATTGGAACACTAATACATTGTTGGTGGAGTTGTGAAATGATCCAACCATTTTGGAGAGCAATTTGGAACTCTGCCCAAAGGGCTATAAAAATGTGCACCCTTTGACCTAGCAATAGCACTTCTAGGGCTATATCCCAAAGAGATCATACAAATGGGAAAAGGACCCACATGTACAAAAATATTTACAGCAGCTCTTTTTGTGGTGGCAAAGAATTGGAAATTGAGAAGATGCCCATCAATTGGGGAATGGCTGAACAATTTGTGGTATATGAATGCAATGGAATACTATTGTGCTACAAGAAATGATGAACAGGTTGACTTCAGAAAAACCTGGAAAGACTTGTATGGTCTGATGCTGAGTGAAGTGAGCAGAGCCAGGAGAATGTTATACACAGTAACAGCCACGGTGTGCGATGACTAACTTTGATAGACTTAGGCCTTCTCAGCAATGCAAGGATCTAAGACATCTCCAAAAGTCTCATAACGGAAAATGCTATTCACATCCAAAGAAATAACTATGGAGTTTGAATGCAGATCGAAGCATACTATTTGCTATTTTTTTTCTGCTGTTGTGTTTTGTTTCCTCTTTCTGGTAGTTCCTCCTATTGGTTCTAATTCTTCCTTACAAAATCACTAATGTGAAAATATGTTTAATAGGAATATATATATAGCCTATATCAGATTGTGTGCTGTCTTGGGGAAGATGGTGGGGAGGAAAGGGGAGAAAAATTTTAAACTCAAAAGCATATGGAAGTGATTGCTGATAAATCAAAATAAATTAATGATGAGTTAAAAAAAGAATTGTGGTAACAGTGCAAACCACTGTGATAGATAGTAAGCCAGACCCAAGGTCAGAACAACCTGGGTTTGAATCCCTCCTCAGACACTAGCTGGGTGACCAAGGGCAAGTCTCGGGACTGTGGTTTCCTTCCTTGCAAAAGGAGGGCTTAGAACTCAGTGGTTTCTAGGATCTCTTCCAGTTCTAAATCTATAATACAGAAACTTAGGTCATAGAAAACCAAGCTTTTGCCTCTTGGTCCCGAACACTGTCCAGTCATAAGTAACAATACTTTCACCTGGAAGGAGAAGGGGTGACAGGGAGAGGCTCACCTGGGAGCAGGGAGAAGCAAGCCTCAAGACATTGTGAAGTTTCTGCACTGTTGAAGAAATGTATGATCAGGGGGAAGAGACATGGTGCCAGGGTCAGGGACTGGGTTAGGAAGGAGAGGAAATAGCCCAGTGGAGGAGTGTCCAGCCCCCACTGCTGTCACCAAGGCCAAGTGGCCATTCAGATGTGGAAAGCAGCCCACACTCACCATAGCAATCCATGATCTATAGGCATCTGCTTCTGCTCTCGGATCCTCTGTCCCTGGAGAAGCAAACTTTAGACAATCAATAAACATTTAGTAAGCACCTAATTTGTACTAAGCACTGTGCTTTTTTGGGGGGGGGGGGCTTTTTTTTGGTGAGGCGATTGGGGTTAAGTGAATTGCCCAAGGTCACACAGCTAATAAGTGTTAAGTGTCTGAGGCTGGATTTGAACTCAGGTCTTCCTGACTCCAAGGCCAGAGCTCTATTTATTGCATCACCTAGCTGCCCCCTAAGCACTGTGCTAAGCACTTGAAATACAAAAAGAAGAAAAAGACAGTCCCTAACCTTAAGGAGCTTACAAACTATGGTGAAGACAACCCGCAAATAAATATATACAAAGCAAGCCATATATATGCATACATACCTCGTTTTATTGCACTTTGCAGAATATTGTATTTTTTACAAATTGAAGGTTTGAGGCAACTCTGTGATGAGAAAGTCTATCAGCAACATTTTTCCAACAATATGTGCTCACATTCTGTCTCTGTGTCACTTTTTGATAATTCTTGCAATAGTTTTATCTTTTTCATTATTATTATGTCTGTTATGGTGATCTGTGATCAGTGATCTTTGGTGTTACCAAATACCAGTATTGTAATTGTTTTGGGGTACCATGAACCTTGCCCATATAAGATGGCAAACTTTATCGATAGCTGTTGTCTGTGTTCTGACTGCTCCACCAACTGGCCATTCTGGTCTCTCTCCCTCTCCTTGGGCATCTCTATTCCAAGACACAACAATATTGAAATTAGGCCAGTTAATAACTCTACAATGGCCTCTAAGTGCTCAAGTGAAAGGAAGAGCCCCATGTCTCTCACTTCAAACCATAAGCTAGAAATGATTACACTTAGGAAGACATGTTGAAAGCTGAGATGGGCCAAAAGCTAGGCCACCACCCCAATCAATTAGCAGCCATTGACATCAAGGCAAGACCCTCCACCAACAAAAAGATTACAACTCACTTAAGGCTCAGATGGCAGTTAGCATTTTTCAAGAAATAAAGTACTTTTTAATTAAGGTATGTATATTGCTTTTCTAGATAAAATACTATTGCACACTTAATAGATTACAGTATAATGTAAACATAACTTGAATACACGCTAGGAAACCAGAAAATTTGTACAACTTGTTTTATTGTGATATTTGCTTTATTTTGGTGGTCCTGAACCAAACACGCAATATCTCAGAGCTTCCCCTGTACAGGATAATGGAAAATAATTAACACAGGAAAGGAACTAGAATTAAGAGGGGTTGGGGAAGGCTTCCTATTAGAAGGCGCCATTTTAGTTGGGACTTAAAGGAAGCCAGGGAGGTCAGTAGTAGGAGTAGAGGAAGGAGAACATTCCAAGCATGGGGGACAGCCAGAGAAAATGTCCAGAGCCAGTTCATGGAACAGCCAGGAGACCGGTGTCACTGGATCAAAGAGCATGCATTAGGGAGTAAGAAGATTGGAAAGGTAGGAGGGGGCTAGGCTACAAAGGGCTTTGAATGTCAAACAGAGTGTTTTGTATTTGCTCCTGGAGGCAATAAGAAGCTATTAGAGTTTATTGAGTGGGGGAGTGACATGGTCAGACTTGTGCTTTAGGAAAATCATTTTAGTGACTGAGGGAGTGGAGGATGGATTGGGTGGGGAGGGACTTGAGGCAGGAAGACCATCAACAGGGTAGTGCAGTAATCAGGGTGTGAGGTGATGCGGGTCTGCCCTACAGTATTGGCAGTGTCAGAGGAGACAAGAGGACATATTTGAGAGATGTTATAAAGGTGAAGTCAGCGGTCCTGGGCAACAGATTCAATACGGGGGTTTGGGAGAGGTGAGAAAGAGTAAGGAGTCCAGGATAACTCTTCTATTATCTCATCTGAGTTTCACAACAACCCTTTAGGCAGATGTTATTGTCCCCATTTTGCAGATGAGGAAATTGGGACTGAGAGGTTAAGTGATTTCTCCTAGGGTCACACAGCTAGCATCTGAGGCAAGATTTGAACTTAGGTCTTTCTGACTCCAAGGCTAGTGCTCTATCCACCACACCACACTGACCCATTCATGTCTTTGATCATAAATGAAGCCCTGACCCTGGCTCCAGACTAAGCCTTGAGTAGGCTCTGAATTGAGCCCTGACTCCTGCCCTGAGCTGATTCCTGACTCTGGATATAGACTAAATCCTGACCTTGATCTTAAGCGTAGACCTGATCCTGGCTCTAGACCGAGCCTTGACCTTGGTCATAGCCTGAGTGATGGATGAACTTGATTCAAGACTGAGCCTTGACCTTGGTCATGGCCTGAGTGATGGATGAACTTGATTCAAGACTGAGCCTTG
>NW_020954596.1:6794573-6798462 GCF_900497805.2 Vombatus ursinus | reverse complement strand
CCTTGGTCATGACCTGAGTGATGGATGGCCTTGATTCAAGACTGAGCCTTGACCTTGGTCATGGCCTGAGTGATGGATGAACTTGATTCAAGACTGAGCCTTGACCTTGGTCATAGCCTGAGTGATGGATGAACTTGATTCAAGACTGAGCCTTGACCTTGGTCATGACCTAAGGGATGATTTTTGTCCTAGACTGAACTCCAACCCTAGCCCAGACTGAGCCCTTGCTTTGGTCATGGCCCAAGCCCTAGGACTCTCTAGGCCTAGATTAAGCTCTGATATCAGCTCTAGAATAATCCCCATTGCTGGCTGTCACCTAAGCCCTGACCCCTGGAATGAGGGAAAGGCAGAAAAAGAGTACAAGAGAGACAAAAAGGGACAAAAAGGAAGTGCTGGTGATGGACAGGCAGAACAGCCCTATTTCCCTCGGTTTCTCTTTCCAGTTGGCCCTGAGTTAGAGTCTTTTGTCAAAATCAAGCAGAGTTTCTTTAAATGAACAAAAAAAAAAAAAAAAGGAAAAACCCAAAACAAAAACGAAACACGTCGTTCCTTGGCAAAATCTAAACCCCTAGGAGGGCAACAACCAGCAGAGCCTCCAGCCGAACCAACGTCCGAGTGCCCAGGGCAACGTTGTTGATTCCCAGAGCTGGCCAGTCCCTGGAGAGACCAGGACCCAGGGTCAGACACACGCAGCACCAGCGTATCTTTTATGAAAGGGCAAAACTAACCCCCCAAACCAAAGATTTTCTTCCCAACCTAACTGTTCTCAACGTCTCAAGCCAAGCTCTGAGGCCTCGAACATCTTGGCCCAGAGGGCCCTGTGGGGTCTCCAGAGCTCAGCTCGTAGAGGTGGGGGATCTCCAGATGGTCATGAAAGCATCTGATATGGCCTGAAGGGGTTAGGATCTGGGTTGATGGAGGAGAATCCATACCAATGACTCCATGCGTCCTTCCTGAAGTACAGCTAAATCCCAATTACTGCAAATAATGCACCCCCTGAAGTAGTGATATTACCTAAATTTGCACCGCATATTTCCATTTGGCTGGAACTGATTACTATATTTTACATAATTTTAACTTCTAATAGTGCAAACTTCAATGTATGTGACCACTTCACGGCACCCATTATTTGCATTCATTGGAACCTAGACAGATTAGAGAAGTGCCTTTCTGTGTGAGCAGCACCTCTAACATAAAGCAGCCATGTCACAGACTGGCAGTTAGGAGTGAGGAGCGAGAGGCAGGCTCAGAGATGTCATCCAGAAGAAGGCCTGCTGCCTGTCCCTGCTCTTCTGGCTGCAAACCAGATGCCCACTTCTACATCCCTGCCATCATCCCCATCTATCTTTGAAACTCCCTCTAAATGTGGAAAGTCATTCCTCCTCCACTGCCCAGGACTGAGCTGACTCCAGCAAGGATGTGGGCCCAACCTCTAGGACCAGGCACATCCCACCTATCCCCTATGCCCTCACTGTCTTTTACAAGGCCATGGGTCCACTTACCTGCTGTGACCGTGGCAGACAACAGGCCGAGGGCTGGGGAAGGGCAGAAGGTCCCGCAGAGGGCAAACGATGCCACTTTGAGTGGGAGTGTCAGAGGGGGCCGGTATGGCTAAAGTGCAGAAAGAGGGAATATGTGTAATCCAACTGGAAAGTTAGGTTTGGGGCCTGATTGTGAAAGGCCTTAAACATTAAACAGAGGGGTTTAATTTGATGCTAGAGACTACAGGGAGTCATCGGATCTTACCCGTAAGGGCTATGATATGATCGGAGTTTTACTTTAGAAAAATTACCTCGGAAGCCGCGTGGAGGATGTGCTGGAGATGAGAGAAACTTGAGGCAAGGAACCCAATTAGGAGGCTATCAAAATAGTCTAGGCAAGAAGTTAGTGATCTCCTAAACAAGGGTGGTAGCTGTGCAAGCGATGAGCAGGGGGTAGGTGCAAGAGATATTTGGGAGATAGAAGCAAGAAGATATGGCAACTGGTTGGATACGTGAGGGGAGGAGAATGAGGAGCTGAGAAGGTCCTGTCCAGCTCTGAGAGTCTATCATCCCCATTTGACAGATTAAGAAACTGATTCCCCCCCCAAAAAAAAAGAAAAGAAAAGAAACTGAGTTCCAAGCAGTTCTATTTCCATGCCTTCTGTACAGAAACTTCTCCAGGAACCCAGGTTCCCTGATAAGCACCATTTCCAAGATGGAGAATTTAGCCCTCGTAGGAAGATAGGAGGGGAAAGGGGGCATTCACCGAGGAAGGACCAACTGCTCCTGGCCTTGTGCCTGGGTCATGCTAACCTGGTATCTATAGCAGTTGGAGAGAAACTCTGTCCCTGTCCTTAGTATCCCTCCCCCCGCCACTGGCTGTCCCCAAGGTACATTAACACTGCTGGCAAAATGTACTTAGCTAGAAGTCCACGGTCCAGTCTAGCCCACCCACTTGTTTCCCAGAGGGCTCCCTGCCTCCCGTTGGCCTGGCACCCACCCTATGGACCGCTCAGAAGTTGGGCTGCATCCAGTCCCTTTGCTCTGCAAGCTGGGCCTGGCCAGGCTGGGCTGGGCCATGGTGGCTCTGGGGTAGGGGCCGGGGTTTGCTTCCCTACTCAAAGGCCCCATTGTTCCAGCTCCAGCTCTCCCGGATGGAACAATCGGCTGTCCGGTCCCACGGTGCTGCCGAATCACAATCGCCTGGCCAGCATCCCGGCCCGTGCCCGTGGCACTGGGGGAGGAGTATACCCCTAAGTCCAGCGTCACTGACCTGGGAGATTTTATAAACAGAACCAGGCTCAGTTGGTCGTGCGAGCTCTGAGCTCATGGGAATAAGGGGGCCTGGGCCTGGAGGTTCCCGAACCGAGTTCGGTCATACTGAACCAGGGACAGATGGTGTTGATTAATAGTCGGCTGACAAATGGAGCCAGCAAGCCCCCACATGGATCACATCTCCAGCCATCCGGGGGTTTAGGAAGCCTGCCATCCTGGGGCCAGGAGCCAAGAGCCAGGGGGGTAGGGGGTGAGGAGTTGTCTGCTGGGACTTAGGAACCTCTTCCAGAAGCTCTAAAGCAGGAATTCTTTACCTGGGATCCATGTGTGGATGGAGAGATTTCAAGGGGTCTCTAAACTTGTATGGGTGGGGGAAAAAATGATGTCTTTATTTTCACTAACCTTTGGTTTCCTTTGTAATTCTGTGAATTTTATTTTATGCATTTAAAAACACGATTCTGAGGAGGGGTTCACAGACTTCCCCAGGCTACCAGAGGGGTCCATGACACAAAAGGCCAATTGTTCTAAAGGTCCCTTCCATCTCTAAGTTCAAATTCAATATCTATTAAGCACCTACTGTATGCAAGGTCCTGAAGATGTTCTTGGCCCTGGTCTTTCACAGAGCTAATTACACAGAACAAAGCCTGGAGGAGGTCTGGAAAAGAATCTCTAGAAGCTGACATGTTGTTCAAATTCAAGGGCAGTTTGGATTGAATGATCTCTGAAGTCCTTTTTAGGATTCTGGGAAAATCGATTTATCCAGACCAAATAATAAGACTGTTTGAGGCCTGGCTCTGCCTGCTGTTTGAAGTTCAGCAAGCCGCTTCTATCTCTTGACACCCCCCCCCATTTCCTCTTCTCTCAAAGGAAAGGGTGGATTGGAGAACGTGTAAAGTCATTGTCAGCATCTTAACTTTATACTCCTACTAAGCCCATGCGTGTGAGCAGCTCTGCTTGGCTATACCTAGGTGAGGAGCCAGGAAGAGGGACAGGCTGGGAGCCTACTTTCAAAGAGTTTTCAGTCTGGGGGAGAGAGAAAACATGGGCCTAGGGACCTGCCCAAAAGGTACTCCCAGTATGGGAGAAACAGAGGAGGGACAGACCAGGGTACCTGCCCTCAGAGAGCTCCCACT
>NW_020954596.1:6788897-6794563 GCF_900497805.2 Vombatus ursinus | reverse complement strand
GAGCTCCCACTCTGGGGGAGACAGAGGAGGGACAGACCAGGGTACCTACCCTCAGAGAGCTCCCAGTCTAGGGAAAACAGAAGAGAGGTAGACCAAAAGGCCTGCCCTTAGGGACTTTCATTTAAGGAACTAGAACTCACAAATGTTAAACAAAAAAAAAAAAATCCAGCACAGGATAGAATTTAGGGTTGCTAACATGTTGATTGTATGGGCAGTTAAAGAACAAGACTGTATCTATCTCCTATAAATATATACACATGTATATGTTATATTGACAATCAAGAAGAGAACCGAGGACCTAGGTTCTAATTTCAGTTCCATTAATTACTTGCCGTGTGATTTGGGGATGGTCACTCCTCTACTCTGGGCCTCGGTTTCCATGTATCTAAAATGAGAAGGCCGATGGTCTTCATTAGTCTCTGCTTCTAGTACTAGTCAGGGGCATCTCCAAGCTAAAGGGCCCTCAGCTGCTGTCCAGTTGTACTATAGTGCCTAGTGGTCTTTCATGCCTGAAATGCACTCATTCCTTACCTCTGTCTCTTGGAATCCTTAGCTCCATTTAAGGTTCAACTCAAGGACCACCCCCTACAAGAAAGAGACCTTTCCTGACCCCACAGTGGTTAGTGTCTTCTTTTCACCCCAGTGGAAATGATTTTTCATTCATTTGGGGCATATTTTATGTTGTGTTATCTATGTACATGTTGTTTCCTCTAAGTAGAGTATAAGCTCTCTGAGGGTAGGAACCTTGAATTTTTTTTTTTTAATTTCCAGGACCTAGTGTAGAAACAAGCACATTGCAGGTCTTTCATAAATGCTTGTGGGGTAACAGCCACAAACAATGTGTGATGACTGACTTTGATAGACTTAGCTCTTCTTAGCAATACAAGGATCCAAGACATCTCCAAAGGGCTCATGATGGAAAATGCTGTCCACATCCAGAAAAAGAACTATGGAGTCTGAATGCAGATAGAAGCATACTATTTGCTCTCTCTCTTTTTTTCTTTTTTTTTATTTGTTTCTTCTTTCTCGTGGTTTCTTACATTGGTTCTAATTCTTCTTTACAACATGACTAATGTGTAAATAGGTTCAATATGAATGTATACATACAGCCTATATCAAATTGCATGCTGTCTTGGAGAGGAGGAGGGTAGAGATGGGGAGAAAATTTGGAACTCAAAATCTTGTAGAAGTGAATGTTGAAAATTAAAAATAAATAAATAAATGTATTTTTTAAAAAATAAGTGCTTGTGGGTATTGAATGAATGGTCCACACCAATTTGAGGAGCCAGAGGCAAGAGTGAGAAGTTTAGGCATTAGACTAGATGTTCCTTCAGGGCAGGGACTATCTTTTGCCTTCCTTTATATCACCAGCACTTAGCACAGTGCCTGGCACATAGTAGAGGCTTAATAAATGCTGTTAACTGACTGACTGACTGACTGACTGACTAACTGACATTAGGGAGCTGGAGCTGAGGATAATAGGCAAATATATTGGAAGTCCGGCAATGGGTCCACCCTCCTGCAACAGGCAGAATCCAGCAAGGTGGTCATCATCTAGGATTGTGAGAATTCACATTTCTCTAATGCTTTCAAGTTTACAAAGTCCTATCTTCATAAGACCCAGTGAGGTAGGGAAGGCCAGTAGTACTGTGTCCATTTTATGAGGCAGCTAGGAACACGAAGAATAGAGATCTGGGCTGAATAGAAAATTTGACCTTCAAATATGACTCAAGTGAAACACGGAAGAGGTAAACAGAAAAGAGAAATCATAAGAGATGAATTAAGGTTGAACTGTTTACATTCCTGCAGGGAAAGATGATATTTGTAACTCATGAGTCCTTTGTCAGCATTAGGGGAGTGGGAGGGAAAAAAATTATATGTACGTGTAGATAGATAGGGGGCACAGGGTGAGATGAAGATGAAGGGGTGATATCTGGAAAATAAAATTAAGGGGTGAGAGAGGATTATACCGGGAGAAGGAGAAAGAGAGCAGTAGAATGGGGTAAATCATCTCACATGAAACAGACAAGAAAAGGCTTTTACAGTGGAGGGGAAATGGGGGAAGATGAGAGGGAATGAGTGAATCTTATTCTCATAGGATTTGGCTTAAGGAGGGAATAACATACACAATGGGGTATGGAAATCTATCTTACCCTACAGGAAAATAAGGGGGGAAGGGGACAAGAGAGCAGGGGGTTGATAGAGGGGAGGGC
The DNA here is from genome assembly GCF_900497805.2 of Vombatus ursinus. Taxonomy (NCBI): domain Eukaryota; kingdom Metazoa; phylum Chordata; class Mammalia; order Diprotodontia; family Vombatidae; genus Vombatus; species Vombatus ursinus. The sequence goes on along the minus strand of NW_020954596.1, from coordinate 6,792,350 downwards.
AGATTGGGGCAGGGGATAATCAAAAGCAAACATTCTGAGGAGAGACAGGGTCAAAAGAGAGAACAGAATAAATGGGAGGTAGGATAGCATGAAGGGAAATATACTTAATTTTTCACAACAGGACTACTATGGAAGTGTTTTGCATAACTACACATCTGTAACCTGTACTGAGATGCTTGCCTTTTCAATGACAGTGAGTGGGGAGGGAGGAAGGGAGAAAATTTGTAACCCAAAGTTTTAAAAACACATGTTAAAAAAACAAAAGAATAGAGATCTGGGCATGGAGTCAGGAAGACCTGAGTTCAGATCCATCCTCATTTACTAGCTATATAACCCTGGACATATTTAACATCATTCTGCCTTAGTTTCCTCAAGTGTAAAATGGTAATAATAATAGCACCTCCCACCCAGGTTTGTTGTGAGCTTCAAATGAGAAAATATTTGTAAAAATCACCTATCGTGGTGCCTGTCACATCGAAGACATATAATGTTTGTCCCTTCCCTGCCTTCCTCCCATTTTACAGATGAGGAAACTGCAGATTGGAAGTAGAAAGTGACTTACTTGCCCAAGACCATACAGTTAAGAAGGGTCAGAGACAGACAAAAGATATAGCCAAGACAGCAATGATGGAAATACCAACAGAAAGTGAATATGCCAAGAAATGATAATGCCCAAGCTTGGCCCCAAAGACACGAGGAGGCAGCTCCTCCATTCTTTATGAAAACTGGGGTCAATGGGAGCAAACGACTGTGCCTCATGGCAGACTTTTTCTGTGGTTGGTTAGTTTGGCTGAATGATTTTCTCTCTTTTTTTTTATTCTTTATTATAAGGGATGGCTTTTGGGGAGGGAGAGGAGGATTAAATTAAGATATATGAATACAAGATATATTAAGATATATAGGTATACTAAAATATATAATTACACATACATATATAATTATATAAAAGCACACTACCTCATATCTGTGGATAGACATCTGATCTCAAAGCCGGAGACACCAAGCTCTAGCACTACGTCGGACACTTATTGGCTGGGACTCTGTCAACATCTAAGGATACTGCTAAAATTATACATTTCAGAGAAGATATCGATCTGCCTTGGTGGAGGAAATTACCTCATTTGGGAATTCCCTATATCAATGAAATCACAAGTCCAGTCCACATCCCCGTTGTTCAGTCGTTTTCAGTCGTGTCCAACTCTCCATGACCCCATTTGGGGTTTTCTTGGCAAAGCTGCTGGATTGGTTTGCCATTTCCTTCTCCAGTTCATTTTACAGATGAGGAAACTGAGGCAAACAAGGTTAGGTGACTTGCCCAGGGCTGGATTTGAATTCAGGTCTTCCTTCCTCCAGGCCCAGACCTCTATCCACTGCACCACCTAGCAGTTGTACCCCTATCTATGCTTATATACATAGATATTAGTTCCTTGAGAGTAGGGATTGTTTCATTCTTTATATTTGTATCCACAGCTACTAGCACAGTGCCTGATACATACATACAGTAGGTGCTTAATTTTATGTTTGTTGAAAACAATTCCAAAAAACTCATGATGGAAAATTCTATCCACCTCCAGAGAAAGAACTAATAGAGTCTGAATGCAGATCAAAGCATTACTATTTTCACTTTATTTTTTCATGTTTTTTTCCTTTTGTTCTGTTTCTTCTTTCACAACATGACTAATATGAAAACAGGTTTTACATGATTGCGCATATATCAAATTGTTCACCATCTAAGAAAGGGGGGAGGGGAGGGAGGGAGAAAATTAGGAATTCAAAATTTTATAAAAACATGTTAAAAATTGTCTTTATGTGCAATTGGAAAAAAGTAAAATAATATTTAAAAATTTTAATTAAAATTAAAAAAAAAAACAAATGCTTGGGGCAGGTAGGTGACGCAGTGGGTACCGCTCCAGCCTTGGAGTCAGAAGGACCTGAGTTCAAATCTGGCTTCAGACACTTGACATTTATTATTTGTGTGACCCTGGACAAGTCACTTAACTCCGATTGCCTCACCAGAAATAAAAGAAATGCTTATTGACTGACTGATTTAAAAAAAAAAATGTCAGGGCAGCTAGGTGGTACAGTGGATACAGCACCGGCCCTGAAGTCAGGAGGACTTGAGTTCAAATCTGGCCTCAGACCAAACACTTGACACTTACTAGCTATGTGACCCTGAGCAAGTCACTTAACCCCAATTGCCTTAAAAAAAAAAAGTGTCAGAGTCAAGACTCAAACCCAGATTTCCAAGTGCAGCATCTTTCTTCTACACCCTACTGCGAAGGCCAGACAGCCCTGGAACAAAGACAGGTGATGAAACTCATCTCATTATAGCTCCTTAAAGTTTTCATGGCATTTTTACAGACCTTATCTCATTTGATTCTCACTGGAACCCTGTGATACCATGATTGCACATACAATTAGCCCCATTTCACAGAAGAGAAAACCGAGACTCAGAGGGGAAGACTTTTGCTTAAACTACAAGGATTTTTAACTTTCTGTGTGTCACGACCACCTCTGACAGTCAGGTGGAGCTTATGGACCCCTTGAGCACCTTGAATTACAGAAGTTAGATGATGTTATGAGCTGTTAGAGTATATTTGTATGTAGAGCTGACAATTTCCTTGCATATATAAACTATCAGAGCTGGAAGAAATCTCTGAATAATTTTTTTTCATTCACAGTTGAAGGAAATTCTAAACTTCATTTAGAGGTTAGTGGAAATAAAAATTTACTTTTTTTCTTATCTAAATTCATAGACCTCCTCCTCCTGAAATCTATCCACAGACGTCCCCCCCAAGTTAAGCACCTCTGGCCTAGGCCCATTCAACTAGGAAGAGTCAGAACCCAACTGTGACCCCAGGCCTCCTTCCTCCAAGACCAGTTGTGTTACCAGTATACCGTAAGACAAGAACCTGAGTACTGTGGCTGGGATATGAGATGGGACTTGGTCTCAGGCAACAGGGCAAGTGTCCGGTTGCCAGTTTTAGTATCAATGTCAGAACAAGCCCAGCAGTCAGTCTGTCTAGATACTGAGCCTCCAAGATAGAGACCTGGGCATCTGCCCTTCTCCCTAGCAGATTGAACCTGCTAGGACCTGGGGTCTGGGTGAGCCTGGGGAAAAATTAAGTAGCCTCAGCTATGGGACCAGAAGCATGGTCATTATGTTTTCACCCTCCAAACCTCATCAACATGTGTGAGCAGACAGCTGGAATTCTGGCCAATTCCGAGAAGTAGCCAGGGAGTATGATCAGAAGGAAATGTCCTAGCTCAGTAGGAGAGGCTTTGGAAACACCTAGCAGATGAGGTCACTGTATTATTAGTTTTACTTAATTGTTTTAGTTTGTTACAAAAGACTCTTCCAAAGTAAGTACTCTGTAACAGTAAAAACAAAACACATTAATAAAACAGAAAGAAAGAAAGAAAGAAAGAAAGAAAGAAAGAAAGAAAGAAAGA
>NW_020954596.1:6782348-6788887 GCF_900497805.2 Vombatus ursinus | reverse complement strand
AAAGAAAGAAAGAAAGAAAGAAAGAAAGAAAGAAAGAAAGAAAGAAAAACCTATTGGGTAATGCACACTGAAGAGATATCACAGGTAAGGAAGAGAGGAACCTCATTGTATAGACAAAGAGGGGTGGGATGCAGCCAAAGCAATACTTAGGGGGAAATTTTTATCTCTAAATGCATGTACCAATAAAAGAGAGAAAGTGCAGATCAATGAATTGGGATGCAACTAAAAAAACAGAAAAAGAACAAATTAAAAAGCCCCAATTAAACACCAAAATAGAAACCTTGAAAATCAAAGAGGAGATTAATAAAAGTGAAAGTTACAAAGACATTGAACTAATAAATAAAAGTAGGAGCTGGTTTTATGAGGAAAAAAACACAGTAAAATAGAACAAAAATTGTTTAATTTGATTTTAAAAAAGAAAATCAAACTAGTAGTATCAAAAATAAAAGCGTGAATACATCAGCAATGAAGATGAAATTAGAACAATTCTTAGAAATGTTTTTGCCCAGAAATGTGCCAGTAAAAGTGACAATCTAAGTGAAATAGGTGAATATTTATCTCCCCCCCCCAAAAAAAAGCAAAGGGAAAGGAATAAGCATTTATATAGCACCTAGTATATGCCAGGAACAGTCTTACTTGCTTTACACATTATCTCACTTGATCCCATAACAACCCAGCAAGCTAAGTGCTGTTATTATCCCCACTGTACAGTTGAGGAAACTGAGGCAGGCAGAGGTTAAGTGACTTGCCCAGGGTCACACAGCCAATAAATATCTGAGGTTGGATTTAAACTCAGGTCTTCCTGACTGGAGGCCCAGGGTCCTATCTGCTGAGCAACCTAGCTGCCTCTAAAAACCAGGGAATCCTTAAGGTATAGATGACCTAGCTTCTGCTCCCAGCTCTGTCATTCTCTTCCTATGTGAACCTGGTTTGGAAATGTTGATTAGTCAACAAGCATTTATTAAGGTCCTTCTGCTGAGCAGGAATCTCAGCATCCTCATCTTACAGATGAGAGCATTGAATAAGAATGATCCCCAAGTTGTCTTTCAGCTCTGACATTCTGTGTTCCAAATGAACCTTTTGGCTCTAACATGCTAGGTTCTAGTGGAAACATTGCTTAGATATGAGTCAAAAGACCCAAGTGGCTCTGTCTGACCTTCAACAAAATGGTTCTGATTCCTGAGCCTTAGTCGCCTTATCTATAAAATGGAGGTGATGATATGCACACTGACTCAAAGGGGTGAGGCAGCTAGGTGGCACTGGACATGGAAAACCTGAGTTCAAATGCACCCTCAGACACTTAATAGCTGTGTGACTCTGGGTAAGGCACTTAATTTCTATCTGCCTCAGTTTTCTCATCTGTAAAACAGAGATAATAATAGCCACTACCTCACAGGATTGTAGTGAAGATCAAATGAATTTATATCTATAAATCACTTTGCAAAGCTTTAGATACCATATAAATAAACTGCTATTATTAAATTGCAAAGTATTATAGAAATGTAAACTTTTGATTACCACACCTTCCAACTCTGACATTCTGTGATTTTTGTCATTCAGTGGTTAGGTCAAGGAGAAAGGAATAAAGCAGTAGATTAATAATAATAATAATAATAAACAATTCCTATTTCTCTCTTTCTTCATACAACTTCTGGAAGGAAGGGAGCACAAATTTTATCATCCCCATTGTACAGATGAAGAAAGTGAGGCTCAGAAAGCTTAAATGGAATGTGATTTCAAGGCACCCAGGAGAAGGGGATAGGATTGCTGCTTTTGGACTACTATCATATGGGTAATGGATTCAAACAAGTTTCAGCTCTGTGTCAGGAAGAATTTCCGAACAATTGAAGCTGTCCAAATGTGGTATTACATGGTTGCATTAGGAGGGGTTTCCCTGCTCTGGAGGTCTTCATGACCACTTTTCAGGGATGCTATGGCAGGACTTCCTGCTCTGCCAGGCTGGATAAGCCCTGAGGTCCCATGCTAGAGGGTGTGAGTGTTACAGGAGGGGCATAAACCTGAGTCTTGCCTCCCAATGCTGAGTCCTATGCTCCCCAAAGAAGGTTCTGTTTGACGTGGGCAGGGCAGGCCCAGGAATAAAGGGAACTACAAGGTCCAAGCTCAACTCTGTCTACTTGGAATGCTACAATCATCATCATAGGAGGATGACTCAGGGAGACTTGACATGGAACAAGTCTGGGGGGGAGGAAGAAGCGGAAAGAGTTGGGCCTGAATCCAAGATGTGAGGGAAAGACACAGCTGTGCCCAGACTGCCATTGGCCAGGGGACCTTGACTGCTTTGCTCCTAACCTGTGATGCAACATGCCATAATCTAATTTTTCAAATTCACAGGAAAGCATAATGAGAAACTCCTGGGGTCGGTCTTGCAAACAATGTGTCTGCCTGCCCAAATGGAGGCATTCTGGGAACTCTCAGGGCTCGGAACCCTAATGAGTCCCAGCTCCGCCTCTGGCTAGTATGCTGGGTGGGTGGCCATTGGCAAATTTCTTACACACAAACATGCACGTGTATGCACATGTGCACGCGCACTGTGCCTCAGTTTGCCCAACTCCTTAGCTATCCCTCCCAGCTTTGCATCATCTATGAATTCGATGCCTTTATCAATCACTGTGAAGAATGTTGGATCACTCAGGAACAAGAAAAGAGCCCTTGGGCACTTCATAACAGACTCTATCCGAGGTAACATTGATCCAACACTGACTACACTTTAGATCAGTCAAGCAACAAGCATTTATTGAATGCTTACTACATGCCAAGCACTGCGCTAAATTCTGGGGATACAAAGAGAGATAAAAACAGTCCCTACCCTCAAAGAGCTTACATTCTCATGGAGGAGACAATATATAATAAATAGGTGCCTATGAATTAGATATGATGTAACCTTAAAGGGAAAGACTCTGGTAGCAAGGGGAAATGGAGGATATGGGAAAGGCCTCCTGCAGAAGATGACGTTTGAGCCAAATCTTGAAGGATGCCAGAGTTTCTAAGAGGCAGAGGTAAGGAGGGAGAATATTCCAAAATTGTGAGAAATTCAGTGCAAAAGCCCAATAATGGGAGTTGGAGTATTGTGTGGGAAAACTAGTCATTCAACCAATCCTGGGTCTACCTAATAGTGCTGTTATCTAGCCCACATCTCTCCATCTTCCCCACAAGGATATCATGGGAGACTAATAAACTGTGGCTATGGGCCGCTAGGTGGCGCCATAGTGCACAGAGCACTGGGCTTGGACTCAGAAAGACTCATCTTCCTGAGTTCAAATCGGGCCTCAGACACTTACTAGCTGTGTGACCCTGGGTAAGTCCCTTAGCCTTGTTTACCTCCGTTTCCTCATCTGTAAAATGAGCTGGAAGAGGAATGGACAAACCACTCTGGTATCTTTGCGAAGAAAAGCCCAAATGTAGTCATGAAGAGCAGGACATGACTGAAAAACAATACAACAGCAAAATAGCATTCCAGTCAGATAATACTAGTCTGGAAAGTCTAACAAAAAAGAAATTGAAAATTAGTAGGTAGATAGATAGATAGATAGATAGATAGATAGATGGGAGGAAGGGAGGGAGAAAAGGAAAAAGGAGGCAAAGAAAGGATGAATAGAAAGGTAATGAATGAATAAGGAAACGAGGCTAGTCTATTGTAACCAGTTTTGGATAAACACCTGCTGGTTCTTGGTGATCACCACTTCCCTTTCTAAATGCTCATGTCATCCCTTTAATGACACGTTCAAGATTTATTGCCAGGAATCAATGCAAGCTCACCAACCTGGCAGTTTTAGTATCTGCAAACTAAATATGGGCACAATTACAATGCGTCACCTCAAGTGGATAATCTAATCTAAGGTTACATTAAGAGAAACATAGTGTCCAGAACAAGGGAATGCGTGCTATTGTCTGGTCTGGCTGAACCACATTTAGACTATTGTTTTCAGTCAAGGAAACAAGACTGAACCGACAAGAGTTAAGAGTGAGCGTGAGGGGGGCTGTGAGATGGGAAGAACTCTGGGACAAGGAAGACACCTGACTCGCTGGGTGAATGTGGGCATCATTTTTTTTCTCTTAATCTCAGTATCCCCATCAAAGGTCTTTTGAGTTCAGATGATAACATGTATGCACAAGTTTTGTAAACTGAAAAGCACTTTATAAATTTTTAGAGTTCTTACGATTATCTCCATCAGAAAGATTAGATGGCTAGATTGAATGATGCATTTATTCAACATATAGTTATTAAGGAAGGAAGGAAACAAGTATTTATTAAGCACCTACTGTGCGCTTAATACAATGCACTAAGCACTTTACAAATATCATCTCACAACAACCCTGGGAGGTAGGTGCTATTATTACGCCCATTTTATAGTTGAGGGAACTGAGGCAGACAGAGGTTAAGTGATTTGCCCAGGGTCACACAGCTATTAAGGGTCTCCTGACTCCAGAGCTCTGTCCACTGAGCTACCTAGCAGCTACCTAACACCTGCTCTGTGAAATGCACTGCATTATAAGATGTTCTCTTTCTAAGATCCCTTCCTAGAATCTCTGGGTCTCTCCAGAAATCCCTAAAAATTCCTTTAGTGATAACTTTTTGTGAATCTATGTGCTTCCATTGAATTCATTTTACTAGACATTATTAAATGCCTACTGTATGCAGGTTCCCCTATCGAGTGGTAAAGAGAGGTACTGCACAGATCCTGACTTCAAGGGGTTCATATAACATAATGGGTGGTGGGGCAAGGGACAGGGAGGAAAGAGATGAACACAAATAACTTTGATCCAAGGGAGATAGAGATAAATGCATAAAAGTCCAGGCAAAGAACCAGGAGAGATGTGCGAAAAGAAAGGTCCGTGTTGGCTAGGAGGGGATCAGGGAAGACTTCATGGAGGAGGTGGCACCTGAGTTATGCCTTGAAGGAAGGTGGGGCAGGGAACTTAAACAGATGGAGATGGGGCTGATGCAGAAGGAGAAATCCATGTCAGGATATAGGCAAAGAAAGGAGAGGGCAGAATAAGGAAGGAGAGCAGAGAGTGGCGCAATCTAATTGAAACACAGCCTGGGCAAAGGGGAGAATAGGATGAGGGAGGGCTGGAGAGGTCGAACTTCATGGGATTGGGGAATCAAATGAAATAATACCATATGATGCTTTACAAACTTCACAGCACTGTGTGAATGTTAGCTAGTATTATTTAGGACTAGAAGGGACCTTAGACACCTTCTCCTCATTTTATAGGTAGGGTACATGTAGACAGCATGGTTAAGTGTAAAGGGACAGCACATTTGGAATCCAAAGGCCTGTGTTCAAATCCTGACTCTGTTACTTCATATCATACCCCTAGAGCTGAAGGGCACCTCAAAGATCATCTAGACCAACCCCTTCATTTTACAGATGAGGAAAGTGAGGTCTGGGAAGGGAAGGTTAAGAGACCTGCCCAAGGAGGTTACACAAGCACATCATCAAAGGCTAGATTTGAACTCAGGTTATCTAGAAACAATGATCTTTTCCACTATATGGGGCTGTTTCATTTTCCTTGTTGAGTGATTTTTCAGTTGTGTCTGACTGTCTGTGACCCCATTTAGGGTTTTCTTAGCAAGGATACTAGAGTGGTTTGCCATTTCCTTCTCCAGCTCATTTTACAGATGAGGAAACTGAGGCAAACAGGGTTAAGTGACTTGCTCAGGGTCACACAGCTAGTAAATGTCTGAGACCAGGTTTGAACTCAGGAAGAGGAGTCTTTGATTCCAAATCCAGTGCTCTATGCACTGGGCCACCAAGTTGCCCATGAGAAGAGTCTAGATGGATGATAATGAAGGTGGTAGAACAGAGGGGTCAGGGTGGCTGAGAGATACTGTGGGAGGTAGAATTGCAGGACTTGGCAACAAATTATAAGCCATAGAGAATGTGGTGTAGATGGGGATCAGTCAGAGGAATCTTCCTCCGACAAGGGAAGACAAATCTTTTCTCTGGACCTCAGTTTCTCTGTCTGTAAAATGAGGAGATTGGACCTGATCAGATCTAAATCTTATGGGAGGGTGGGGGAAAAGGAAGAGAGGGAGAATGTTTTTTTTAGCTCAGTCTGAAAGATGGAAAAGGAGGACTCTTCCTCCTGGGTTTCTCCAGTGGGAGTGTTTGTCATCTGCTCCCTCCCTGGGGTTGGAATCCCTCCTTCTTTGCCCTTTTGGCTCGGACTTCCCTCCTGAGTATAAGGGAGAGGCTGTCCTGGGAGCCAAAGGAAAACGGATGGATTGAATTCAGAAAGCAGAGTTTACTTGGGGAGGAGGGGCCGGAGACAGCTCCCTCACTTTGTTTTGAAACGGACCCCTGAGTTCCAAAACCTCCTTTCTCTCGCGCACAGAGGCTGGGGTGTGTGGGGCCTTTGTGCAGAAGTGGACACTTGCTCTGGGATTGGGGGGAAAACCAAACAGAGCAAAGCTGTGTCGGTCCCATCGGCCCGAGAGAGGGAGACTCACAATTAGAAGGAGTCGCAGCGTTCCCTAGGAGAAGGGGCTGGATAGGGAAGAGTTCTGAAAAGAC
>NW_020954596.1:6721539-6782338 GCF_900497805.2 Vombatus ursinus | reverse complement strand
TGTGTGTGTGTGTGTGTGTGTGTGTGTGTGTGTGTGTGTGCGTGTGTGCTGATGGGTTTTGGAGGGAGGGAGGATGGAATTACCCAGATATAAAAAGCAAATTGTCAGAACTGGGAGGACCTCAGAATATAGAAGATTGAATATCACAGCTGAGAAGCACCTTAAAACATAGGAGAGAGCGTGTCAGAGCTGAGAGAGAGTTAGCACCTGAGATGTGAGAGAAGAAAAGGACTTTAGAACATAGAACATAGAAAGTCAGAGCTGGGAGAGACCTTAGACAGGGGTGAGTAACCTGTGACCTCAAAGACCACATGTAGACCTCTAGGTCCTCAAGTGCGGCTCTTTGACTGCCTCCAAACTTTATAGAACAAATCTCCTTAATAAAAGGATTTGTTCTGTAAAACTTGGACTGAGTCAAAAGGCCGCATACAAGGACCTAGAAGGCCACATGTGGCCTCGAGGCCACAGGTTCGCCACCCTTGCCTTAGAACATAGGACAGAGAATGTCAGATTGAGAGAGACCTTACAACACAGAAAATAGCACAGAGCTGGGAGCTGGGAGGGATCTTAGAACATAAGATGTCAGAGATGAAAGGGACTTTAGAATATAGACCTTGGAATGTCAGAGCTGGGAGGTACCTTAAAATATAGAATGTCATAACTGAAAGGACCCTCAGAACATAAGATGTCAATGGGGCAGCTAGAGTTCAAATCTGGCCTCAGACCAAACACTTGACACTCACTAACTGCGTGACCCTGGGCAAGTCACTTAAGCCCACTGCCTAAAAAAAAAAAAAAAAAAAAAAACCATAAGATGTCAGAGATGAAAGGGACTTTAGAATATAAAAGACAAAATGTCAGAGCTGGGAGGACCATGAGAACATAGGACGTCAGCCTTGTACGTATCTCCTTTGTGCATAGTTGTTTGTTTGCATGTTCTCTTTCCCACTAGACTGTGAGCTACAGAGTCTGTCTTCTGTCTTTCTTTGTATACCCAGAGCTTAGCACAGTGCCTGGTGCATAGTAGGTGCTTAATGAAGTGACTGACTGGGAGAGACCTTAGAACACAAAATGGGAGAACTGGAAGGAGCTTTAGAGATTCTGTAGTCCCACCGGCTCATTTTAGAAATTCAGAGATTGGGGCCCTGAGAGAGGAGGCAATTTGTCCAACAAGACTGTCACACAATGGAAGAGCTAGGACTTGAACGCAGGTGTTCTGACTCCAGATCTTGGGGAAAACTCCACCACATTGAAACACAGACCCATCAAATGTCAGAGCTGGAAAGGACGTTAGAGATCATGCAATCCAACCCCCTCGTTCAGACCAATCCAGTAAGCATTTTGTCCAGCGTCAACTGCACAAATACGAAATGAAAAACAGTCTGAGAAGCCCCCCACGAGTTTATATTTGGTGGAGATTGAGAACTACACACACAAATAGATACGAATATACCTGATTATTTGAAGGATAAGAAAACACAAATAGGAAAGGAGGATCGGGAAAGGCTTCCTCTAAAAAGTGGAACGTGGGCTGAGCTTTGGAAGGAGTAAGGGATTCTAAAAGGGGAGATGAGGAGGGAACGAATGTATGCTGAATGTGGGAGGCAGGCTAAGCAAAGGCATTGTGACAGAAGATGAAATAACAGGCCCAAGGAACATCAAGCCAGCCAATTTGACTGACACTATTTACTAAGCACCTACTGTGTGCTGACCACCTTTTACTAAGCACTTATTATGTGCTGAGCACCCTTTGCTAAGCACCAGTTACTATGTTACACTAAACACTACTATGTCCTGGGCACTGTGTCCACAGACCACAAGTATCACATAAGAGAAAGGGTGGGGAGGAGGAGAAAGGAGCCAGCAGTCTAATTTATACTTAAATGGAATGACTAATAATAGTTCTTTCACAAACACTCTCTAATTTCAGTCTCACAAACACCCTGGTTGGGAGGAGGGGTTGCACATGGGGAAACTGAGATCCAGAGAGGGAAATAAACACGTCCAAGATTGTACAGCTGGTCAACTTCAACGTTGGGGCAGGAATCCAGATCCCCCACCTGCAGCTCCTGCTCCAGGCCTGCAGGAACCCTCCAGGAGTGAGTTTATTTACATGCTTGGTAGACTGCAGTCAGAGAAAAGGTGGATGGGTAAAAGACGTGGAAAAGCAGATCTCTGTGGAAAAGGCATTTGTGTAAAACTATTTAGGAGCAGAAAATGGCCCGGCCTTCTTTAAATTAAAAGCCTTAGAACTCAGAGGGGAGACATACCTAAGGAGTACTTCATGAGTACAAAGGGAGAAAAGAACTTCTAGTGACCATAAGTTGAGTTACCCCTTTGCCACTGTTCTCCACACATGTACCTCTTTACCTTAAGTTTGTGCCTGTGTATATTTGTGTGACAGTGTACCCCCAGAATTTTAGGGGAAATGTTTCTTAAACTACTCCTGCTATGTCATCTTAGTAAATTCCTTACCTGAAAAGCTAAGTACAAATTATTGTTAGTAAGAAGCACACTGGTGGGGGCTTATGAGATAAGCAACCACACTCAAAACCCAATCCCTCTTGGTTACATTTAAAACCTGGAGACTAACAGTAGGGACCAGCCTCTGGGTTTCTTATTTGTAGGGGAAATGGGAAATAACATCTCACTTGCTCCTCAGAACAACCTGTGAGGTAGGCAAAATTATTATACCCATTTTACAAATAGAGAAACAGGCTCGGTAAGATTAAGGGACTTTAGGGGCAGCTAGGGGGTGCAGTGGATAGAGCACTGGCCCTGGAGTCAGAAGGACTTGACTTCAAATCTGGCCTCAGACACTTGACACTTACTAGCTGTGTGACCCTGGGCAAGTCACTTAACTCCATTGCTTAGCAGCAAAAAAAAAAGGATTTAAGTGACCTTTCTATATAATCACTCAGCTCAAGTCCCCACCTCCCTAATGAAACCTTCTTAGAAAAGTCCACCAAACATCCAACCACTTCCTTTTCAATGTGAGTATTTTCTATAAAAGAGTTTAACACCCTCCCCCAGTTGTCTCTAGATTGTGACCTCCCTGAGGGAAGCACCTGGGTCTCTCTCTGTCTCTCTCACCTCTGGCTGGGCTGTATTAATTTGAACAATGATTATTATAATGATGGTATATAATCTACACATATGCTGAGCACTGAGGAAACAATGGAGATAAAAATGACTCCTGCCTGTCAGGAAGAGAGACCAGTATGAATACAAAGTTGGATGGAGCAAATGCTGAAGAGATTGGGAGTTCAGATCGGCCCTCTGTCCTGTGTGGTCTTCTATTTCTGCAGTGACAACTGCCGAGGGACACGAGAAAGAACATGGTGTGCTAAGAATCACACATTTTCAAGCTGTCTGGAAATATGAATTCAATTTGGGTTATTACTCTAAATGTGAAATCCTTTTCCCGATAAACAACAAGTTAACATACCACTGGAAAAACGGAATCATATTAATGCTGAGAGTCTTTCTATAAATGAAACCAGAAGATATAGGAAAATTGTAATTAAGTGATGGACATCTCACAGATTTTCGGAGGAGGAGGAGGAGGAGCAAATCAAGGAGTTGGCAGGGCTGGTTTTATTGTGCATCCAACAGCAACATTTCAGGAGGTACTTGATGGTCTTGCCATGAAGTGTTTCTAATGAACATGAACAAAAAGACCATGATGATCATTTCAGCTCACATGCCAACATGTGTTCCTGAGGGCAAGGAGACAAAATGTTCGTGAAGAACTTGAAGAGACCGTCCAAATCAATTTAACACATGCCTTATTAACACTGAGATGGCATACAGTACATTGGACTGGATGACTCAGAACCTAGCAATAAAGAGACCAAAGTCCCATAGATTACACAGGACCCTCATCCTTATATGGCATGAACACTTTCTCTAAGGACAGTTGGAAAATATTGAATGCAGCAAACAATGTCAGAAAGAATGAAACTGCTATTACCTCAATTGACCAGAATTGCATAATTATAGACTATACATAATTTCTGAATAAGTTGTCCCTTCCCAGGTTGATAGGGCAAAGATCAAATCAACAGCAAATTGGAAGGATAAAAACATGAAGGGACATGAAAAATGTTGCATAACTAAAACAGTTCCAATTTGACCTATTAGAACGAGATATTGGTGGTGAAAATGGGAAAGGGGTAATGGAACAGTAATGAAGTGGACCATATCCAGGGGTGCTGGAGTCAGGTCAAACTGGTTCATGGGAGCTGGTTGTTAAATTTTCAGTGTGAGTATGTATCTCCTGGAAATCAGCAAAGGCTGTTAGGGCTTGATTTATTTTTGTTGTTATTGATTATCTAGACTTAATAAAGTGATGGAGAAAAATGGTAATAATGCAGATTTAACTTAAACATGTGTCTTGTGTACATTTTCATGTTCAGAAAGCTGGTTGTTAAACATTTACCAACACACTGCTGACAGGCAGTGTATGAGGTGCTAGGTATACAAAAAAAGGCAAAATGCTAGAAAGGAGAAGGACTTGAAAGGATCATCTACTAATCCAACCTCCTCAGGTTAGAGAAGAGGAAAATGAGGTTTAGAAATATGAAATACCAGGAGCAAGGGGTTCCTTTGAAGGCCTCTGAGCCAGGCAATTACACGCTTGACCTCTGTTTTAAGATTAATATGACTGTGTATGTAATAGCTAATATTTACACAGCACTTAATATGTGTTAGGTACTGTGCAAAGTGCTTTACAATTATTGTCCCGTTTGATCCTCACAACAATCCTGGAAGGTTAAGTGCTATTTTTATCCCCATTTTACTGATGAGGAAACTGAGGCAAACAGATTAAGCGACTTGCCCCAAATCACAAAACTAGTGAGTATCCGAGGTCACATTTGAACTCAGGTCTTTCTGATTCAGAGCCCAGTGCTCTCTCTACCACTCCATCTATTTATAGGATGGATTGTAAGTAGAGAAACTGGAGATAGGAATCAGTAAGGGGCTGTTGCAATCATCCTGGTGAGAGCTGATGATAATGTGAACTAAGTTGGTGGAGGGACTGGTGGTCATGGAGAACGGGCTGTATGTGCAGACAGAAGACCTGGGTTCAAATCTGAGCAATACCATTTGCTATCCATGTGACTTTGGGCAAGTTCATTCACCTCTCTGAGCCCTCTTTAAAATGAGGGGGTTGTTCTAACAATATATACGTTGGAAAACCAAGAGCATGAAGGTCTATCACAAACATGCAATTGGGTAGACAGTCCAATCGCAGACCATTGGACTAGATGGTCTCTAAGCTCCCTTCCAGAATCAGTCTATGATTCTATGAAAGAGTAAGCTACAAGTTAGGACTTTGCATGGATAAGAATTCATATTTCCACAGATTCTAAAGTTTTCAAAGCGCTTCCTCACAACAGTGCTGCAAGGAAGATTGGGCAGGCATTATCCCTATTTTTACAGATTGAGAAATGGAGGCTCAGAGAGGAATGGAAGAACTTATTCAAAGTCAGACAGCTAGCACATGGAGAGGTCTTCTGGCACTCCACTGCAGCTGACTCAATGACCCTTCTTCTCACTACCTTGTTTAGCCATAGTCTGATTGCAAACCACCACTCAGATGCCCTACCACATTTCATTCTCTCCTGCTCTGGTTTGTTCACACCCACTGCACATAGCCTTTAAAAGTTAGGCAACAGTGACATCTGGTGGCCAGACTCAGACAATGCAGTTTTCTCCTCAAAGTGACTACTTACATATTTTTAGGATTTGAAAGAAATACTGGGGCGAATCTTGATAAACCAATGGGGCAGTAAGTCCAAGCATATGGAAGAAGATTCATCTCACATCAGAAACCCCAGGTGCACTAAACTAAAATAAAGGCAGAGTTCCAATCAACCAATTTTTAAAAAGCATTAAACACTTAATAATCGATTAGCCACCTTTATTAAACAGTGACAAGTACCGTGCCAGGCACTGGAGATAGATACAAAGAATGAAACAATATCTACTCTCGACCTTACATTCTAACACAAGAAACATATAAATGCATATATGTATCTATATGTGTGTATACATGCACATACATATATACACACACACACACACACTAGGGGTGTAGATACTAACATATTCACATATATAGGGGGCTGTGTGTATATATGTCTATATATAGAGATATGCATGTGTCTATATGTGTATTGATGTATATGTGCACATACATACATAATGCACAGTTATAATACATATGTGCATTATGTGTCCTTGCTGGGGTGGGTGTATGTGTGTGTATGTGTGAGTGTGTGTGTGTGTGTGACCGTAGACCTCTCTTCTTACAGCCAAATGCTACACCTGCCCCTCAGAAGGCTAGGGTACCCCAAGGGTTTTGTTTTTGGTTTTCTTTTTTTGCTTATCTATTTTATCTTCCATAATCTAGTTTTTTTGGTCAAGAATGGTTAGCATGGACACCAAGTAGCATTGCTGGGATTTGAGCCCAGGTTTTCTGGCTCCAAATTCAGCACACTCTCCATAGCCACCAGTCCCTCCACCATCTTGGTTCATACTCTCATCACCAGGATAATTGCAACAACCCCTTGGTGATCCCTTCTTCCAGACTTTCCACCTATATCTCCCTAGTCAGAGCTGTGAACAGTAATTTCATTCTTTAATTATAGAGGGCATGTGGTGTTTTACATACAGGTTGAGGGTCCATCTGGAGCTTATTGTGATATGTGGTGTAAGATGGCGGTCCAAACATTTTCTGCATTGCTTACGTACAGTGATTCCCTGTGTATAGTAAGCAGCTTAAGGGACGTCACTGGGAATTCGGAAAAATGAAGTGGGCTATTCCTATGCTAAGAACAAGAAGACAGTCTTGGAACCCACAAAATATTTAAAACACAGCAGTCAGTCTATCTATAAATCCAGGTCACAGATCCAGAATGAGACTGAGAAACAGATTTAGACTTAGGATGGTGATCCAAGACAAGGAGCTGTCAGGGGCTCCCACCAAAACACATAATGTCCATCAGAAAAGGCAGGCACAAACTTACAGAAACCAAGTAGTGAGACACAAGTAAGGAAACCTGCACGTGCAGGACAACTCGCAGACCTGGATGTCCAGGTTTCTTTGGGAACTCAGATGTCAACTGTCACTCGCAGAACTGTCTGCACTTTAGAAATCTACCTAATTAAGCATTTATTCAGCACCTACTATATACCAGGCACTGTGTGCTAGATGCCAGGGTACAAAGGCATAAAACAACAGTCCCTTGGCCTCGAGGACCTTGCATTCTACCTGGCTTTGTTTCCTACACCTGGACTCTAGGAATTCTTTACAATCCTTTCTCACATGGATCAAAAACCACTGACTTGTCTATTTACCCTTCTAAAACCTGGAATACATATCTCACAATGCCCATTTCCTCGATTACTGCAGGCAGATAACCCTGTCTCCGATCAACAAATTCTCTCATGGGAAGTCTCTTCCTTTGCAATATGCTTGGTATACCTGATAACTACGGCATCAGGTAGGAAGTGAGTTCTATTTTTATTCATTTGCCAACTATTACCAAACACCCAAATAACACTGAATTTGGAGTCAGTGAACCCGGGTTTGTGACACACATTTGCTAATATATTCCCTGGGTTATTTTGGCAAGTCAACCTCTCTTCACCTTGTTATCACCATCTATAAAGAAATGGGGTTTGACTGGATTGGGGATTCTGCATCACAGACTTTAGTGTGCTGGCAAAGCCTAAGGTTGCCTGGGTTTGTGGCCTACATTCATAATTGAAGGAAACAATGCTAAATATAAGTTAGATGGGACTGAAAACATCCCCGCCAAGTTCATTAGACTTCTTCAAATCTATCTAAGACTAACCCTTGGGAATCTGTGGACCTCCAGGTTGCCTGAATCAGTGGTGTCAAACTCAAACAAGAATGGGGGCCACTAACGTGTACATAAGGATCCTGGTGGAACATTGACTTTGTTGTTCAATTGTCTAACTTTGTGAACCTATTTGGAGTTTTCTTGGCAAAGATACTATGCTGGAATGAATGGTTTGCCACTCCCTTCTCTAGCTCATTTTATCAATTAGGAAACTGAGGCAAACAGGGTTAAGTGACTTGCCTAGGGTCCTACAGCTAACAAGTGTTTGAAGCTGGACTTGAACTCTGGACTCCAGCCCTATCGATTGTGTCACCCAGCTGCCCCTCCCCCCTATGAATGGTAGGCAGGGAACCATGACAATTACACCACCACCAAATGAAGGCATTAAAAGTTAGATGAACTCAGTTTAATTTCAATGATTAATATTAGTTCTCCAGATAACAAAACATACTGCTCTTTCAACAGAGAGGGGGACAAGTTCTGAGTACTGAATTTTCCCAATCATTGCAAGTTTGTTTCATTGTTCATTGTGTCCAGCAATATGCAGCTTCACCATTTATCCGCTGACATTATCAACTTGTCACCTTATCAGACATTACGCTTTCAGCAATTCTGTTCCAATCCCTTGTTTTTCACGCTATGTTCTAGTGTTCCTTGATGAAGCAAATTTCTTATAAATTCTCCTATTCCTTTTCATCACCGGACTTATTCCAGGCACATTTAGGATTGTAATTTTGCTCTCCATTATGTGTATTTTCTCTTCCTTCTTTTAAATCCATCCATTGTTCTTTCCTGTTTGGTTTTGCCTGTCCTACTCTGATCTCAACCTCCTGAAACCTTGACTTCTTCCCCAGTACTTTATTTTTAAATTTTATTTTTATGACTTAAAATAAAAACATTCTTTCCTTCCAGTTAAGATTTTGGAATCTTCCCTGCCCAAGCCAACTGCTTCAAACATTCATTTGTGGGAACCCTTCTCTAAGGGATATTCATTTAATTCATTCTCTTCCTTACAACTTTACCATTTCTTTTACAGATTGACTTCACCCACACGTCCCTTCCCCAACTTTTATTTCTTCTGAAGTATTTATTTATTTTATGCAATTGGGGTTAAGTGACTTGCCCAGGGTCACACAGCCAGTAAGTGTCAAGTGTTTGGTCTGAGGTCACATTTGAACTCAGGTCCTCCTGACTTCAGGGCCAGTGCTCTATCCACTGCATTACCCAGCTGCCCCTGGAAGGATCTTCTAAAAGGCCTCACTCTCCTCCCACCCCACCCCTGCCCAAGAACAATATTAATTAATGAAATAGGCAGTATGGTACAGTAGGAGTTCTATATCAGCTAGTCCATGGGTCTGGTCCTTTCACTCACTCACCGTCCTTCCTGAAAAGATCTCATTTCTCTCTCTATAAGGAGGGCATTCTAGGACTAAGAAGTAGCAGGAACACAGGCAGGAGGAAGGGGGGGAAGGGGAGGCAAATATAAGATAAAACAAAGAATCGTTTGCTTAAACTAAAGGCAGAGTCAGAAAAATAGAGAGCAAATTTGAGAAAGACAGTAGTACAGACTGGTTGGAATCAACGTACATCAAGGGGATTAAGAGAGCTGGAAAGGTATAATGGAGCCAGATTATAGAGCCTCAAATGCCACATAAAGAACCCGTGCCTTAGTCCTGCAGACAATGGACAATCACTGAAAGTGCGAGCAGGAGAATAAGGTCAGTCCTACTTTAGTAAGATGAATCTGACAGTGGTATACAAGATAAATCAGGGGGTTGGGAGGAGTCACATCGGAGGCAAGAACACAAGTTAAGAAGTTATTACATCAAAATGATCAAAGTTGGTTCTAAAGGAGTTGAAAAAAAAGAATCTGGTTTTACTAAGGCTCTTTCCCCATCCTTCTCATAAAAAATTTTTTTAAACAAGAAACGGTTTGTGAGGTCGGGGAAGGAAAAGGAATATATTCAGAAATGACAGTGATTTTAAAACAAAAGATACACAAGAATGATTTTAAACAATTTTCAAAGTACTTGATTCTAAAATTTTTAAAAAGGAAAAGATCAAGGAATTATTACAATTCTTCTAATTACCCTCTAGATGTCCCTACTGGGACTTTTTTCTTTTTTTTTTTGCTTTTTGGTGAGACAACTGGGGTTAAGTGACTGCCCGGGGTCACACAGTTAGGAAGTGTTATATGTCTGAAAGATGGATTTGAACTCAGGTCCTCCTGACTCCAGGGCCAGTGCTCTATCCACTGCACCACCTAACTGCCCCTGCTGGGATTATTCTTAAAAGATCTGAGTGAAATCTGTTCTAGTTCAACCATGGAATAAAAAGTTATTTGAAAAGATTACAAACCCCTAAGAGATTTAGCTCTTCATGTAAGCCTTGCAGACTGCTAAATGAAGTTTGAAAAACTTAATTTCGAATTAAAAAAAAGACAGCTTGAAGGATTATTAATCTTTATTCAAGCACATTTTTTTTAAACAGTTCAATTTACTAAGTTAAAAAAAAATACACTTTAGTATATCTGCAACATGGACAGAGGTTAAGAAAGTGCACGTGACGCCTAAACATGACATATACAGAACTCACAACACTGAAACAAGGACTAGTCAGAGAGAAGAAGGAAACAATTCAAAATGTCTAGGTCAGATCTTTTCCATCTTTGAAATCAAGTCATCACAGATTTTCGTTAATTCATCGTTTTCTTTAGTCTACAAAGGAAGAAAAGAAAAGTAAATTAAAATTACAGCAGTCTGTACTAAGTGCTTTATGATTTGGACATGGTCATAACACAACGTAACCCTGTCCTTATACCCGAGTCGTCCAAGCCATAAAACACATCAAAAAAAAAAAATTCAACCACGAATTCTCCAAGTGAGGTAGGAATACACACACAGGCAAACTGGGAACAAATGACCTCTAAGAAATGGAAGTCTCAAAGGATGAAACTCAATCTCTAAGACAGAGTCCGCCATGGTAACATCAGCTCCTGTCATCTGCACAAGCCTGTGCTTTCCTCACAACCACGGCCCCCCCACCCCACCCCCACCATGTGGCCAGCCGGTCTTCTCACCTGTCTGTAGGGATGGACAGTCTGTTCTCCTTTGGTGGGGTACAGCAAGCCTGAAATCTGCTGCAAATGCTGCTCCTTGTATTAGCTCTCCCCCACCCAGGGGGGACAAAACAACCCCAGTTCCTTGCTCCAAGACAGCCCAGCCCTTCAAATGCTCAAGGACTCTTCTCCTACCCCCAACTTCCTCTTCAGTTTGTGACCCCTGGTTCAGTTTCCCTGCTCAGTCTCTCCTCCTACTAATCTCACCAGAAAAAATTATTCCTACCAGTCTGAAAAGGAGTTCTGCCAGAACAGGCAAAGGGCTACTTATCCTTGAAGGCAAGAAATGTTTTTCACTTTGGGTTTCTATATCCCAAACATTTAGCACAGTAGACCACATGGTGGATGCTTCATAAATGCTTGCTGACCTGGACTAAAGACGTCAAGACCATCCCCCTCATCTGGGCCACCTCCCAAGCTCTGCCCAACCCCACTCTCCGATTCAACAAGCATTTATCAGGTGCTTACTGTGTGGCTGGGCCCGTGTGAGACACAGAGACAAATGTCAAACACAGTCCCTGCCCTCCTCAAACCCTGGGCACCTCCCACCCCCCAGGCAGCCCTGAGGAAGTCACTTCATGCAGCCCAATTCTCAGCTTTCTAAGCAGGCAACTCTCAGAGCTGATATTTCAACTCGACACAAGCATCTGATTCTCGAAGGGCAAGTATCCTCCGAGAGGGAGCTTACTTTCTGTTCCAAGCTTTTCTCTAGTGACTGGACTCTCATTTGTTCCTTTCGTAAATTTGCTTGTAAAGCCAGAGTCTCAGCTTTCGCTTTGCTTCGAACCTGGGCGATTTCTTCATTTGCTCTATTGAATATAAAGAGTTTAATGTGTAGGTGACCTGAGGATCCCAGGCTCTCTACCCTGGGCCTCCCCCCAAATTCCCAGTGCTCCAGCACTTACAGGTTTAACTTCTCTTCTGCATGAGCCTTCAGGGCTTGGTACCTCCGCTCTTCCTTTTCAATTCTTACTAGATAATCTTCAACACATTTCTTCAAAGCTTCTTCATTCTAAAAGGAACAAAAAAGTTCACGGACCAGTTTATACAGAGTGAAGACCATCTGCCTAAAGGCACTCCTGTAACTCTATGGGAAGAGGAAAAAAAAGAAGCAAGCAACACCGACTGAGGAGTGAGTTCTCATCTCAAAGCAGGGGCCGGAGGTGACTTCAGAAGCCACAGACGTTCGGCCTCATCCTCTCAAAGGAGAAGCACAGATAAGGCATAAAAGCCAAAAAGGAAAGGCTCTGTAGGAACAAGATGTCCTACCACCAGCTTCGTCTTTTGGAGGAGCTGCCAGCCTCCCAGAACTGCCTAAGTTCTTCAGCAAGTGACTTCCCTTCTACGCAACCCCAGAGGATAGCAAGAGACAGCCAGGGTCCATCTAGCTCTACGTTTCTGTGCCTTGCTAACATGCCTTCTCTACTTCCCATTAGAACAGGAGAGGGTACAGGATAAGCTTTCTACTAATGAATAACCTATAAATGTAAACAATATGCAAAACAATGTTTTTACTTAAATCAAATATTGGAACACCTATACTATAAAAGGGAGCATATCTTTACTAAAGGGAAAGGCCTCCCTAGAGTCACTGATCAATATTTTACGGAAAGTTTCTGCCAATCTCGCCAATCTACTTCAGGATTCTGCTAGCCCAGAGATCAATCCTAGGACAATCCCATTTTAAATAAACCCAGAATCACTAGGCTCAGAAAATAGGACAAAGGAGGAGGATCAATCTACCAGCTTTCTGATGACAGATAAGCATAAAATTCTACATTTGTTCTATTTTAGGTTAGCCACACCTTCCGATAGCCTTCTAAAACCTCCTTCTGTTTTTCTAGTCGTTTGAAGAGGTCAGAGAAAGACTTTTCCATGGAGTTCAGGTCTGCTGTGATTTGCTGTTTTTCTGACAAAATCGTCTGGATTTCAGCCGCTGCAGCCTCCTTCTGCTTCTGAGCATCCGCTACAGAATATAAACATTGATCATCTTATTTGCAGTCAAATAAGTTATTTCATTGAAAAATCCACTGTGAATAAGTTTCATCATAAATCTGAGAAGCTAATAAGCTCAAACACAAATCACATTAAAACAAATGTAAAATAAGGGCTGTGACATGATACATCTCTTCAAAATGCACTCATGCCTCACTGTGATTTGGAGAACACATGCTGGCAAAGGCTCTGCCCAGGTGCCAGACTTCCAAGTACATTCAGTCCAAACAACAGACTGCACCTGCTGAGGACAGCCCAGTTCCACAGGGTGGCGCTCATAACAAACACGTTGGCCACCCACAAAACAAAGAAAAATACAAAATGATGCTTAATTCTCAATGCGGTCCCACTTTCCAGGGGCTTTAGACCATCCACAAATACTTAATTACTGACACTTTAAGTCTGAGTGCTTTATTCAATGAGTTTATAAGCTACTGGAAAAACTGAACCATATTAACTTTCTTGCTATAATCAAACTAGAAGACAGAACAAAATCGTGGCTAAGTAAATGAAAGGAGGATTTACTGAATTTCCTTCAAGGGGAGAATAAAGGAGGTGATTTCATCATATGCCAAAAAACAACAAGAAACATCATTTGAGAGGGTTCTTTCTCATTACATCTTCTTGGAGCGCTCATGATGAGCATAAGCAGAAAAGATTACATATTACGTGTCAACCTCTATTTAATTAATGAAGTACAGAGATTCTACAAAGAATAATAATAGCTAACATTTATAAAGCGCCTACTACGTGCCAGGTACTGTGCTAAGCACTTTACCAACATTATCTCATTTGATCCTCACAACCACCCTGGGAGAGAGATGCAATTATTATCCTCATTTTTACAGATGAGGAAATTGAGGCAAACAGGTTAAGTGACTTGCCCAGGACCGCACAGCCCCTGACTCCAGGCCCAGAGAATTTCACAATCCTCCAAACCAAGCCAACATGTATCTTGATACTCTGTGACTTCAATGTAAAGATGGACACAGGAGTGAACGGTGAAAAATGTTAAAAAAAAAAAAAAAAGTCTGGAATTTAAGAAATGCAAAAATCCAAAGGCTTAGGGACCACACAAAAGCCTCATTCATGAAAACTTTCTTTAAAAAAGAAAGTCAGAGAGCACCGAAATGGAAAGTAACAAATGTTACCAAACAAATGAAGTTGACTATTAAGTATCTTAATAGGAAGTAATCGGCTACTGCTGTGGAAATTATTTCAGAATCAGTTATCTGTGCAGTCAGACCATTGTTTGGAACTAATGTAAAAGCCACCAAACTAAAAGAAACGATAAAGAAGGGAAAGCAACATCGTATCCAATTATAAGATATATCCAATAGGCTGCTGACTGCAAAACAGGCCTGATAAAAACGATCACCACCATTTCCCAGAAAAGTTTAACAGTCACAATTAAGAGGTTGAAAGAACGTTAAAAAGTGCCATAAAAAAGACCATGCGGTCTCCAACCAAACACTTGACACTTGCTAGCTGTGTGACCCTGGGCAAGTCACTTAACCCCAATTGTCTAAAAAAAAAAAATTAATTTGAAAAAAGACCATGACTTCACAACCCAGTGCTTGGTCTAAGAAGAGACCCAGTGAGAGATTGCGGGCTGCCCTCCAAAAGCCACCAGAGGTGAACAAAGGGGTTGCTCCTGATCCTCATCTACTTCATCCTGATCAAAGCTCAGGGAGTTCTATATTTCCTTGACCCCAAAAAGCCCACCGTCGGTGACTGGGGACATGAGAACTCCTCACACTTGGCCCCATGGGTGGGAGATCTTCTAACAGTGCTTGCCCATAACCTAGCCGCCCCACATAAGAAAAGACACATGTGCTAAAGGTTGAGAAATTCTTCTATCCCTTATATCCTCAAAACTGCTCTGACTCTCTGAAAAGCAGAGGGAACTTGCCATTTCCTTCCCGTCCCAACAAGACCACAGGGACAATGTGACAGATGCCCTCTTCTACCTCTTAGCCAGTCCAAAGCCTCACAACTGGTCAAGCAAATCCAGCCCACACCTTGGGTACTTTTATTACATCTATGCCTAAACAAAAAAATGAGTAGGAAATAAAACTTGCAACTCACTAAAGAACTTTTTTCCCCCAAAATCCAAGTCAGAACATTAATAATAGTATAGAAGTTAAAAAGGAAAAATTAAAAAGATTATAAACATGCTAAAATAATTGACAGATCATGGTATAATGAATAGATCACTAGACTTGGATTCAGGAAAACCTGGGTTTGCGTATGACCTCAATTAGTAGCCATGTGACTTCTCTTGGCCTCAAATTCCTTATCTGTAAAATGAGGCGGTTGGAATCAATGACTTGTAAATATATGATTTGATGAATGAAAGCACCAAAAGAGGTTAAAAAAAAGAAGAAATAAAATGACAACCAGGCAAATGGCTCAACTGCATCCAAAGTCTAAATACCTAGGGAAATTACACATAACAATTCAACAAAATCACCCACAGATCAATACACAAGAAACAAAAGAATAACCCCAAGTAGCAACAGTTTTGGAAAAGCAAAGAATGGTTGTGCAGATTTGGGAATACAAGCAGATTAATTGAAAGCCCAGAACTGAAAAAGAAATAGCCAGACAGCATCTGAGAATCTAAAGAGAACCTGCAGTAAATGAGGTAATAGTCTACAAACAGAGACACTACAAAGGACACCAGGAATAGAAGCGCTAACTTTCTTTCACCAAGGCATATAATCATAAAAACTATAGAATTGTTTTTAAAAATTCTTCAAACATTATGAAAAAAATTCACATAAAGAAATAGCAAAGTATCATCATGCTTTTCAAAATTAGAGGAAAATCATAGTTGGACAAAATACATATTCTTTAAAAATAAAAAAAGATTAGATCTTAAAATTACATTCCCTATTCGAAAAATAAAAGAATTCACTTCAAAGATATAACTTGCAAGAATCTAGCAACAAAAATCCACAAATTAGTGAGGTCCTTTCAAGCAAGAGAAGAGGAAATCCAAACTCTCTAAATGACAAGTAATTAAGAACAATGAAAAATTCTTAATGCCTATTACTTTTGGTTGAGATTTAACATATGTGGATTAAGGTATACAATCTTCAAACCATAACAGACATAGATGAAGTGCCACCTAAAATGTTGATCCATGTTTGTTTCTGAAAACCACTCCCTGATGCTACCCACGGGAGGCAAGCACTGATGATAGTCTTTCAATGAGACCTGAATACAGGCATACTCTGCTTAACACTGTATGTGGAAAATGCAGAAGCAGTTCTCTAGAACCAACATTATAAATAGTTATAAACATTATAAATATTGTTAAATAAACATGTTCTTGAATAAATAATATTTGATCTTCAACGGAAATGGGTATAAAGAATTTGTGTTCAGACTATAAAGCATTAAAAATAAATTTCTAGAGATACTTTTAACTAAAATAGGTCTAGGCAAGGTTTTTTTTAGCTATATGAAAGAATCAAGGCCAACAGAATGGGGGGAAGGTGTTGGAGGACAGCTGGCTCAAAAACAAAAGACAAAGAATCCAGTAACATCCTGTTCCCATATCGAGATGCCAAACAGAAACTCAAAACTAGAAGGGACCTGCAACCAAGATTAGAATGGAAGCAGAACATCACTAATGTGAAAATGTTTAATAGGAATATATATATGTATAGCCTATATCAGAATGTGCGCCATCTTCAAGAGGGAGGTGGGGAGGAAGGGGTAGAAAAATTTAAAACTCAAAAGTTTATGGAAGTGATTGCTGATAATTCAAAATAAATTAATTAAAAATTAAAATTAAAAAACAAAAAAAAAATTTAAATTAAGAAAAAGGGAAGCAGAAAGCCAGGAAACAATTTTTGCAGCCAGTGTCTCTGATAAAGGCCTCATTTCTAAAATATGTAGAGAACTATCAAGAATACAAATCATTCTCCAACTGATAAATGGTCAAAGGATGTGAACAGGCAGTTTTCAGACGAAGAAATTAAAGCTATAGTTACATGAAAAAATGTTCTAAATCACTATTCATTAGAGAAAGGCATATCAAAACAACTCTGAGGTACCACATCACACCTATCAGATTGGCCAACATGACAAAACAAGAAAATGATAAATGTTGGAGAAGATGTGGGAAAATTGGAACACTAATACATTGTTGGTGGAGTTGCGAAATGATCCAACCATTTTGGAAAGCAATTTGGAACTATACCCAAAGGGCTATAAAAATGTGCACCCTTTGACCCAGCAATAGCACTTCTAGGGCTATATCCCAAAGAGATCATACAAATGGGAAAAGGACCCACGTGTACAAAAATATTTATAGCAGCTCTTTTTGTGGTGACAAAGAATGGGAAATTGAGAAGATGCCCATCAATTGGGGAATGGCTGAACAATTTGTGGTATATGAATGTAATGGAATATTATTGTGCGATAAGAAATGATAAGCAAGTGAATTTCAGAAAAACCTGGAAAGACTTGTATGGACTGATGCTGAGCGAAATGAGCAGAACCAGGAGAACATTGTACACACTAACAGCCACATTGTGCAATGACTAACTTTCATAGACTTGGCTCTTCTTGACAATGCAAGGATCTAAGACACCAAAAGACTCATGATGGAAAATGT
Source organism: Vombatus ursinus (assembly GCF_900497805.2). Taxonomy (NCBI): domain Eukaryota; kingdom Metazoa; phylum Chordata; class Mammalia; order Diprotodontia; family Vombatidae; genus Vombatus; species Vombatus ursinus. The sequence goes on along the minus strand of NW_020954596.1, from coordinate 6,764,721 downwards.
TACCCACATCCAGAGAAAGAACTATGGAGTCTGAATGCAGATCAAAAAGCATACTATTTTCTTTTTTTTTTCCCCTCTTTTTTCTGATTCTTCCTTCACAACATGACTAATGTGGAAAGATGTCTAACAGGATTATACATATATAGCCTACATCAGATTATATGCCATCTTGGGGAGGGAGGAAGGGGTGAAAGAAGAAAAAATCTGGAACTTGAAATCTTATAAAAGTGAATGTTGTGGGGCAGCGAGTGCAGTGGATAGAGCACTAGCCCTGGAGTCAGGAGGACCTGAGTTCAAATCTGGCCTCAGACACTTAACACTTACTAGCTGTGTGATCCTGGACAAGTCACTTAAAACCATTGCCTAGCAAAAACAAAACAAAACAAAAAAAAAAGCGAATGCTGAAAACCATCTTTACATGTGATTGGAAAAAATAAAATACTATTAAGTGGGAAAAAAACCTAAAAGGGACCTCCCAAAGCATCCCAGTGTGTCAGCATTTCAGAGCCAAAATCATGGTTAGAATTTTACCCCAGTAGAAAATCTGACCAAGGAAAGGAAATTTAAAGGGCTCTGACAGCAGTTACATTTTAATGAAGAAAATAAGGATGGCATCTGGAGGCAGGGTGGACTCATGATGGAGGTGGGGAAGAGGAACAGATGAGGGGACAACAACCCCCTCCACCCATCTGCACTCTTGGAAAGGCTGATGCTCAGCCCTCTTTTTGCCAGTGAGTGACTGATGTAGGGAGTGAGCTCCTGGCTTGGGAATCTCTTTACCAAGGAATATCAGCACCTTCTCAAGTGCCTGGAGCTCTGAGGCTAAAGGACTGGCCTGGACTCCCACAGCCAGTATGTGGCAGGAACAGCAGCTAAACTCCCAGATGCTTTTGACTCCACAGTCAGCCTCTATCCATCACACCATACTGCCACTTATATTTACACTACTAACATAAAAGGAAATGTTAATATTCTGGTGGATTGATTCAAACCATATTGGTTTTACCCCTGGAAAACATTCCAGTGGCTCGATGCCCATTCTTTGCAATCCCCCTGTGTGCCCTTAGGCTTCTCTGGGTCTCAGGCTCCTTCTCTTACATGTGAGAGGCTGCACAAAGCTCAAGTCCTATCAGGCTCTAAATCCCATGATTCGTTATTTCAAAGTTTGCACTACACTGACTTACCCATCAGTTGAGTTATTATCCCTTCATATTCTTCCACAATTTTCCTATAGGATTACAAAATGGAAAAGATGAATGAGAAACTATAAGAACACGTTAAGGGAGCTCAAAAATACAGAGTCTTAACAGATACATACCCCATTGCTAAATATTCCGTGTGGAATGTTTCATATTTGTCTTCCAATTCTTGAATTTTCAATTGTTTCTTTTTAACCTACACATACAAACAAATTACAAACTTAAGACTCCAGTGAACTATGTAGTATAGGCCTTACTATAGGCAGAGTACTTCAATTAGAATGCATGAAGGAAAAATAATAATATACACAAGACTATTAACAATGTAAACTTCAAATCTAATCAACTGAAAAACTTTTAATTGATCAGTTAAATAAGATAGCTGATCAAATAAATAAGATCAATTTAAAAATCTGAACTTCGAGTAAATGGAAAACCATTTTGGTTTCAGAGAACAAATAACAAATGCCACATATCTGACTCCTCAAGGCAAAGAGGCAGCAAGGTAACACCAGGACCAAATGCTATGCATACTGTATGGGACGGCTCTGATTGGTTTCCTTTGTTATAAAGAGCAGTTCAGTATGGAAGAGAGGGCAGCAAGTTTTTCCTAGAAAAAACTTAAATCTTAAGACATTTTTCCCAATGAAGAGTTCTAGGAAGTAGACATAAAAGCCATGGGCTGCCACTGTGGAGAACCTTGCATGACATAGCCAAAAGAAGTCCGACATCCGCTCTGGAGGGAACTTAGATTTCTGAGCAAAGAAATGTCATGACCAAATTTAGGTACAGGAGAGATGATTCTGGCAGCAGAACAAGGAAGCAGTATAAGGAAGACGTTATCCTTGGTTAAACAGGGAACTGTGACTGCGATCGGGACTGTGGAAGAGGGAATGAAGAGATGATACCAAGACAACTCACTGGATGAGAGGAAAAAGAAGAAAGAGTCAAGGATAACTCCCAGGTCATGGGCCTGGTACACACAACTAGACGTACACAGTAAGTGCTTCATGAATGTTCATGGGCACAGTTGACATTCCTTTCTTTATATACATTCAAATGAAACTTTTATTAAGGGACAATTAACAAGGAGGTGTAGCATGATAATCCTTTTGCTGTTCTGTATTGTGTCAGTTTTCCTGAAGTTCACAGATGTTTGAATAAAAACTAATTTAAACTAAGACGGAGTCTTTATAGCAGTATTTGGTGAATGAAGTTAGGTGGAAGAAAAGAACTGATTATTTCATCCTTTTGACCATCATACTTGAGAAAGCAAGGAAAAGCAAACCTAAAGGACAGGGGTTAATGTTTTTTCTTCAGAACTCAAATTTAAAAAAAAAAAAGGGAGGAGGAGGTTAAAAATAAAAATATTTTGGAATTTATTTTAAATGCTTTTTCATTCATTCAATGCAGGGACACCGATAAAACAAGGTACTTTTGAGTTAGAAAAACAAGCCATTTTGACCAGTACTCTTATTAAAATGGGTATTGTATTTATCTTGACTTGTATAAAATGTAAAATAGGTCCAAGGCTATAAGACTTTTTAAATATTCATTTTCCTTGTCCTGAATGTTTGAGATCTCATAATCAAGTTCTTCCCCCAACTCCACCCTCCCACCCACCCTCAAATAAATATATTTCAAATGTATTTCAAAAATGTGATTCTTAAAAATATCTTTGTTCCTAGGCTAGGAACAGATATTCATGCAATTTATAAAAAGCTTGCTAGAGGAAGAAACAGAACATTTTAAGTAAAAAATGTGAAACTAGTAAGTAAACAATCTATAGATTCCATAGTTGTTTGTTATCAACTTAATTCCTTACTCATACAACTAAAAGTTAGCTAGAGTTAAAACTATCGGACATATCTAGAAAGAAATACTAGAACCTTAAAGGTAATTAAGTCATTTCATCTTACTTCTTGTTTGACTTTTTCTACAGCCACATCCATGTCTTTCTGGCTATACTTCAACACATCTATAATCGCATCGACTGAAACAGGCAAATCTGTGGCTGTCACAGGAACACCCAAATATTCTGGTCCATCAGGAGGAGGAGGTCCTATTACCTGTGGAAAAATATGTAACACAAACTGTCAGGGAGGGAAATGAGAAATTGAGGGAGCTAAATGAACAAAAAACCACATGGGACAATCATTTTCTCATCTATCAACCATATGTTGTCAAAGTCTAGACTACCTTTTAAAAATTTTTCCTCCAGGGGCAACTAGGTGGTACATAGATAGAGCTCCGCCTTGGAGTCAGGAGGACCTGAGTTCAAATCAGACCTCAGACACTTGACACTTTCTGGCTGTGTGACCCTGGGCAAGTCATGTAACCCTGATTGCCTCACCCCCAAAAAAAAGTGCAAAAATTTTTCCTCAGTTGTCACTTGAAAACTCAAGTCTATTTGCTTTGGCCTGAAATCTGTACTTCAGAATAAAAAGACAAATTTCTTCACAGGAGGAAAAAGTCTTCCAACTTCAGAGTTCAAAGCAAAACTTAGCCCCTTAACCCACAAAACAAAGAAGAGCTAGTGTCAAAGTGAGCTTTCATTTACTCACTCACTACAGTAGAGGACCCCAAACCTAACAATTTTAACTGTATTTCATTTCTTTTTCCTTCTGATCTCCTAGTCCCTAAACTGTCACTAATAACTAAAAGAAACAAAAATGAGTGGTTTCAGCAGTTTTCCTTATCCTTCCAAACTCTCAACCAAAGTGCCAAGGCGTATAGGATCAGAAAAAATAGTTCTAATCCTTTACAGGTCTCTAATCTTACCTAATACAAGAATAAAATAAGCAACTGCCCAGATCCCAAAACACCCCCACTAAAGAGTAACTCAACAGCAAGGAGATGATGGGCCTCTAATGCAGATTCTAGATGACTCTTTCAGGTTAGAAATCCAGGACTGGGAACTAGAAAGGACCTTAAAGAACTAGTCAAACTCCCTCATTTTACATGCAAGGAGAATGTAATGACTTGCCCAAGGTCAAAGTTACTAAGAAGCAGAGCTGGGATGCAAACCTAATATTCTGGGTACGTTTCCAGTGTCCTGTGATACCAAACTGCCACACAAGGACTGGACAAAAGCATTCTAAAGCAAAGATTTTTATTGTTTACCAGTGCTTCATAATGGTGACAGGGAATGGTATCACACACTAAGAGTCTGTTTTTGAACAGTATTCCTGAAAATGCAATTATTAAAAATATCCTTAGATATCAATCTGGCTTTCTTGACATGCCTAATTCAAACATTTCTCATTGGTTTTCAGTAATTAACAGTAAAAGTCACCAAGCAAAACATTAACCTTCAATCAGAATATAGTTTTTTCTCCTCCTTTAAAAATTTTACTGTAGGTGCTAAAAAAATCTAGTCCAAATGCCTCAAAATAAGAGGAAAGAGACACAGGAAATATATTCCTCCTTCCCCCAAGGACAAATTAACACAGTTAACTAATGGTAGAAATCAAGCCTCCTGAATTTTTTAAAAAAAATAAACAACTACTTACAGGAATATTAAATGTTCCTAGGAAGTCAAATTCATCAAGTTTTGCATCATGTTGATTTTTCTGAGAATGCTTGCTTATGTCCAGAAGGCTTTAGAAAAAAGGAATTTGCTTTTTTAGATTTAATTCACTTCTAATTAGGACCCCAATGCTCACAAATATGGCAGTATTTCACACTCTCAAATAAACCAGTGATGTTCTCTGGGCAGGTCCTCCCTCCCCCAATGTAGCCTACAACTCTATGACTTAGTAGGGCTTCAAGAATGGCTTGCTCTGGTTGAAAGAAAACAAAACCCCTAGTTACTCCGCGTCTGTAGGCAGACAGTCTTAGGCGGGACGATCCCTCTCTCCACCCCCCACCCCCCAAGCTCAAATGCCTGCCATGATCAAGGACCAACCTCCACACCAACACACAGCATCTAAGTAAGACTTTAAAGGAAGAAGTAGAGCTCTAATCATAAAATCTTGAGGGTTATCTAAATTTTCTAGTCAAGTTAACAATTTTCACCTTCAAAGCTCTAATAGAACTCTAATTAGCAGGAAACACTGTCAGTTGGCTCCCTCCCTTTCCAGCCAGCCCCCCAAAGGCCTCAGGGCTAGAGAGGAAGGCCATGCCCTCTCCTCCAGCCCAGGTACACCTGGACTCATGCTGTCTTTTGCATGACACTACAGCCTCCAACTGTTTCCTCCAAGCAGAAAAAAATTCCTAATTGTAGCTCTGACCCCAACACGTGGGAGAGTACCTTGGGCCACCAAAAGCATGAGTTTGTTGAAATAAACACCCAGAAAAAGAATATCGTCTCACCTATTTGTTATTTCAGTAGTTACAGGAGCCGGTTTGTTAGGGCTGTCTTTCAGTAGTGGGTCAAACTTAAGATATAAGGACTGTTTTCTCAAGGCAGATTCCTTAAACTAAGGAGAAAAAAGAAAAGACCCCCAAAATTAGTTAAACTACTGTACACAATCCAATCATCTCACAGATGATTTTGGTTTAGGACTTGCAATCAGAAATAGAAATATCCCTATATCAAATCATGTGTTTAAATTATATCAGATTCCAATTTTTAGTAGAATTATTATATACTTACTGAAGACATTCCAAATTGTTCCAAATAGTCAATTTCTATACCCGTACCTAAAACTGAAGAATAAATTCACCAATAAAGTATTTCAAATGACATTACACTTTCAAGATTGCCCTCTGCCCCAACCTCTACCAACACCCAAAACACCAAATAAATTCCAGACACATCCTAAAATTTAATTCAGAGCTAAAAAGAAAACTTACAGACAAGTGCCTATTACACTAGGCATATATAAATTATCTGTTAATTCTCCCAACTCAAATACCTAGGCAAAGATCTCTAGAAACTACATTAGGAAACAAAACCTAAGAGACTGAAATAATTAATACTAATGTGCAAAAGATGGCTGACATATAACCAAAATATATTAGCACTTGCAGAATTAAATAGAGGATCACAGATTTAGAGCAGGAGGGAGCCTGAGATGTCATTTAGTTCAACCTCCTCCTTTAACAGATGAGAAAACTATGGCCTAGCTAAATGACTTGCCCAAGGTCACACAGTATATAATAAATGGCAGAACAGGATTCACACCCAGCATGCTCTCCACTCCATCATGCTGACATTTAGCCTTCTTATTTATTCATATGTTCAAATATTTTTCTATAAAGAAATATTAAGATTAGATATTAAGTCTTTAAATTCATATTATGAGTAGCAGTGGATATTAAAAACATTTAATCAGACTAGTCTTTATAAAAATAAAAAGAAATTATAATTCTAATCAAGATAGCCCTTATTTTTTGTAGATCTCCATCTAATATCTTGCCCTCTTATCCACTCTTTGAAAACCCTGAACATAGGCTGAATTAGCATTGTCTTCCAATGCCTAAAAGATATTTACTGGCTCAAAAACAAAAGCAGTAAAAACAAAAGGCAGGAAAGGATGAACAATATACAGTACAAAGGGTACATGCTTGGGGAGGGGTTTAAAAGTGTATGTTATAATCATTACTTTACAATTACTTTCCCCAAGACTTACATGAACTGATGCTGAGTGAAATGAGCAGAACCAGGAGAATACTGCACACAGTAACAGCCACATTGTGCGATGACTGACTTTGATAGACTCAGCCCTTCTCAGCAGTGCAAGGCTCTAAGATATCTCCAAAAGACTCACAATGGAAAAAGCTATCCACATCCAGAAAAAGAACTATGAAACCGCAATGCAGATTGAAGCATACTATTTGCTCTCCTTTTCTTTTGTTGTTTTGTTTTGATTCTTCATTCTCATGGTTCCTCCCATTGGTTCTAATTCTTCTTCACAACATGATTAATGTGAAAATATGCTCAATATGAACGTATAAGTAGAGCCTATATCAGACTGCACGCCATCTTGGGAAGTGAGGAGGAGTAGGAGAAAATTTAAAACTCAAAATCTTATGGAAGTAAATGTTGAAAACTACAAATTAAAAAATTGTTTTTTTTAAATTACTTTCCCCAAATAAATTGTGGGGAAATTTGGTTACTAAATATATATAGGTCTACCAAATAGTACTAATGTTGCTGGCATCATTATCTTTACATGTTGCGGTAATAAGCCCCACTCTGGTCAGATCTGTACAGTTTGGGTACAATGACAAAAATCTGTGAAATTTTGTATTCAAACTTTCATCTCTAATCAATCTCTTAGCCTTTCCTCCTTTGTTTTACTCTCCCTATTCTTTGTCCTCAAGGCCATCCCCGAGTGCCCTCTTTACCCCTTCTCCATCTTTACTCCTCCTTGCCTCTGGTCTGCGGTGAAGAGGTGGACCTTGTAACTGCCAAGTCTAGCTTTCCTATCATGTCCTCACTCCTGTCATCTCCAGCCTACTTCAAGAACTTGTCCTACTTATCTACTACCTACAGACCTCTGCTCAAGTCTCCAACATCCTTAATTTAAAAAACAATTCCTAAGAAGAGTTATTGGGGCAGGACCTCTATTTCACCATTTCCTCTTCAATCCCTCGAAACTTAGATTCTAATCCTATCACCTTAAAAATCAAGCAAGCAAAAAAAATAAAAGTAAAAATAAATCAAGCAAGCACCAACTAACTGCCAGGCACTAGGGATAAAAAGATAGGAATGATTCTGTCCCTGCCCGAAAAGAAAGATCAATAATAGAACACAGGCACACCGATGCACTGTGAAATCATGAATTGGTCCACTTTTTCTGGAAAACCACTTAAAACTACATGGGAAAAATAAGTGTCAAACTGTTTGTACCCTTTAACTCAGCAATTGCACTCCTGGATATGTGACCCAAAAGGATCAGAACCAGACCATGCCCACAAGCTGGCTCTAGCATACCTTTCCAGCCATACCCCAACTCTATGCTATGCTTGCTGCATCCCACCTGTACCCATCTGCCCAAGCCATCCTCCACCACCCTGAAAATATATCCCCTCTTCAACCCTTTTCTTTTGACAACCCTCAAATTCCCCTAAAGGTTAATGTTCTCCCCTTGGTCAAAGTACCTAGCACTACTAATCTTAGTGCATGCCGCATTCCCTCCTGGAGGACAGACAGCCTGCATTTTTGCCTGTTTTCTCAGTGCCTGGCACAGGCAGTACTTAATAAATGTTGTTGGTTGATTGATATTGATAAGTTTGAAAGCAAGCATTCTTAGATAAGACTCAAGATGAACTCATTTTTAAGGTAAATGGGATGTTTCCTAGAAGGCCGCTTACCTTGTGAAGGAGACCTGAAGTCCTCTTCAGATACGGCAGTTTCTATCTTGACATCTGAGTCCAATTCACTCTTCTGGGGGAGCTCAGAGTCTGTGGTTAATGGTGGACTAACATGACTGCTTGTGTCAACTGACGTACCTGAAGAATTCTCTCTTTTCTCCTAAAAATAGTTTCAGAGTTAAATCTTGGTCCTACAGAACCAAACATCATGTGACAATTGTGTGCTCTCTCTAAAAACTTAAACAGTAACTTAAACATTAATTGAAGGCCTTTACCATACAAGTACAAAGAATGGAAATGATTCTTGTTCCCGACAAGCATACGATTACACAGACCCTGTGTGCTGAAAAAGGTTCTGAGAAGAAGTTATTTCCTTTCCCAACCAAAAATCTCCCAAACATCTGGGAGGCTACATGTAAAGAATTCACATTCTTTCCCTTCAGGCACTGCTTCTCAAAACTTCCTCTTGAAATATAGACAAAACTGGGAGGGGAAACAGTTCTTGTAATTAACTTAACACTGGATTCTGTGGTCCCAACAAGCTGGCCTGCTTTATGGTCCTCCCACACTCCAGATGCCATCTCCTACCCACACTGTGGGCAGGCTGTCCCTCAGGCCCAAACAGAAGCACACCTAGTTTCCTTCAACTTTTTGTTCAAAGCACCTCCTACTTAAGACCTTTTCTGGTCCCTACCAGCTGCCAGTGCTTCCCTACAAAAAGGGATCTTGTATCTATTCTATAGACACCTGCACGAGCTCAGTTCCATACCTCTCACCCCAAAAGACAATGTGATAAAACCTTCAAGGGCATGAAATATTTCATTTTTAACTTTGAATCCTCATTTCCTAGTAAAGTTCCTGGAAGAAAGTAAATGCTCTAAATGCCTGCTAATTCTGACTTAAATTAGTTCTAAATATTTTCCTTCCATGGTAGTAAGCAGAGAGAGTACCATAGAGGACATGGGATTTTTCAGTTGTACATCTGGGGGGAAAAAATTAAAAATAAAATTTGCAATACTAATCAGTAAGGAAGGCAACAAATGGCACTTTATGTTTGGAGCTACCCCAGATTTAAGTAAAGGTTCATGCTGCCTGAATTAGGGGAAATGACATAGGTGGAAGATAGCTTGCTGGATAACTGCTAAAGTAATTTTTAAAATACTTACATAAGCTTAGAGTCTAAAGCCTTTCTGTAGACTGATGCTAATTTGTAATTATGATAATGAAAGCCTACAGGTCTATACTGAGGCAACAGTATGAGTAAAAATTTTATTAAATAAAAATAAAATATAGATGATATAAATCCATTAATCCTACAAACAATATTTAAGCTCTTAAGGATTCACAAAACAGTAACTTCATCTGTTCACACATTTTTAAAAGTTCTCATTTCCAAAAGAAATGACAGAACAGAGAAAAAAAACTTTTTCAATTGGTTGAAAAAAAAGAAATAAACTTCTTGATGATCAAACATTGATCCTGAACATTCTATCAAGGAGATATATATAAACAATATCTGAGACAGAGTGAGGGTGGAGGTAAAGGGGATATGGAAGGCAGCAGAAGCACAGCGTACTTATACACTCCAACATACATACACAGACACACACACATGCATATATTATATATGCCACCCATGTGTGTATATATGCATTTGTATGAAACATAATGCTATATCTAAACATAAAGATCCCATTACATATAATAAGCCACATATTATATCGCTACACAATTGCACTATATAGTACTGGGTGTCAGAGATCATCTGCCTCTACCTGTCAACAGGAATGAAAAGATATCCCTTAGACCAGATGAATAAACTCAATACTCCCAATTAAGGACACAGAGTGGAGGACAACCTTTGTAGTCCCTCTATCTTACTACAATGAAATACACCATACCTGATCCCCTGCTATCAAAGTTTCTGTTCCTACTGGAAGCACGGATTCAGCTGCAGCGATAGGGGTAATAACCTGCCTGAAGACAATATAACAAGTTTAAAATGAAGTCAATAAAGATTTAAAATTGACCACACAAGCCTGGAATATGCTAGTAGAAGTTTGATTATACTTATATCAATCTAGGCTAGACACTCAAAGACAAAGGGAGACCGGGCTTGACAGGCACAATAAAAGTTACAGGTGTAACAGTAAAAAAATTCTGATGTCACCTCTCATACTAGACTTTTAGTAAATGAGCATTTTTAATCAGACCACAGAAAATAGACTTGTGGCAAAAAAAAAAAAAGAGTATAACAATTCTAATCACAGTATGAAATATCAACAATGATAGAAATATAGTAGGCCTAACATTCATTCACAATAGGTTACTAATCAGAAATTTAGTAAGTTTTCGATCTATATTAAAGAATCATACTTATGTAAAAATGCCACTAGATTCTAATGGTATATTCTCCAAAGCAGAATAATTAAAATGCCAAAATCAGCTCACAGGTCAAGTCTTTTTCCTCCCTCAACAGTCAATTTTAACTCTCAATAACAAATTAAGCTCTAGCCTTCCTGTTAGAAGGGAAATGAAGTTTGCTATTTTTAGAGAGACAAGTTCAGAATTTGATTAACATATTAAATAAATTTTATAAACTACAAACAAAATTTTAATAATAACATGAAATTCTTATAGAAATCTCAAGATTCTGATAATACAGCAGGCAGCCCACCCATTAAGGAACTTTACTTACTGACTTCTAGGTAAGTCATCAATAACAGTCACACTATTCTGCTCTTCCCTGGAAAGACAGTCCTTCTGTGCTACGTGATTCTCTTGAAGCTGAGTGGTTTCATTACTAGATTTCTGGTGATCAAAAGTAGAAGGCTTAGATTTTTTTCCAAAGGGGTTAAAGTCTAGATCATTAAGCTTGTCCCAATCTAAATTATAAGATCCCTTTGGAAGAGGATCCATATTTTCTTTATCCTGACATTTGCTTTCCTTTGCCAAGTTTTTTGTCACTTTTTCTTGGGTTGTAGAAGGTTTCTTGGAAAGAGGCTTTATTACAGGCCCCTTCCTCAGTTTACTTGGTAGTGGCTTGACAGTAATGTTATCAGAAAATTCAAATTCTAGTTTTGTAGGCTGGCCTTTCAAAGGCCCAACCACTTGCACAGGCTTCTCTTCTACAAGGGGAAGATTTGGTAATTCAGAATCAATCACCTTTTTTTCATCATTGCTCACAAAGTCAGAGTTACAAGCTAGCAAATGTGTTGATGCACTGGCAGACTGGATATCATGTGCTGTATTAGAAACTGGTTCTTCAGGCTGTCCAGAGTCCAAAGATAACTTCCGTTCTTCCATACCAGATACCACTTCATTCATAATAAGATTTTGGGTTACCACATTGCCATTCGACTCATCCTCTAAGGCCGATTCTCTATTTATTTCATTTGTGCTTTTGTCAGTCAATGAAGCAGATCTTATACTGTCACAACTTTTCTCTGAGATTTTTTCAGGGCTTCTAGAAGATTTTATTTCTGGGTACTCTTTAAAGCCTTCAGAAGTAAGTGGAAAAGTATCATTCAATGAGTAATAGTTAATTTCTTCTAAGAGAATTTCAGAGTCAGTTACTACTGGAGGCTTTAACAAACTTTCAACAGACCTCGGAATGTGGGATGAGTTCACGAATGGATCAAAATCCTCCAGACCATCCAGGTCAATATTGTAGGAGCCACTGCTTTTCACTGGCAGCAGATCATCTGGATAAGGGGCAGGATTTGTTTCTTGTCTTTGAGGATCTTCATTCATAGTTTTCCTATCTACTTCCTTGGCTATCTGCTGATTTCTTTCAAAAATAAAAATAAAAAAAATTACAGAGCTTCAAGATTAATTTTTAATTCATTTGAAAGAACTTATTTACAAGCATAATGAACATATTTGCCCAAATCTCCACTTGGCATAGAGATTTAACCTAGACTACAATACTACTCAGAAATAGTATTTATAGGTAATGTCACCAGATGCTAGGCACTGACTTCATTTGCTGATCTGTTTTGGAGCCAGACATTCAGCTAGTTCTACTTGTAATTTTCTCTCCCATTAAGCCCAAATTTCTCCATCTCATCCACCTTTGATGGAGGAAGCTAAAGTTAAAACAGACTCCGATTATCAACAGAAGAATCAGCAAGCTAACAAAGGTTTGGAGAAGAATATATTCACATATGTATGCCGGGGCAGAAACAAGGTAGGGGAAGAAGAGAAATAGAAGTGGGAATATGAAACTGAAACAGGAAACAGCTTGAGGACAGAGATATAACTGTAAAATGAGACTACGGAATTGTTAGCAGAACAATGCAGAAGTGTAATTTGCAGGGAAAAACTGAAGGCTCCCTTCACTCCACCCAAATATATAATTCCTGGCTGTTTTCTACTAGCAAAGAGTTTCTGTATTATGAGCTTTGGAACTAAGTCAACTGTGAGACATCATAATATATCAACCACATCGATATCCAATCAAGTTACGATGTTGCAATCAAGAAAAAGTTGTCACCCCACCTCCATTACCCCTACACATCTAGCCAAGAGAACTTGAAATCAGATCATAATGGCTTGGCCAAAACTTACTTTTCATATCTTGATGTAGGAGGGTGAGAATTGTTTAAGTCATCTGCACAATCATCCAGAGTAAAAGAGTTCTCAAGTTTACCTGTCATGGTTGGGCTTAAAATTCTATTTGTCTGTGGATCCCGCAAAGGAGTTTGAAAAGTTACCTGTTTATAAAGAAAGGAAAGAGAGAGAAAGAGAGTTAACTCTTAAATAATTCAAGGCCTTCAACAATAGTGTCGGCATTATTCCTGTTTCTCTCATTAGAAAAGAGTAGGCCCCCAAAAAGGAACATGGAAGACAGTGGTTTTAAACACAAAAACAAAACACACTTACTTTCATAGCTTTTGCTATATTTTTTGGTGGCACATTTTCTTTCTGGGATGTACGAAAAACTGATGATCTTCCTGTTAGCTCCGGTGGTGAAAACAGGAAGTCACAAGTTTCTGCAGTTATATCACCACTAACATTTTCGTCATTTAAGATCTGCAGACTCATTCTGGAAAAGCAAACCATCCACATAACAATGTAAGGAGTCGTCACAGAAACAGCCGGTCTTTCAGATAATCTTAACAGGAATAGAATGGGTCAGTTTAACCATACAAACTTGACTGCTAACGTAATTCAGAGTGCGATATTCTACCTAAGTATAGCAGATATAGTTACACAGTCCAGTAATTAATGCCTTTAGCCTCTATTGCCAAGAAAAGTAGAACTGTAAATTTGCTTTCACATAACTCAGGCTCAATTAACTAATCAACTCATATAAATCACAAAGCTACCTACTCAACTGTACTACGTACCTGGCCTTCAGACTTCAGGTATAACCTCTACAAAGAGGATGGGGGAAACAACTTCTTAGAAGGACTCAACAAATCTGCTTTGGAATGTAAAAGCCACACTCGGTTTTCTAGTTCTCAGGAATCAAGTGACCCAATTTTCAGAGAAGAGAAGAGGTTCTACAAACTATATTTTAGACCTGACCATCTCACTCCACTATTCAAACTCTCCTGGCTGGTTCCCTATTGACCCCATTATAAAATATAAACACCTGTTTGGCTTTGAAAGCTCTTTACCACCTGGCCCCAATCTACCTTTCCAGGCACATTATAAATTACTCCCCTTCCCAAATTCTATAGCCTAGTTAAGTTAACCTTCTTTCTATTCCTCACCCACTACACTCCATCTCCTATGTCAATACCTCAAAAAAAAAAAAACCCTCCCTCCTCACAAAATACTTCACTTCCTTCAAGATGTCAGCTCAGACACCCCCTTCTACCTGAAGCATTTCCTGATCCCTGTAATTATCTACTCCATTCTCTTTATGTTTAATCTGAATATATGTATACATTTTGCCACCTCTGTTAGAAACTAAGCTCTTTTCCAGTAGGGATTATTTTATTTAGTTGTATCCTAAGCACCTGGGATGCAGTGGTCAACAAGTATTTATTAAGTGTCCAACTGGGGAATAACTGAACAAGTTGTGGTATATGATTGTGATACAATACAATTATGCTATAAGAAATGATGAGCTGGATAGTTTCAGAAAAACCTGAACAGATTTGCATGTACTGATGCAAAGTGAAGTAAACAGAACCAGGAGAACACTGAACACAGTAACAGCAATACTGTACGATGATCAACTCTGAATGACTTAGCTATTTTCAGCAATACAAAGATCTAAGACAACTGAAGGACTTATGATGAAAAATGCTATCTACCACCAGAGAAAAAACATGAAGTCTGAACCCAAATCAAAGTATACTTTTTTTTATTTACGCTTTATTTTTCTTGGATTTTTTTTTTGGTCTGTTTTCTTTCACAACATGACTTAGTATGGAAATATGTTTTACATGACTGCACATGTATATAACCCATATCAAATTGCTTGCCCTCTTAGGGAGAGGGAAGGGTTAGGAGGAAGGAAGAGAATTTCAAACTCAAAACTTTAAAAGATGAATGTTAAAAATTGTTTTTACATGTAATTTAAAAATAAAATATTAAAAACTTTTTTGAAAATTAAAAAAATCCATTGCTGAATTTAATACAAGAGAAAGGTGCTCTTAATATTAAAAAAAATTCTTTTGTTAATAAACTCCGTAGAGCATAAAGAAGAAAATGTTAAATGATGCCTGAAAACTATAAACAATGAAGAAATACAATAGATTAAGAGAAGCTTGAGAGTTAGAACTAAGACAGTTAATCCTCTAGTGTGAACAGAGCCTCCTTGGACACAAGGAGAGGTGCTAGAAATGAATCAAGAGATAAAAAGTGAAATTAAGACTGAAACAAGAGTTCTGGAGGAAAAAAATGGGCGACCAGGGTGAGACCTCGTCCTCCCCTCCACATTGTCACTCAATACAAAGGCTCTCGATTAACTTTAAGATTACATGTGAACTCTTCCGTGATCCCTAAAATCTTCCACCTCCCTCCTTTCCAGTCTTACCATACACATTGCTCTCCCAGTCACCTCGGCAATTTTACTATTGCCAAATTTTTTGCAACCCCATTATGAATTTCAACCCACAGTTTAAGAAGCGCTGCCATAGACAACCTAAACACCATATTGCACAAATAAACAAAAAAAAAAATTGTAGGAGGGAATCTGGAAACCAAAAGTAATTAAAAATTGAAAGCAAAAGTCAAAAGGTTAAATCAACATAGCACAAAGAATAAAAGAAACAATTCAAAATTAATCAAATTAATCAAAAATTTTACTGAGACTTGAAAGGAAAAGAAATCATGAGAGAGAGTACCCCTTAAGACTACTGTACACAGGAAATTTCTGGCTTTCTACGTGGTTGCAAGAATTCCAACACAATGAAATAGAAAGTTGTAGCAAATTAGAAGCCAATTCTGTGTTTAATTACTTGATACCAAGCATTTATAGTCTGAATCACTGATCTACATAGAAAGTTTAAACACTTAACAAGAAAACAATATATTGGTTGAGGAGCAAAAGGGTGGTCTTCACTAAACCAGCCACATCAAAGGGGAGTTTATGTTGACTGCCTTTATTATGGCACTCTGGTTTAGTCTCACACATGCGCTAAAGATATGTAAAACAGATCCAAGTGAAGGGAGATTGCTAGGGCATTTGACATCTATATGGAAACCCCATGCTGTCACCAAATAATGTAAGTGTCGAATTGTTTGGGAAGGCGGTTTAAGTTCATTATAGCCTAGCCGCAAATTCATTTTCTTCTCCCCTATATGTAAGGCTTCCAAATTTAAAAGCGCATTAAACCAAAACATCATAATAATCTGCTTTACATGGATGACATTAAATTACATGATTCCCCTGAAAAACATAATAAACAGTTCCCTTCCACTTGTGCCATTTTTCTCTAATCAAAACTTCACTTGTACTTGCTAAGTGTAAAATTTTTAGTGTATAGCAAGGAAAGGTAGAAACAAATCTCTGAGCCTGAACATGGAGATGAAATTGAACCCATGGATTAAGGTAACACTTACAAATACTTTGATCCCCCTCCAAGCAAGACACATCTAGTATAAGCTGTTGTGTGTCCTTCATTCTCCAAGAGGACCATGACATCAGGAAGGTGATGCCATGACCTGCAAGTGAATTGGATTTAAGTGAGGGAGGGCTGTGCAAAGTCACCAGCCTCATTCTCTCCTCCAGAGCCATCTGGGTCCAGTGGCAAGATATAGATCAAGGACAACTGGAGATGGCCCCAGATGCAGTGGGAGACCATGGCCTTTTTAAGCTAAGGTCTTTCCCGGGTCTCAGTTTGACAGAGGCAATGCCCATTCGGTGATTAAGACAAAAGTAAGAAATGAGGCACAGAATGGCTTCTTTTACTTGAATGTTAGTATGGGTAAGGAGGATTTTGTTATTCTTTTTAGATAATAGTTCCAAGATCCTAGATAATATTTCCCACAAATTATGGTTAAAAACAACTTCTATCAAGCAGTCACAAGAGATATAGGGGTGACATAATGTACGCATGCACTATCAGGACCATATTGCTAAAGTTAACCTGTGAGCTTAATGTTGGCAATCGGCCTTCTTTGTCTGTTGCCCTATAAAGCAAATGGGCACTGGTGAGTAAGTGGGGGAACTCATTTTGGGATTTGGTTAATTCATAGAGGAATGCATGTACCTGCCTTGATCGGCAGCCATCAAGGCTTGGGGGAATCTGTGTTTGCCTCAACCAGCCCCCATTGAGCCCACCCCTGCAAGAAATATGATTAGAGAATGCTGGAGGAGTTGGTGCTCCCATTATCAGCAACCCTTTTGGGAAGACTAGACTAGAATAAAGTAAGCTTACTTAACCCCTCCAAAGTTGTCTTCCTGTCTGACCCAAAGTGAACCTATGGTAGAATACCTATTAGTGTTAGGAGCCCTCCTGTGTTCTCCTGCCCAACAAATAGTGTTACCTATGTATTTATCTGTGAAACATTAGTCCAAAAAAAAAAACCCATATATCATCTATCTACATATACATACAGATGTAGATAGATAAGATAGATAGATACAGATAGAATAAAGATAGATATCAATCTGGGAAGGGAAGACCCTCAGGGTTTCTAGCCAAAACAGAAACAATTGCTATTTACATTCACTCCGAGCAATCAGGACCCAAATAATGACAGGGCATGGGCTTCGTTCTATTGAGGTATCCAGACTTAAGAGATCAAAGAAGATTTGATCAATTCAATCAATCAACATTTATTAAGCATCTAATGTATGCAGGGTACAGTGTTAAGTGCTAGGGATACCAAAAAAAACCCCCAAAAAACAAAAGGCAAAAGATAGTCCCTGCCCTCAAGGAGTTTACAATCTAACGGAAAGGACAACATGCATACAAATATACACAAAGCAAGCTATATACAGGACAAATAGGAAATAGGATTTTCACTAGAGAAATGCAAATCAAAACAACTCTGAGGTACCACATCACACCTATCAGATTGGCTAACATGACAAAACAGGAAAATGGTAAATGTTGGAGATGTGGGAAAACTGGAACACTAACGCGTTGTTGGTGGAGTTGTGAACTGATCCAACCATTCTGGAGAGCAATTTGGAACTATGCCCAAAGGGCTTCAAAAACGTGCATATTCTTTGACCCAGAAATACTACTGCTAGGTCTGTATCCCAAAGAGATTATAAAAATGGGAAAAAGACCCACATGTGCAAAAATATTTATAGCAGCTCTTTTTGTGGTGGTAAAGAATTGGAAATTGAGAGGATGCCCATCAATTGGAGAATGGCTGAACAAGTTGTGGTACATGAATGTGATGGAGTACTATTGTACTATAAGAAATGATGAGCAAGCAGACTTCAGAAAAACCTGGAAAGACCTATATGAAGTGATGCTGAGTGAAGCGAGAAGAACCAGAAAAACATTATACTCAGTAACAGCCACGTTGTTCAATCACTAATTTTGATAGACTTATCTCTTCTTAGCAATGCAAGGATCTAAGACAACACCAAAAGACTCATGATGGAAAATGCTGTCCACATCCAGAAAAAGAACTATAGAGTCTGAATACAGATTTGAAGCATACTATTTTCCCTCTTTTTTTGTTGCTGTTGTTTTGTTTCTTCTTTCTTTCTTGTGGTTCCTCCTATTGGTTCTAATTCTTCTTTACATGACTAATGTGAACATGTTTAATAGGAATGTCTATGCAGAGCCTATATCAGATTGCAAGCCATCTTGGTGGGGGAATGGGGGGCAGCATTTAAAACTCAAAACTTATGGAGCAGCTAGCGATGTCTGCAGGAGCTGAGCTCAAATCCAGCCTCAGACATACAATACTTACTAGCTCTGTGACTTGGGGCAAATTACAATTGCCTCACAAAAAAAACTCAAAAGCTTATGGAAGTGAATGTTGAAAACTAAAAATTAATTAATTAAAAAAAGGTGGGATTTTAGTTGGAACTTAAAGGAAGCTGGGGAGGTCAGTAGTTGGAGCAGAGAAGGGAAAATGTTCCAAGAATGGGGCACAGCCAGAGAAACTGGCCTGAGCTAAGAGATGGAGTGTTAGCAAGGTAGTCAGTAAGGTATAAAAAGACTAGGGCATGAAGGGCTTACTTTGAACGTCA
The DNA here is from genome assembly GCF_900497805.2 of Vombatus ursinus. Taxonomy (NCBI): domain Eukaryota; kingdom Metazoa; phylum Chordata; class Mammalia; order Diprotodontia; family Vombatidae; genus Vombatus; species Vombatus ursinus. The sequence goes on along the minus strand of NW_020954596.1, from coordinate 6,745,638 downwards.
AACAGAACATTTTGTATTTCCTCCTGGAGGCAACAGGGAACCATGGAGTTAAATGAGTAGGGAGATGACATGATAATACATAACGCAGCATGCTGCACGCTACAAAAATTTATCTCCTGCCACATGCTTAGCAAGACAAGACCTGGGGTTGAACTATATATCAGAATCTCACAATCTTTTCATGATCTGACAAATGACAAATCCTTGTACTACAAAACAGTGGCCTCAAAAACTTGAGGGCTCAACCAATAAACTATACTGGAACCACAGCCTTTTCATAGACCAAACCATTGACCACAATCACAGATACATTACACTGATCCATAAAAAACTTGAAAAGGTATCACCATGACTAAATCAATCAAGTATGTTAAGTGTGTAATCTGTGCCAAGCACTGTGATAGGTGTTAGGGATATAAAAAACAAAAATGAAATGGCTCCTGTCCCGAAAGACCTTATATGCTGGCAGAGGAGGTAACACACACGTTAGGGAAGATACAGAGTAACCTTAGCCTTGGAAGAGAAGTCAAGATTAGCAGCTGGTGGTTGAGGAATTGGGAGAGGGGAGGAAGAGGTGGAAATGGAGGAGGGCAGGGCATGGAGACCAAGAAACTTCCTAAAAAAAAAGTAACTTTTGATCTGGGTCTTGGAGAAAACAAGGGACTCTCAATAAGCCAAGGTCAAAAGAATACCATTACAGCCATAGGAGAAAGAGATCTTAGTTAGAAAAGGTACCTACTAACAGATAAACACAATCTCAAAGCCTCAGTTTCCTTCTCTGTAAAATGAGGATGTATCGTTGTCCTACTTACCTAACAAGGTCGTTGTGAGAAAAATATCCCGCAAACTCTAAAGCACTAGAGATTAGAGAAAGGAAGTGATTTGTTCATGGTCACACAAATTAAGTGGCAGAGCTGGGACTCTAAAAAAAAATTATTTTATCCAAATCTTACTGATTCAACCTTTAAAACATGTCTTGCATCAATTTCTTTCTCTCCAGGTCTCTCTCTCACCTGGACCAGCCTAATTGGTCTTCCTGCTCCCAGGCTCTCCTCTCTCCAATCCATTCTCTATGCAAGTGCAAAAATCATATTACTATGACAGATCTAATCATGTCCCTTTCCTGCTCAAAATCTCTAGTGACTTCTCACTGACTCTGAAATAAAACATATGCTCCACAGCGTAGCCTTTAAGGCCCTCTATAATCTGACTCCAACTTACCTTTCCAGGCTTTTTTTCCCCATATTATTTCCCTTTGTGCATTTCCAACCAAATTGAACCACTAACTATCCACAACTCAACACTCCAACTGCCCATGCCTAGGATGCACTCCCTTCAACTCTGCATCTCAGAATTTTGACCTTCATTCAATGATCAGCTCAGCTACTGCTCTGGGAATGTGTCGGTGCTCTTTAAATAACCATTTAGAAAGAGTAATAGCTAACATTTATACAGCTCCTACTATATGCCAGGCACTGTGCTAAACACTTTACAAATATTATCTCATTGGATCCTCACAACTCTGGATGTAGATGCTATTATTATCCCCATTTTACAGATGAGAATCTGAGGGGAAAAGAGGTTAAATGACTTGCCCAGTCACACAAGCTAGCAAGTATCAAAGGATGGATTTGAAACCAAATCTTCCTGACTCCCAAAGCACCTTTCTCATCATGCCCACGAGGAAGATCACCCTTGTGACAACCAGCACTAGGGCTTCAAAGATGTGTGTTTGTGCTCATAAAAGCAAATCTTCTGTTAATTGTATACCCACATATCTTGAGCCCCCATCTCAGTGTGAAACTTGGGTTCCTAAAGGCATCTTCGATCTAGATACTCAGTTATTACCATACTAATAGAAACCAAAGCAAGATAGAGCATAAAACCAGTAAATGGATTTAGCTGAAGGAAAAAAAAAAAGACACTGACTTTCTTGCTATTTCGGGCTCAAGGCACGCCTGGAATTCTGTTCCTCTGCATTTTCACCTTCTGGCCTCCCTAGTTTCCCTTCAAACCTCAGCTAAGGACCCATCTTCTGCAAGAAGCATTTCCCGATACTTCTTAATTCTGATGCCTTTCCTCTGAGACTGTCCCCAATTTATCCTGACTACATCTTGTTTGCATATTCTCTCCTCATTATACTGTGAGCTCCTAGAGAACATGGACTGGTTTTTTTGTTTCTATTTTTTTTGTTTTTTGCCTTACTCTGTATCCCCAGCGCCTAGCCCGGTATCTGGCACGTGGTAGGTGTTTAATAAATGTCAGCTGACTGACAGAAAAGGAAACATTGGAAAACATTATCAGCAATCACTTCCCAAATGAGTGTATTCCCACTCTCCTTCTCTAACCTCTCCCAGAAAAGAGAAGAAAACAAAAGCTTTCCAAAACAGACCTAGCAAAGGAGGCCAAAATCACGTGGAAACAGGATGAAATGCCCATCGTCCCGTCGGGCAGAAGTCTTTCTCCAGGAGTTCACAAAAAGTAAGTTTACATCCTAATACTTTTATTCAAATACAAAAAGCGGTAATTGCATCCACCTGTGCATCAGTCCGGAGGGCATTTAATATAAAACAATAACAGCAGGATGGCCAGAAAAAACCCTGGACTATTTACATCTGAGCTCAGCTGCAAAGAAAAAAAGAACTATTTTTTTTCCTAGAATAAGAATAGTAATAACTGGTGTTTATATAACGCTTTAAGAGTTGCAAAGTCCTTTACTTACATGTGAGCCTCACAAAAACCCAGGGAGAAGTAGGTACAATTATTATCCCTTTTACCAATCGGGGATGGGGAGAATAAGTATTTATTAAGCACCTATTAAATTCCAGGCACCGAGATAAGGGCTTAACCTTTGCTATCTCAAGTGACTCCCCGCAACAACCCTAAGAGGTAGGTGCTGTTATTGTCATTCCTATTTTGTAGATAAGGAAACTGAGGCAAGGGGAGGTTAAGTGACTTGCCCAAGGTCACAGAGCTAGTAAGTGTCTGAGGCTGCATTTGAACCCAGACTTTTGTGCACTGTGCCACCGAGCTGCCTCTAAATAGGGAAACCGCAGTCTGAGAGGTCAGGGGGGCGCCCAGGAGGACACAGCTGATTAGTGCTAGAAGTGGCACTTGAACTCGGGTCTTGCTGACTCCCAAGTCCTGCTCTCTCTATTCAGGCCGCCTTTGTGAAATACCGGGGTCGGTCGGGGGGGGGGGGGGCCTGGGGTCTATTCCCCCTTCCCACCCCCACCGCTTCCCCCAGCTCCCGGAGACCCCGGACCTCGCCCCCCCCTCCAGAGAGCCGCCGCCTCGGATAACCAACGACCCTGAACCTGGAGGGGCAGGGACAAGGAGGCACGACGCTCCTACCTGCCGGGCTGTGGCTCGTAGGCCACGAGCGCAGACGAGGGAGAAGAAGGGATCCCGGGCGGGGGACGGGGAAGCGCCGGGGCTCAGAGCCTCGGCAAGCCTGACGAGTTCTGTGCAACGGCACCGACTACGCCTCGAAAGCTCCTCCCTGGGCCGCCGAGATTCAAATAAGAACGGTCGGTCCTTTTCAGCCAATCAGAGTGCTGACCAGGAGGCGCGTGCGCGGAGGAGGACACGCGCAGACTCCGTTCCTTGCATGGGTGCGTTAACGGAAGCCCCGCCCCCTGCTCCTGCTCTCCCTCGCAAGCGGGTACCTCCCAGTCTCTAGGAGGAAGTGGTGTTGCCGGGAGCTGATTAAGTTCCGTTTCCGGCCGCTAGGTAAAGCCTGGGAAATGAAGTCTCAATAGTGGGACTTCTCTGTAGAGCACAAAGTCAGACCAATAAGATTTTTGCCATTAAAAAGACGCAGAAAATATAGATATAAAGTATATAAATATAGGTATAGAGTACATAATAAAATATAGGCATAGAGCAGTGGATCAGAGGAATAAGTTAGGTCTGCAAGACACAGTAGTCAATGACCTATTTGATAAACCCAAAGACCCCCAGCTTCTGGGATAAGAATTCACTATTTGACAAAAACTGCTGGGAAAACTGGAAAAGAGTATGGCAGAAACTAGACACAGACCAAAATCTCACACCATATACCAAAATTAAGTCAAAATGGCTTCATGATTTAGATATGAAGACTGATACTATAAGCAAACTGGGAGAGCAAGGAGTAGTTTACCTGTAAGATCTATGGAGAACAGAATTTATGACCAAAGAGCAAACAGAGAACATTATGAAATGCAAAACAGATAATTTTGATTATGTTAAATTGAAAAGTTTTTGCACAAACAAAGCCAATGCAACCAAGATTAGGAGGGAAGCAGAAAAATGGAAAAGAATTTTTACAACCAGTGTGTCTGATAAGGACCTCATTTCTAAAATACATAGAGAACAAAGTCAAATTTATAAGAATACAAGTCATTCCCAATTGATAAATGGTCAAAGGATACGAACAGGCAGTTCTCAGATGAAGAAATTAAAGCCATCTATAGTCACATGAAAAAAATGCTCTAAATCACTATTGATTAGAGAAATGCAAATCAAAACAACTCTGAGGTACCACATCACACCTATCAGACTGGCCACATGACAAAACAGGAAAATGATAAATGTTGAAGAAGATGTAGGAAAATTGGAACATTAATGCATTGTTCGTGGAGTTGTAAAATGATCCAACCATTTTGGAGAGCAATTTGGAACTATGCCCAAAGGGCTATAAAAATGTGCATACCCTTTGACCCAGCAATAGCACCCTAAAACGACCTACATGTACAAAAATATTTATAGCAGCTCTTTTTGTGGTGGCTAAGAATTGGACATTGAGGGGATGCCCATCAATTGGGGAATGGCTGAATAATTTGTGGTATATGAAAGTGATGGAATACTATTGTGCTATAAGAAATACTATTTGTGCTATAAGAACCAATGAACAGGCTGACTTCAGAAAAACCTGGAAAGACTTGTATGGACTGATGCTGAGTGAAGTGAGTAGACCCAGGAGAATGTTATACACAGTAACAGCCACATTGTGTGATGACTAACTTTGATAGACTTAGCCCTCCTCATCAATGCAAGGATCTAAGATATCTCCAAAAGTCTCATGATGGAAAATGCTATCCACATCCAAAGAATGAACTATGGAGTTTGAAGGCAGATCGAAGCATACTATTTGCTATTTTTTTCTTCTGTTTTGTTTTGTTTCCTTTTTCTTGTGGTTGCTCCTATTGGTTCTAATTCTTCCTTATGACAAGACTAATGTGAAAATATGTTTAATAGGAATGTATATATAAAGCCTATATCAGATTGTGCACCGTCTTGAGGAGGGAAGGGGGAAGGAGAGGGAGAAAAATTTAAAACTCAAAAGCTTATGAAAGTGATTGTTGATAAATAAAAATAAATTAATAAAAAAATTTTTAAAAAGAAAAAAATTAAGTTTAAAATAAAAAATTACCCAAAAAAGTTTAAAATAAAAAATTACCAAAAAATTTTTAAAATCTTAATTAAAAAAACAAAAATGTTGCAAAAATATTTTCTGCATGATGAGATGAATGAGCGAAAAGGCATTTATTAGGTGCTTATCTGCCAAGTACTTTGCCAAACACTGGGGAAGCAGGTAAAAAGCAAAGACTGTACCTGCCCTCAAGGAGCTTATAACCCAATAAGGAAGAGATTCTTAACCTTTTTTTTCCCATCACTGATCCCTTTGGCATAATGGTGAAACTTATGAAGCTCTTCTCAGAATAATGTTTTTAAACGCACAAAATAAAATACATAGGCATATGAAGAAATCCAATTATATTGAAATATAGATATCAAAAATTTAAAAAAAAAAAGTTCAAGGACTCCAGGATAAGAAGCCTTGTGATTTCCAAGACTGTATCATTTTTTGTTTCTCATAGAAGTAGCTTTTCACAGGATAAGACAATAAAACCACATATGTCCCATCAGACAAGTCACCACAAGAGGGTGATTCAGATACTGTCATTGGTCAGTGTAGTAAAGAAATTCATAGAATCACAGAAATTTATAGCAGGAAGGGACCTCAGAGAGTTTTTTTGTTGTTCAGTCATTTCAGTCCTGACTCTTCTTGACCCCACTTGGGGTTTTCTTGGCAGATATCCTAGAGTGATTTGCCATTTCCTTCTCTAGGTCATTTTACAGATGAGGAAACTGAGGCAAAAACAGGGTTAAGTGACTTGTCCAGGGTCACACACCTAGTAAGTGTCTGAGGCAGGATTTGAACTTAGGAAGAGTCTTCCTGACTCCAGCCCTAGCACTATGTCCACTGTGCCACCTAGGGGCCCTTTTTACATGTCCTTTAGCCAAACTGGACTACTGAATTTAATATAATGTCATAGTTTTTGTTTCTTTCTTGCTCATGTAACAACACTTGGTTTCTTTCTCTTTTTTCAGCTTTTATTTTTAGCCTTTTGTTTCTATACTACCATTATTTCTCAGTTCACATCCCCAGCACCATTGACTTCTTTTGTAAACGAAACAAACAAAAAAAAACAACAGCTCAGCAAAACCAATCAACACAACAACCAATCATGAACCGTTGCATTCTAGTAATCCCTGAACCTCAGACCAAAATCAGTCATACAACGTATCAGATTTTGGATCTTTCAGTGTCATTTTTATTTATATTGCTGTAGTCACCACATATATCATTCTCTTGCTTCTGCTTATTTCACTATAGACCCCAGTTCATACAAGTGTTCCCAAGTGTCTCTGAATTGATCATATCCAGAAGAGAGGAGATGAGGGTCTGAATTAGGGTGATGAATGGGTGGGTCAAGAGAAGGGGTGGGATGTAAGAGTTATTGTGAAAATAGAACTATCAAGATATGTCTACTGATTGGATCCATGGCCTGAGAGACCTTAAGGAGTTGAGGAGATTGGGAGGTTGGTGCAATTTCAAGTGATATAAGGAAGTTTGGGAAAGGAGAGGGAGTTTTTTTTTTCTTTTTTTGCAGGGAAAGGTGGAGGGGAATAATGAGTTCTAATTTGGACGTGTTGAGTTGAGGATGTCTCCAGGACATTCACTTTGAAATTTCCTATGAGGGATTGGTGATATGGGACTAAAAGCTCGGGAGAGAGCCATTGAGTCATTTGCATAGAGATGGCAGTTAAACCCAGTGCTGCATCCTTTAGGTGGCTTTTTCTCATTGTCCCAACTGGGACAAACAACTGTTTGTGTCCCTCCCAATTACTTTGTATTTATTTATCAAGAGCAAGCACTGCTTGCTGATTGACTTTTTGATTGACTGATACAGCCCTTGCCCACAAGGAATTTATACTATTCTATAGAGAGGATACAATAAATATAGACACAAGTAAAGCTTTGGTTTTTTTTTAAACAAGTTAATTTGAGGAGAGAAAGTGCTAGTAAATAAGGAAATCAGGTGACCCCTATTGAAGCCTTGAAGGAAGGCAAGGATTTGGAGATGCAGAGATGAGAAATAGGACTAGGAGGAATGTGTGTACAAAGGCATGGGGATGGGGGATGTAAGGCCAAGTTTGGGAAATACTTAATAGCCCATTTTAGCTGAAATGAAGTTCCTGAATAGGAATAATATGAAATAAGATTGGAGCAGCTAGGTGGTGCAGTGGATAGAGCACAGGCCCTAGATTTAGGAGGACCTGAGTTCAAATCCGGCCTCAGACACGTAACACTTACTAGCTGTGTGACCCTGGGCAAGTCACTTAACCCCATTGCCCAAATAAATAAATAAGATTGAAAAAGGTAGATGGAGCTGGGTTATGTGAGGCCTTGAATGTTTCTCCTAAAGGCCAGTGGTTCTCAACTTTTTTCTCTCAGGACTCCTTTATGCTTTTTTAAATTATCAAGAACTCTTCCCTCCCCCCAAGAGCTATTGATATTTACCATATTAGAAATTAAAGCACCTTAGTATTATTATTAATATAATTTTAACCTCATTGACCTGAGAACCACAGAGATGAGCAGTGGGGAGCTACAGAAGGTATTCAAGCAGAAAAGTAACATAATCACACCTGTATCTTGGAAATTTTGGCAGCTGATCCATCTTCCCAGTCTTATTTTGACGTCTCTTATCACCCTGCTTTTATTCACGTTGTCCCCAATCCTGTAAAGGACTCCCATGATCTCTATCTCTGTTAGAATCCCTTCCTTCCTCCAAAGTTTAGCTCAGGTATCAAGGCCATCTCCAGCCATCCTGAGTGATATCTGGCCACTGGACCCAGATGGCTCTGGAGGAGAAAGTGAGGCTGGTGACTTTGCATAGCCTTTGCTCACTCAAATCAAAGTCAATTGCAAGTCATGTCATCATCTCCCAGATGTCACAGTCCTGTTGGAGAACAAAGGACAAAACACGCAAGCCCAGGTTTCACTTCCTCCCAAGGTAGAGTACTCCCTCCTCAAATTCCTCACAGCACTGTGCCTGGATGTTTCTTTGCTCTAATCACAATCTGCCTTATAGCAAAGTCAGCTGTGTTTTATTTCCTCAGATAATAAGTTGCTGTCTTGTCTGTCATTGTACCCTCACTACTTAAACAGTACTTTGGACATACCAATTAAAACATTTAAATATGAAGGTACAAAAGAAATTCGAAGTAAATGCTTTGGGGGTGGGGTGGAGGTATAGGAAGGGGGTGCAAAGACCATAGCACTTGTCACTTGAGCAGAGTTTTGAAGCAAAGGAAGAATTCTAAGAGTCAGAAGGGTGGGGGAAGAGCACTGAAGACATGACACACTAGTAGTGCTGGTCATATGGCCAATAACATGTGGAAAGAATGAATGAATGAAAATTCTTTCTATGTTTGATTATCTAGGGGTTTTGGTCATCTAGGGAAAGTGCTGCAACTGTGGAAAGAGTCCTGGATGGGTTCTAATTCCTTCTACCTCGCCCCTTCTACTCTCTACCTCAGTTTCATCTTCTGTAGCACAATAGAGGGTAGATCTCCAAGTATATATACATATACTCAGAAAATGTCAGAGCCTGAAGGAACTTGGAGATCAGCTGGTTCACCCTCTATTGTGTGTGTATATACATTTATATATTTATTTACATATAATTTAGAAATAATGTATGTGTATATACAAATATATGTAAATATGCATAAAGAAGAGGTTGAATATATATGTATGGATGTATTTGTGTGTATATAGAAATACATGTATATATGTACCTGTGCATGTTATATTTGATACATGTCATGTATATAAACATAATAAATTAATAAATAGGATTATAAAATATAAGTATGCTATATAACATATTGATATAATTTTATAGATTTGTACATACTATATAAATACATATATATATATACACATAAGATGACAAACTATAGGAACTATCTGTGTTGGTTGAGCTTTGAATTGGCACGGCTATTCTGGAAAGCAATTTAGAATCATGCATATAAAATGACTTAGATGTTCATACCTTTTGACACGAAGATTCCTCTGCTGGGCAGATACCCAGAGGAGGTCATTGGCAAAAAGAAAAGATTCATATACACCAAAATGATTAGAGCAGCACTTTTTATGGTTACAAGAACTGGAACCAAAATAGATATCTACTGGTTAGGAAAGAGGGAGAAGGAGAAAAAAAAAGAGGGAGGGGAGAAGGGGAGGAGAGAAGAAGGAGGAGAGGAGAAGAGGAGGAGGAGAGAAGGAAGTGATGGGAATCTAGGGGCATAGTCTTAACAGAGAAAACTCTTCCCTTTTAACATCTGATAAAGTGGTAATGAAAATTATCCCATGAGTAGACTGTAGGATGTGACAGAAAGAAGAGACAAAAGAACAATATATGTTTGCAACAATGTAACTAAAGACAATATTGGTATTCAACAAAACTCTGGTCAAATAAATATAAGGGTCAATTTTAGCTCCATATTGTCAAAGTTGAAGGATGTTTCCCATCTGTTATCAATCAACAAAGGGGCAGCTAGGTGGCGCAGTGGATAGAGCACCGTCCCTGGAGTCAGGAGGACACTTGACACTTAACTAGATGTGTGTCCCGGGGCAACTCACTTAACCCCATTGCCTAGCCCAAAAAAAATCAATAAGCTATATTGTGGGATATATATATATATATATACACGTGTGTATATACACACTCTCACTCTCTTTAAAATTGGGGTAGCCCTTTCTTTAAGGCTACCGGATGACGAGGACAGAGAAGGTGAGGTGGCTTGCTGTGGAGGACAGAGCCTTGGATCTAATCAGTCCTGGTTCTGCTCCAGGTGGGACCGTCCCTTAAATATTGGGGCGCTGCTTCCTCCCCTATAGAAGGAGGGGGCTGCTCTTTGAACTGAAAAGACCGTTTCTTCTTTTTTTTTTGAAGGGGTCTTGATGATAAATGTTTGAAGGATGGCGCTCGTCTTTGTATAAGACCATTGGGTGATGTTGGGGTTATCTAACGTGAACAATGGGGCTAGTAGACAGACACCCCACCCCTCCACCCCAAGTGCCGGTTAATAAGTCCAGCACAGAGAGTCAGCGGAGCCAGGCGTCCCAAGGCACAGCCGCGGTGACACCTCGAGCTACACCTCCAGCGGACGCAGCCAGGAGAGAACGAAGAGGAGGACACGTTTTTGGAAACTACATTTCCCAGACGCCCCCGCGGCCGCCGACACCAGGGGAAGGAAGTCCCTGCGGCCCAGGGCGGGGGCGGGGCCGGGCACCGCGGCTGCTCCGGCTTCGTTGGGCCGACGCTCAAGTCGTACCCTCGGCACCCTGCCGGGCTGGGCTGCCTCACTGGGCGGCCTGACGGCGCCCGGCGGGCCAGCATGGACAGCCCTGAGGTGACCTTCACCCTGGCGTACATCGTCTTCTCCGTCTGCTTCGTCTTCACGCCCAACGAGTTCCACTCGGCGGGGCTGACCGTGCAGAACCTGCTGTCCGGCTGGCTGGGCATCGAGGACGTGGCCTTCGTCCAGTACCACCTGCGCAGGACCACAGTCACCATGTTGGTCCACTCGCTGCTGCCGCTGGGTGAGTGAGGCCAGGGGCGGGGGCGGGGGAGGCTAGGGGCGGCAAGACCCTCCGTCCTCCCACGCAGTTTCCTCGTTGGTCCCTGGAGGCCTTCTGGGATGCCCCCCTACCCCAGGGGGGGTCACCCGTCCCCCCAACTCCGGGACCCCGCATTCGCATCCGGGGCCCTGGGCCGGGCAAACCCAGGGGGCGCGGAGAGAGCCCGGGGAGACCCAAGGAAGCCCCTTCCCCAGGGTCAGCCTGAAGGGGCGGGTGCCTGCCAGACGGGCAGTGTGGACTGCTGGGGAGCGCCGGGGGCGCGGGCTCGGAAGCCCTCCAGGGGCTTCTGTGCAGTGGGGAAGAGCCCTCTGGCCAATGTGGCCGGAGGACCCCCAGGGCTATCGAGGGTCCAGCCCACCGAAGGGCTCCCAGCCGAATGGGGTGGGTGGGCTTGAAGGAAGCCGGAGCAGAGGGGGAGGGAGGGGGGCCCTCTCTGCCCTTCCAGCCGTAAATAAATAAACCCTATGAAACATTCAACAAATATTTTTTTAGGCACCTACTTCCGTGCCTTTGTTAACTCTTCCACTTCCAGTGAACCAACATTAATAATGTTACTGTTTTGGGCAAGGCTACTGAGAAGATACAGAGATGAAAAATAACATTATCACAAATCTCTTCCCCTAAAGGAGTTTATCATTGATCTGAGAAGGAAAGAATACAGATATAAAATAAAGGCCACGAAGGCAACAAAACGAAAGACAAACATAATGGACAGTGTTGGTTCCAAATTACCAAACTCCGAATTCCTTTCTGTTTAAAAAAAGAAAAAAAAAAAGCTGTAAACCACAAGTGAATTGTACAGTCAGAATCACTATGTAATGGCTTGACTTGACTGTATTTTTTGTTATTTATTACTGGAAGTGACTTATGTGTCAGAACAAAATATATAAATAAAAATAAAGTCAGTATGTAGATTTCAGGGGGTGGGCTTAACAATCAGCACTAATAATAAGTAGCTTTTGTATAGTACTTAAGGGTTTGCAAAGCTTTGTGAATCTTGTATTATCTGCATGACAACCCTGAGAAGTAGATGCTATTACTATCCTCATTTTATATTGAAGCAAATTAGAGAAGACAGATTAAGAGACTTGCCCATGGTCACAAGGCTAGTACATGTCCGAGGCTGAATTTGAACTCAGATCTTCTTGATTTTAGGTGCAGGGATCTGGCCACTGCACCATAGGTTTGCTTCAGCGTTAGCTCCTTTTTCTTATTTTCATTTCTTTTTTTCAAAAATGTATTATTCTTAACATTGATTTTTTTTTTAAATTTTGAGTTTCAAATTATTTCCTTCCCTCCCACATCTTCCTCATCCATTATGAAGTCAAAAAAATGTGATGTCCATTTTACATGTGGAATCGTGCAAAACATATTTCCATGTTAGCCTCGTTGCAAAACAAAAAGAAAAATAAAATTTCAAAAATTATGCTTCGACTTGCATTCAGACTCCCTCCAGTTCTTTCTCTGGAGGTGGATAGTATTTTTCATCATAAGTCTTTCAGATTGGTTTTGGATCGTTGTATTAATCAAAATCATTCACAATTGATCATCATACAGTATTACTGTTACTGTGTACAAAGTTCTCCTCACTTCACTTTGCATCAGCTCGTGTAAGTCTTCCCAGGTTTTTCTGAAAGCATCCTGCTCGTCATTTCTTAGAGCACAATAGTATTCCATCACAATCACATATCACAGTTTGTTCAGCCATTCCGCAATTGATGGGCATCCCCTCAGTTTCTTATTTTCATTTCTTAGGTGCTTGTTCATTTTGTTGAATATATGTACTTGTCAAGGGAAGTCAAGTCAAAATAAGATTTATATTTTAAAAAAAAAAAGAATCTAAAAGTTACAATATGCCCAGGTTGGAAAAGGATTACCTAGATCTAAAGACAGGCTAGCCTTACTATCTCTAGGAGGGTAAGTGCTATGGTAAGGGAGGGAATTTAATGGTTCAGGATAGAAAGTGTTCCCAACAGCACAATTACTGCCTCCTCCAGAACAATGTACATCAAAAACAAGCATAGCAATTAAAGAAGAAGAGGGAGAAGGAAGGATTGAGCATAGTCTGCCAATGTACTAATTAATAGAGGAATGGGACAGAGGAGGGAGAAAAACTTTTGTCTCCTAGAAGCTGTGCCACCAAGGAGAGGATAAAGAATGAACATGTAAATGTAGAGCCCATAAAAAGGAAGCAATCTCTTGGAGAATAACCTAGATGGGAAAAGAAATGGGGAAGGGGGCAAAGAAAATTAACACTTGGAAAAAGACTCCACAAGTGAAAATTATTCCAATTAAGAGGTTTGATGGGGGCAGGGGAAGGGGGATTAAAGAAGATCTTTGAGAAGCACTCTTAGCTGGGTAGAGTCAAAAATCAAGAAGGGGTTCTGTGAGAAATAACTCATTCGGATTCAGGAGGGATGAAGTTAAAAGCCCAGTTGATTACGCAGTTGCAACTTCGGGTGTCCTGTGGACTAGGACACATTGTGCCAAAGCAGGAGTTCACTATTTATCTCTAATCCCAGCTTGCAAAGTCCCTCCTCTGTTTTCTCATTGATTGAGTACTCCAGGGTGTACAACTTTCCAGTACGCCTGTTACACATCTATTCCTTGACTCCTTCTTCATACATCCCATGTTCAGAAAATGACTTCTTAGTCCCTCTTGGAGGTAGAGAAGTTAATATTTATAAGCCTATTAAGCATGGGCACTCCAAGAAAGTCTCAGCCTTTGTCCTACTTACTAACTTCTATGGGTAAAACAAGATAAGACCACCTTTATTTTATGGAAACAAACATTTTTGTTACATCTCTCAGGTTCAGAGAGAGAGAATGATAAAAGCATAATTTAAAAACTCAGCTCAGGCATCATTTTCCACCACAAGGAAAGTGGTCCCTTCCTCCTCCTATCTTCTATTTGTCTGGTTGTCCCTTTTGCTATGTCACATTCTCCCTTGTACCACACTTCTTTGTTCACGTGTCCTATCCTCTCTGTTAGGTTATAAGTTTCTTAAGGGTAGAGCCTGTGTTCTTTTTCATCTTTGCATCCCCACTCCCCAGCACTGAGCCCAGGGCCTTCCCCATTGTAGATTCTTAATTAATGGTAGTAAAATTGAGTTGGATTTTTATGTAACACTTTATAGACAGACGTGATTCCATTTGATTCTCACAATAAGCCAGTGGATGGGCATTGGGCAGCGCTTCTAGGGTCGGAGACCCACAGTTGAAGAAGTGCTGAAGGGGCCGTGAGTGGACAAAGTTTAAGAAGCCCTGAGTGGACGACCTGGGCTTAAGAGCTGCCAGTGATACTAGCTGTGTGAAGTGGGGTAGGTGGTTGGTGAGGAGGCCACAGTGGAGAGAGCAGAAGAATGTCACAGCATCAGTGTAACCCTGTACTCTTCAAGTAATCTCTCTTCTCCATGCCCTCATCAAGTCTCTAAGACAGAATTACAGGCAAGTGTCACTTACTGCCATGATCAAGAAGCTTCAGGGGCTCCCTGTTGCCTCTAAGATAAAATAGCAGCCCCCCTTCTTGGGCATTTAAAACCCTTTGCACTTTGACTGTGAACCATGTTTCCAAACTTAACACATTACTCTCCTTCATATACACTACAGTGCTACAGTTCAGTCAAAGTCATCTGCTTGCCTTAAATACAGCATGCCATCTGTCATCTCCATTGGGCCTTTGCAAAATCTATCTTCCTTGTTAAACCTATGCTCCCCTTCACCTCGATCCCTAGGTGGGCACTGGAATTGCTAGCACACGTGCACACACACACACACACACACACACCCTTTCCTTGATTCTCTCCTCTATATTACTTTGTATTCGTATTGCTAGTGCTTTTCCCCATATGTGAATGCATTTTGTAGTTACCTACAGGTACATGAGCTCCTAGAGGAAGGAACTGTTTCTTTTTTATCTTTGTATTTCCAGGCACTGGCACAGTTCCTTGTTCCTAGTAGTCACTTGTTGAATTCAGTTCAATTCAGTTCATAAGTTCATAGATTTAGGGCTGCAAGTCTCTTTAGAAGCCAATGAGCTCAGTGGAAAGTAGGCCCAGAGCAGGGAGGAGCACCCAGAGTCCTGTAACTCAAATGAACCTCCTCGGTGACCATGTCTTAGAGCTCCAGTGACCTCCGTCCCACCCTACAGGCTTCCTCAGCCCTCCTTGCTCTTATCTGTCCCCTTCAGTTCTGTGGCCTTGCCCCATGATTAGATCCACACTGCTCTTGCTTCGGGGTGAGGGGTGCCAGTCTGTTCCCCTCTGGCCCTACTCACCATCCTTGTGACTTTGTTTCTCTACAGATTGCCAGTGTGTGTTCTTTTCCTCATTGGTGTGTAAGCGTCTTGTAGGCAGAGACTGTTTTTACTTTTGTGTGTGAATCCCCGGAGCCGTTAGCACAAAGTATGGCCCGTAGTCAGGGCTTTGTACCGGCTTTTTCATTCATTCATTCATTCAAGTGTCTGTTTTGGGATTTGAATCCTGGTCTTGTTCGCTCTGAGTCCAGAACCCTCTCCCCACAACACCATACTGCTACTAGTCTGCGTCATGGAGGTAGCTTCTAAAAGAGGGAGGTCCCAGTGCTGATGAAATTACAGATCCAAACAAAAAAAAAATGAGCCAGGAGAATAGACAGTGTAAGTGTAAGCAGGGATTGTCCTTATTTTATAGATGAAGAAATTGCTGCTCACATAGTAACATCACTTTGGGCAGAGGTCACACAGATACTAAAAAGTCAAATCTCCAGCCAGAACCCGGGGACTCCAATTAAGGGCTCTTTCCACTCCCTTATAACACAGCAGTGGTGCTGGTGATCGCTTATATTCACATCAACAAACCTCTGTCCTTTCTAGGACCTGAAGAAGGGCCTCTTGTTGAAAGGACTCTGAAAATTAAGAACTGCCATAACAAAAAAATCTTCTAAGACCTTTTTTGGTCACTGTGAGCCCCTCTCTCACCTGTACAGATCTTTGATTTAGTAGACCATCTTTAGAATTGATGTGGCCTGTACAAAAATATTTATGGCAGATCTTTTTGTGGTGGGAAAGAATTGGAAATTGAGGGGATACCCATCAATTGGGGAATGGCTGAATAAGTTGTGGTATATGAATGTAATGGAATACTATTGTGCTGTAAGAAATGATGAGCAGGCAGAATTCAGAAAAACCTGGAAAGACTTGTATGGTCTGATGCTGAGTGAAGTGAGCAGAACCAGGAGAACATTGTACACAGTAACAGCCATGTTGTGTGATGACCAACTTTGATAGACTTAGCTCTTCTCAGCAATGCAATGATCTAAGACAATTCCAAAAGATTCATAATGGAAAATGCTATCCATAGCCAGAGAAAGAACTATGGAATTTGAATGCAGATCGAAGCGTCCTGTTTGTTGTTTTTTTTCTTTCTTGTGGTTTTTCCTTTTTGTTCTGATTCTTTCACAACATGACTAATGTGGAAATATGTTTAATGTGATTATACATGTATAGTCTATATCAGATTGCTTGCTGTGGGGGAGAGGAAGGAGGGAGAAAAAAATTTGGAACTTAAAAACTTATAAAAGTGAATGTTGAAAACTATCTTTACATGTAATTGGAAAAAATAAAGTTCTATTAAGTGAGAGAAAACAAAAAAAAAAAGAATTGATACGGCCAAAGCATTTTTTTTTTCCTGGTGAGGCAGTTGAGGTTAAGTGACTTGCCTAGGGTCACACACCTAGTGTCAAGTGTCTCAGGCCGGATTTGAACTCAGGTCCTCCTGACTTCAGGGCCGGTGCTCTATCCACTGCACCACCTAGCTGCCCCTGGCCAAAACATTCTTACAGCTGCCTCCTGATAGCCTCAGTGAACTGCTGACAGCCTGTTGTGATCTGGCCAGGCTTTGCAATCTTCCAAGCTTAAACCTGCTGGAGTATGAACACTGTTCCATAGCCTTCTATGATCCAGGAGCACCTCGGTGTCACATCATCAGGAGGACTTAGAGAAGCCCTAAGGTGGAAAGAGTGCTGGGTTTGGAGCCACATGACCCAGCTTTGAATCCTAGCTCTGCCCTTAATATTGTGTAAGCTTGGGCAAGCCTCCAAACCTCTCTGTGCCTTGGTTTCCCCATCTGCAAAATGGGGGGGGTTGAATTACATGACATCTGTAGTTCTTTCCAACTCTTTATTAATGATCCTATGTCTTTAGTGGAGGATTATCATTATCATCATCATTATTATTGCTGTTATTAATCAAAATAACTAAGTTTGCTCAGAAACACTCATTTGGGCGCCTAATCCTACCGTCCATTAGATTGTGAACTTCTTGAGAAGCAGATAGTACGTCTTCTCCAGTCTTTGATCTCCTTCCACACTCCCTGGAGGCATTTAGTAAATATTTGAATTGAATTATTGAAAGTATTGGGGCCTCCTGCAGAGCCAGAGAGAAAGGAAGTGCACATTTGTGGGTCCTGTACAAGCAGGGGCCTTCCAAGGCCACCAGACACTTTTGCGCCTTGTCTCCTAAGAGCAGAATTTTTGTTTGCTCTTTGCAGGGTACTACCTCGGCATGTGCTTCGCGGCAGCCGAAAAGCGACTGTATTATTTCAACCAGGCCCCCGAAGGCTGGAAGCTGTTCCTTCTACTTTCAGTCTCCTTCCCCACCGTCACCTGCACCATTGCTTACTACTGGTCCCGGAACAGATGGGACCGCCACCCGCTAGCCCGGACTCTGGCGCTCCACGCCCTCCCGCAGTCAGGGTGGCGAGCAGTGGCCTCCTCCATCAACACAGAGTTCCGCCGCATTGACAAGTTTGCCACAGGGGCTCTGGGCGCCCGGGTGATTGTGACCGACACCTGGGTGATGAAGGTGACCACCTATCACATCCATGTGGCGCAGCAGCAGGACGTCCACCTGACGGTGACAGAGTCGCGCCAGCATGAGCTCTCGCCAGACTCCAATCTGCCTGTCCAGTTTCTCACCATCCGAGTGGCCAGCATCAATCCCCTCGTCAAAGCCTTTGACATTCGGTAAGCAAATTTTCTTCCTTGGGGAATTGTAGAGGCTCCACCCCTGACAAGGGCTCACCCAGCCTCCAAGTGGAGATGTGGTGATGGAGAATTAATTCCCTGCTTCCCAAGGCAGCCCTTGTAGGGAACCCTGCAGTCTGCTTCTCCCGTCTCTCTGCAGCTTCCGCTTTGTGCTCTGGGCTCTGGCCTCTGGGGACAAGCCGCACAAATCTAAGCTCTTTCATTTTTCTTAATACGTCTCCATTTTCAGATGAAATCGATCGGGGTGTCAGGTTGAGCTTGGCTCTGATTCAGCCTGCCCGGAAACCAGGAGCAAATTTAGTTTATGGGAAAATCATCGAGGCCCCAAATTGGTTTTGAATTTCTTTTAAAATGACTGGAATTCTTTAGCACTTCCAAAGATTTATGATTCATCTGCAAGGGGCACATTGCACCAGTGTATATCGTGGCACTTTCTCAACTCCAGCCCTTAGCACTGTGCCTGGCACATAGTAGCTATTTCATCAGTGCTAGTTGACTGACTGAATGACACACATACCTGGGGCACTTTGAAAATGCTTTCTCAACAACAACCCAAGAGGTCAGTAGTGTAGGTGTCCTTATCCCCATTTTAAAAAAGGGGAGGAGGAGAAGGAGACTAAGGTTCAGAAAGATTAAATTACCTGCTGGTTGGATTGGCTCTCCATACTTCCCCCTGCACTGTTCTGCCTCCCCTGGGCCTCCTGAATTGTTTTAACCCCAATAACTGATCACCCACTGGCCAGCTTCCTGCTGCTGACTCATCTACAGAACCTTCCTTGATTTTAATGATAATAATAACGTTTTTGTTATTGTTGTTCAATCCTGTCCAACTCTCCATGACCCCATTTGGGGTTTTCTTGGCAAAGATACTGGAGTGGCTTTGCCATTTCCTTCTCCAGCTCATTTTACAGATGAGGAAACTGAGGCAAACAGAGGTGAGTGACTTGCCCAGGGTCACACAGCTAGTAAGTGTCTGAGGCCAGATTTGAATTCAGGTCTTCCTGACTCCAGGCCTGGTGCTCTATCCACTGTGCCACTTAACTGTCCTTTCCACGGTACATTTCAGCAAACACTGCAAATCAGGGTTTGGTTATTGTTTTGTTAATTTTCTGGAACACCTATACTTTGAAAAGGATGGAGAAAATGTTAGTAATGCAGATTAAACCTAAAAGTACATTGTGTAAAGGGCAGCGAGGTGGTGCAGTGGTTAGAGCACTGGCCCTGGATTCAGGAGGACCTGAGTTCAAATTCAGCCTCAGACACATAATACTCACTAGCTCTGTGACTCTGGGCAAGTCATTTAACCCTAACTGCCACCAAAAAAAAAAAAAGTACATCATGTATACTTTCTTTTCCAGAAAGCCAGTTGTTAAATGTTTGCCAACACACCCCCTTTTATAAAGCAGTTTAAAGTCTACAGAGCACAGCAGGCATTTTTTAAGCCCATTTTACAGATGAGGAAACTGAAGGTCAGAGAAATTAAGTAACTTGCCTATAGTCACATGGCTAGTTACCCCTCTCCCATTAGGGCCACCATCCTAAGGAGTGAGAGTGATCTGAGGCAAATGAAACTGTTTAGAAAACAGGCCTGCAGGGCTCTGCAGAGGGAGTAGGACAATGGTAATCGCTCCCTTCCAGGACCCCTGTGGTACCAGTGTGGGCCTTCCTTCCCACGTTTGCAGATTGCAGATTCCACCCACCTGTGTAGACAGGCTTAGGCTTGGTGCCGGGCAGCCTCCTGACGATGGGCCTTTGTGCACCCAGCTGGCTGAGTCCTAAGGCAGCAGGCACATCCTCCATGCCTGGGCCTGTACTCACAGGTTCTGCCAGGCCTTGCCTTCTGCCGGCACGGCTTTTAGAGCCCAGGAGGTGACCACCACACACATCATGGTGAGAAGCATCTGAGGAGCACAGTCGAAGGGAAACTTGGGCAATATTTGTCCTTTATTTGTATCCCCAGTGTTTAGCACAGTACCTGGCACGTAGTAGGTGTTTAATAAATGCTAGTTGACTCAGCAACATTCATTAATTCTTTAGTATTAGTTTGAGGGAGGGCACACACAGACACAGACACACACACACCCACACACACCAGCCATCATGCCATATGGGAGGCTGCAAGGTTCAGTGCAAAGAGCCCTGAATTTGGAATCATGAGACCTGCGTTCAAATCTAGGCTTCCATATTTCCTAGTTCTGTGACTTCTCTAAACTGCAGTGAACTCAGGAAAATAAGCTATAATTATTATTATCATCTAATAGACTGGAGCAGTGTATGATAGATAGCAGCCACATGAGGGGTACAGAGAGCCCTGGCTCCCTGGGAGCTCCAGGAAGGAAAGGAAGGACGAGTTAATTAGCCCTTGCAGGGATGATCTCTTGACAACAGGGCCATTTTTAGGTTTAGTTTTTTGGGGGTTTTTTTTTTGTTGTTGTTTTGTTTTCTTTGGTGAGGCAATTGGGGTTAAGTGACTTGCCCAGCTTCACACAGCTAGTAAGTGTCAAGCGTCTGGTCTGAGATCGGCTTTGAACTCAGGTCCTCCTCACTCCAGGGCTGGTGCTCTATCCACTGTGCCACCTAGCTGCCCCTGTGTTTAGTTTTTTTCCCTGGTGTTCTTGTTGAAGCCCTTAATTGACCACGGCTGTTTTCCCACCTTGCCTGCTGTAGCTGATTCCCTCCCTCTCATTCTGAAAACCGCTGGCCTATCGTCTCAGCCCCTCCCAGCTCAGACAGACACTCTGGAGAGGCAGGAGGCTCAGGCCAGAAGATAGAGGAGCAAACAGTCCTCCCCACTGTGTGCAGCCCTGTGCCGGGTCCTTGGGGAGTCTATAGACCGGAGGAGGCAGCAGCAAACCAGGACCAGCGGGTCAGGTCCACCTGCCTCTCTTTGTACTGGCCAGCCAGCTAAGAGAGGTGTCTCTCAGTGATTATATTCAAAAACGTAAAGACCTTTCTTAGGCTGGGGACAGAAGCTGGGTTTGCCCCCTGGATCACTGTTTGTGGATCTCCACTATCAAGGAGGAGAGAGGAAGTAGAGGGATGGTAAAGGCAGAGAGCGCTCGAGCACCTCCAGGCTCTGTGATTTAGGGTTTCCCCTCCCACCTGCCCAGACCGTGTGCCCCTTTCATGGCTCGCAGAGTCATGTTCCGTTTTCTGCTGCTGGCCCATTCTTCTTTGCCCTGAGGAGCCTCAGTACGCTGCCCGTTCAAGCTGGAGATGGTGTGGGAGAATATGGAGACCCGCATGTTTACTATTTCCCCTTTTGTTGAGTTCTTTGAGTTCAGGGTCTGGTGTTCACTTTTGTGGGTCAGAGGGCAGTTTTATTAGTTTTCCACTTGTTTATTTGCACATACTAATTGTGTACTTAGCATACTGCACAAAACCATGTATTATTCATTTTTTTTAATCTGCAGTAAAACACTGTCCCAGGCATCATGGTACACCATGTGAAACTCCTGGCACATTCAGAAAATTATTGGCTCAGTGCCAGGCCTCCTGGGTCGTCGTGGGGATGAACTTTTCTGCACTTAGTTAACCCAGTCAGATCGTGGCAGGATGGTTGCTTGGTCTGTGGCCTGTAGCCGGTCAAGCTACCAAGCCCTCTCAGCTAGGCAGGGTCTCACAAGACCATTAAAAACCTGGGATTCCCACGACCATGATGAGGCCTCAGAGGGAGCACTCCTAAGCTTCAGGAGGCTAATTAGCCTTGACAAACACAAGGCAAGTATAAGGGTGCTGTGAGATAGAAAAACCAGGCACTCCAAAGGTTCCAAGAGGAGAGAAATCTCCTCACCTCTGGGGGCTCTGAAGGGTTCAGGCTCCAGGTGGTGTTTGAGCTGGGCTGAGCAGAAGGGTGGGATGTGCTCAGTGATCGCTCCAGACACGGGGTGCTGCTCAGCCAAACTCATTTTCACCTTCACTTCTGCTGTTCTCCCACATGGAGAAGGCCTTCCTCCTCTCTCCAGTTCTGCCTGCCAGAATGGGTAGGGCTCACCTCCCAAGAAATGATCCCCTGACACCCCCTGAATTCCTCCAGCACTGACTGACTATGATAGTGCCTCCTGTGTGCCTGGCCTTGTGCTTAAGCACTTTACAAGGATTAACTTGTTTAATTCTCACAACAACCCTGGTGGTAGGTGCAATTGTTATTCCCATTTTGCAGTTGAGGAAATTGAGGCAAACAGGTTAAGTGACTTGCCCAAGGTGACACAGATAGGAAATATCTGAGACTGGATTTGGACTTGGAGCTCTATATCCATTTCACCAAGCTGCCTGTAACTCATTCAGTTCCTTACGTTATTTTCATGTGTCATCTGTCCCTCTAGACTATAAGCTTAGTGAGAGCAGGAATCTTCTGGTTTGTGCCTTTCTTCCCCTGTGCTCCCTAGAATAGGACCCTAAACGTGGCAGATGACAGGATCAGAGACTAACAGGGATCATCTCCTCCAGGGGTTCTTTACCTTTTGGGTGTTGTGGACCCTTCTGGCAGTCTGGTGAAATCCCTGGACCCCTTTTCAGAATCGCAGCTTAAATGCATAAAATAAATTCCACAGGATTCTAAAGAGAATCGACCCTATTGAAATACAGTTAAGAAAATATAAAAAAACACGCACACAAGTTCACAGAGCCAGGTTGATGGTCCTGAACTAATCCAACCCGTACCTAACCTGGAATCCTCTTTACGCCATCCCCAACATGGAGTCATGTAGTTGCTGCTAGGAGCCCTCCTAAGGCAGCACTTCCATTTTGGAGCAGTAGCCATTGTTAGGAGCCAAAATCCACCTCTGCAGCTGGCTCCCAAGTTCTGCCCTCCAGGCCAGACCCAACAAGGCTCATGTTCCTTCTCCATCGTGGCCACCCCTGAGCTTTCTCATCACCAGTGTCAACATCCTCCTTTCCTTCTGTTCACCCTTGAGTGAGGAATCTCGTCTCTCACCCCTCACCACCCATGCCCTCCTAGGAAGCTCAGTTAAGTACCTGTGATCCCAGGGGAGACACTCTAAATACAGACACCACCCTTGCAAACCAGTTCAGCTTTTTCTATAGAAAAATAAAATGCAAAGGAAAAGGGATAAACCTTCACGGGGTAGACTCTTGGCTTTATGGCAGGGAGTCCTAACCCATGGTCCACAAATCCCCCAAAGGGCCCACAGAGAGATTTCACGCGAATCTGAGAAACTGGAGAGGGGAAAAAATGCATCTTTATTTGTGCTTACCTCTAACTGAAATTTAGCATTTCTTTTAGCTACGAATATAGACACTAAAACATTATTCTGAGAAGGCGGCCATAGGTTTCACCATACCACCCAAGGGGTCAGTGACAGAAAAAGTTAAGAGCCCCCACTGTCCCCAGGAACTCTGCCTAGGACATCCCAGCTCTTCTGCCACTGAGTGACCCTCCCAAGCACATGCCTTCCTGATGTGGACTAGTGAGATGTCCCATCGCTGACCAGAATTCTGGCTGCCACAATACTAATAATAACATAGACAGAATCTACTCAAGAGACCAGGATTCCAGTTCCCACTTTGCTAGTAACTTGCTTTAAGGCTCTGAGCAAGGCACATCCTCTCTTGGGGCCTCAATTTTCTCCTTCATAAAATAAGAAGCTTGGACTAAATGGTCTCCAGGGGCCCTACCTTCCCAGCACAGGCATGCTATGTTGTGGCATTCAGTGACTGTAACAGATGCTACACTTAGCAAGACAAATGTGTATATTTGGATACACAGTCCCCCAGGGACCAAGATAGCCAGCCTCATTTTAATTCCCTAACACGGCAGGTAATGTTATGGATGTCATTGTTTTGGCCCCATTCCTAGAAATCTATTACCCTAATCAAGACTGGCTCTGGACTCTGCCATCTGAGTGGGGCTTCTCAGTGAGCCTCTGAGGCTCTTCCTGTTTCCACCTTCATGGTGTGGAGATAGCTAGAATCCCAGAACACTGGAGCTGAAAGGATCTTGGAAACAGAACTGGGGTTGTCAGGGCTGGTACCTTCCTTAGAATGTCAGAGCAGGGAAGGTCTTACAACATAGAACTTGGAATATCAGAGCAAGGAGTGACTTAGAACATAGACCATGGAATGTCAGAGCA